>NC_142628.1:18570000-18879375 GCF_059453375.1 Lepisosteus platostomus
GTTTGGTCAACCCCATGTAAGTTATGGGGCAGTAACAGCTCACTTTTCAAAACGTGTTTTTCAGCCCGAAATAAACGCGTTTTTTCAGACAGCTGTATCCCTATGTAACTGCAAGGCTCAGAAGAGCCCACACACTCAGGTCTTAACCCCAGTGTGCTGAAAGTGTCAAAACATGTTTTTCAGCAGAAATAAACATGTTTCTGCAAGTTTGGTCAACCCCATGTAAGTTATGGGTCAGTAACAGCTCACTTTTCAAAACGTGTTTTTCAGCCCGAAATAAACGCGTTTTTTCAGACAGCTGTATCCCTATGTAACTGCAAGGCTCAGAAGAGCCCACACACTCAGGTCTTAACCCCAGTGTGCTGAAAGTGTCAAAACATGTTTTTCAGCAGAAATAAACATGTTTCTGCAAGTTTGGTCAACCCCATGTAAGTTATGGGTCAGTAACAGCTCACTTTTCAAAACGTGTTTTTCAGCCCGAAATAAACACGTTTTTTCAGACAGCTGTATCCCTATGTAACTGCAAGGCTCAGAAGAGCCCACACACTCAGGTCTTAACCCCAGTGTGCTGAAAGTGTCAAAACATGTTTTTCAGCAGAAATAAACATGTTTCTGCAAGTTTGGTCAACCCCATGTAAGTTATGGGTCAGTAACAGCTCACTTTTCAAAACGTGTTTTTCAGCCCGAAATAAACACGTTTTTTCAGACAGCTGTATCCCTATGTAACTGCAAGGCTCAGAAGAGCCCACACACTCAGGTCTTAACCCCAGTGTGCTGAAAGTGTCAAAACATGTTTTTCAGCAGAAATAAACATGTTTCTGCAAGTTTGGTCAACCCCATGTAAGTTATGGGTCAGTAACAGCTCACTTTTCAAAACGTGTTTTTCAGCCCGAAATAAACGCGTTTTTTCAGACAGCTGTATCCCTATGTAACTGCAAGGCTCAGAAGAGCCCACACACTCAGGTCTTAACCCCAGTGTGCTGAAAGTGTCAAAACATGTTTTTCAGCAGAAATAAACATGTTTCTGCAAGTTTGGTCAACCCCATGTAACTTATGGGGCAGTAACAGCTCACTTTTCAAAACGTGTTTTTCAGCCCGAAATAAACACGTTTTTTCAGACAGCTGTATCCCTATGTAACTGCAAGGCTCAGAAGAGCCCACACACTCAGGTCTTAACCCCAGTGTGCTGAAAGTGTCAAAACATGTTTTTCAGCAGAAATAAACATGTTTCTGCAAGTTTGGTCAACCCCATGTAAGTTATGGGGCAGTAACAGCTCACTTTTCAAAACGTGTTTTTCAGCCCGAAATAAACGCGTTTTTTCAGACAGCTGTATCCCTATGTAACTGCAAGGCTCAGAAGAGCCCACACACTCAGGTCTTAACCCCAGTGTGCTGAAAGTGTCAAAACATGTTTTTCAGCAGAAATAAACATGTTTCTGCAAGTTTGGTCAACCCCATGTAAGTTATGGGTCAGTAACAGCTCACTTTTCAAAACGTGTTTTTCAGCCCGAAATAAACGCGTTTTTTCAGACAGCTGTATCCCTATGTAACTGCAAGGCTCAGAAGAGCCCACACACTCAGGTCTTAACCCCAGTGTGCTGAAAGTGTCAAAACATGTTTTTCAGCAGAAATAAACATGTTTCTGCAAGTTTGGTCAACCCCATGTAAGTTATGGGGCAGTAACAGCTCACTTTTCAAAACGTGTTTTTCAGCCCGAAATAAACCCGTTTTTTCAGACAGCTGTATCCCTATGTAACTGCAAGGCTCAGAAGAGCCCACACACTCAGGTCTTAACCCCAGTGTGCTGAAAGTGTCAAAACATGTTTTTCAGCAGAAATAAACATGTTTCTGCAAGTTTGGTCAACCCCATGTAAGTTATGGGTTAGTAACAGCTCACTTTTCAAAACGTGTTTTTCAGCCCGAAATAAACGCGTTTTTTCAGACAGCTGTATCCCTATGTAACTGCAAGGCTCAGAAGAGCCCACACACTCAGGTCTTAACCCCAGTGTGCTGAAAGTGTCAAAACATGTTTTTCAGCAGAAATAAACATGTTTCTGCAAGTTTGGTCAACCCCATGTAACTAATGGGGCAGTAACAGCTCACTTTTCAAAACGTGTTTTTCAGCCCGAAATAAACACGTTTTTTCAGACAGCTGTATCCCTATGTAACTGCAAGGCTCAGAAGAGCCCACACACTCAGGTCTTAACCCCAGTGTGCTGAAAGTGTCAAAACATGTTTTTCAGCAGAAATAAACATGTTTCTGCAAGTTTGGTCAACCCCATGTAAGTTATGGGGCAGTAACAGCTCACTTTTCAAAACGTGTTTTTCAGCCCGAAATAAACACGTTTTTTCAGACAGCTGTATCCCTATGTAACTGCAAGGCTCAGAAGAGCCCACACACTCAGGTCTTAACCCCAGTGTGCTGAAAGTGTCAAAACATGTTTTTCAGCAGAAATAAACATGTTTCTGCAAGTTTGGTCAACCCCATGTAAGTTATGGGTTAGTAACAGCTCACTTTTCAAAACGTGTTTTTCAGCCCGAAATAAACGCGTTTTTTCAGACAGCTGTATCCCTATGTAACTGCAAGGCTCAGAAGAGCCCACACACTCAGGTCTTAACCCCAGTGTGCTGAAAGTGTCAAAACATGTTTTTCAGCAGAAATAAACATGTTTCTGCAAGTTTGGTCAACCCCATGTAACTTATGGGTCAGTAACAGCTCACTTTTCAAAACGTGTTTTTCAGCCCGAAATAAACGCGTTTTTTCAGACAGCTGTATCCCTATGTAACTGCAAGGCTCAGAAGAGCCCACACACTCAGGTCTTAACCCCAGTGTGCTGAAAGTGTCAAAACATGTTTTTCAGCAGAAATAAACATGTTTCTGCAAGTTTGGTCAACCCCATGTAAGTTATGGGGCAGTAACAGCTCACTTTTCAAAACGTGTTTTTCAGCCCGAAATAAACGCGTTTTTTCAGACAGCTGTATCCCTATGTAACTGCAAGGCTCAGAAGAGCCCACACACTCAGGTCTTAACCCCAGTGTGCTGAAAGTGTCAAAACATGTTTTTCAGCAGAAATAAACATGTTTCTGCAAGTTTGGTCAACCCCATGTAACTTATGGGTCAGTAACAGCTCACTTTTCAAAACGTGATTTTCAGCCCGAAATAAACACGTTTTTTCATACAGCTGTATCCCTATGTAACTGCAAGGCTCAGAAGAGCCCACACACTCAGGTCTTAACCCCAGTGTGCTGAAAGTGTCAAAACATGTTTTTCAGCAGAAATAAACATGTTTCTGCAAGTTTGGTCAACCCCATGTAACTTATGGGGCAGTAACAGCTCACTTTTCAAAACGTGTTTTTCAGCCCGAAATAAACGCGTTTTTTCAGACAGCTGTATCCCTATGTAACTGCAAGGCTCAGAAGAGCCCACACACTCAGGTCTTAACCCCAGTGTGCTGAAAGTGTCAAAACATGTTTTTCAGCAGAAATAAACATGTTTCTGCAAGTTTGGTCAACCCCATGTAACTTACGGGGCAGTAACAGCTCACTTTTCAAAACGTGTTTTTCAGCCCGAAATAAACACGTTTTTTCAGACAGCTGTATCCCTATGTAACTGCAAGGCTCAGAAGAGCCCACACACTCAGGTCTTAACCCCAGTGTGCTGAAAGTGTCAAAACATGTTTTTCAGCAGAAATAAACATGTTTCTGCAAGTTTGGTCAACCCCATGTAACTAATGGGGCAGTAACAGCTCACTTTTCAAAACGTGTTTTTCAGCCCGAAATAAACACGTTTTTTCAGACAGCTGTATCCCTATGTAACTGCAAGGCTCAGAAGAGCCCACACACTCAGGTCTTAACCCCAGTGTGCTGAAAGTGTCAAAACATGTTTTTCAGCAGAAATAAACATGTTTCTGCAAGTTTGGTCAACCCCATGTAAGTTATGGGTCAGTAACAGCTCACTTTTCAAAACGTGTTTTTCAGCCCGAAATAAACACGTTTTTTCAGACAGCTGTATCCCTATGTAACTGCAAGGCTCAGAAGAGCCCACACACTCAGGTCTTAACCCCAGTGTGCTGAAAGTGTCAAAACATGTTTTTCAGCAGAAATAAACATGTTTCTGCAAGTTTGGTCAACCCCATGTAAGTTATGGGTCAGTAACAGCTCACTTTTCAAAACGTGTTTTTCAGCCCGAAATAAACACGTTTTTTCAGACAGCTGTATCCCTATGTAACTGCAAGGCTCAGAAGAGCCCACACACTCAGGTCTTAACCCCAGTGTGCTGAAAGTGTCAAAACATGTTTTTCAGCAGAAATAAACATGTTTCTGCAAGTTTGGTCAACCCCATGTAAGTTATGGGTCAGTAACAGCTCACTTTTCAAAACGTGTTTTTCAGCCCGAAATAAACGCGTTTTTTCAGACAGCTGTATCCCTATGTAACTGCAAGGCTCAGAAGAGCCCACACACTCAGGTCTTAACCCCAGTGTGCTGAAAGTGTCAAAACATGTTTTTCAGCAGAAATAAACATGTTTCTGCAAGTTTGGTCAACCCCATGTAACTTATGGGGCAGTAACAGCTCACTTTTCAAAACGTGTTTTTCAGCCCGAAATAAACACGTTTTTTCAGACAGCTGTATCCCTATGTAACTGCAAGGCTCAGAAGAGCCCACACACTCAGGTCTTAACCCCAGTGTGCTGAAAGTGTCAAAACATGTTTTTCAGCAGAAATAAACATGTTTCTGCAACTTTGGTCAACCCCATGTAAGTTATGGGGCAGTAACAGCTCACTTTTCAAAACGTGTTTTTCAGCCCGAAATAAACGCGTTTTTTCAGACAGCTGTATCCCTATGTAACTGCAAGGCTCAGAAGAGCCCACACACTCAGGTCTTAACCCCAGTGTGCTGAAAGTGTCAAAACATGTTTTTCAGCAGAAATAAACATGTTTCTGCAAGTTTGGTCAACCCCATGTAAGTTATGGGTCAGTAACAGCTCACTTTTCAAAACGTGTTTTTCAGCCCGAAATAAACGCGTTTTTTCAGACAGCTGTATCCCTATGTAACTGCAAGGCTCAGAAGAGCCCACACACTCAGGTCTTAACCCCAGTGTGCTGAAAGTGTCAAAACATGTTTTTCAGCAGAAATAAACATGTTTCTGCAAGTTTGGTCAACCCCATGTAAGTTATGGGGCAGTAACAGCTCACTTTTCAAAACGTGTTTTTCAGCCCGAAATAAACCCGTTTTTTCAGACAGCTGTATCCCTATGTAACTGCAAGGCTCAGAAGAGCCCACACACTCAGGTCTTAACCCCAGTGTGCTGAAAGTGTCAAAACATGTTTTTCAGCAGAAATAAACATGTTTCTGCAAGTTTGGTCAACCCCATGTAAGTTATGGGTTAGTAACAGCTCACTTTTCAAAACGTGTTTTTCAGCCCGAAATAAACGCGTTTTTTCAGACAGCTGTATCCCTATGTAACTGCAAGGCTCAGAAGAGCCCACACACTCAGGTCTTAACCCCAGTGTGCTGAAAGTGTCAAAACATGTTTTTCAGCAGAAATAAACATGTTTCTGCAAGTTTGGTCAACCCCATGTAACTAATGGGGCAGTAACAGCTCACTTTTCAAAACGTGTTTTTCAGCCCGAAATAAACACGTTTTTTCAGACAGCTGTATCCCTATGTAACTGCAAGGCTCAGAAGAGCCCACACACTCAGGTCTTAACCCCAGTGTGCTGAAAGTGTCAAAACATGTTTTTCAGCAGAAATAAACATGTTTCTGCAAGTTTGGTCAACCCCATGTAAGTTATGGGGCAGTAACAGCTCACTTTTCAAAACGTGTTTTTCAGCCCGAAATAAACACGTTTTTTCAGACAGCTGTATCCCTATGTAACTGCAAGGCTCAGAAGAGCCCACACACTCAGGTCTTAACCCCAGTGTGCTGAAAGTGTCAAAACATGTTTTTCAGCAGAAATAAACATGTTTCTGCAAGTTTGGTCAACCCCATGTAAGTTATGGGTTAGTAACAGCTCACTTTTCAAAACGTGTTTTTCAGCCCGAAATAAACGCGTTTTTTCAGACAGCTGTATCCCTATGTAACTGCAAGGCTCAGAAGAGCCCACACACTCAGGTCTTAACCCCAGTGTGCTGAAAGTGTCAAAACATGTTTTTCAGCAGAAATAAACATGTTTCTGCAAGTTTGGTCAACCCCATGTAACTTATGGGTCAGTAACAGCTCACTTTTCAAAACGTGTTTTTCAGCCCGAAATAAACGCGTTTTTTCAGACAGCTGTATCCCTATGTAACTGCAAGGCTCAGAAGAGCCCACACACTCAGGTCTTAACCCCAGTGTGCTGAAAGTGTCAAAACATGTTTTTCAGCAGAAATAAACATGTTTCTGCAAGTTTGGTCAACCCCATGTAAGTTATGGGGCAGTAACAGCTCACTTTTCAAAACGTGTTTTTCAGCCCGAAATAAACGCGTTTTTTCAGACAGCTGTATCCCTATGTAACTGCAAGGCTCAGAAGAGCCCACACACTCAGGTCTTAACCCCAGTGTGCTGAAAGTGTCAAAACATGTTTTTCAGCAGAAATAAACATGTTTCTGCAAGTTTGGTCAACCCCATGTAACTTATGGGTCAGTAACAGCTCACTTTTCAAAACGTGATTTTCAGCCCGAAATAAACACGTTTTTTCATACAGCTGTATCCCTATGTAACTGCAAGGCTCAGAAGAGCCCACACACTCAGGTCTTAACCCCAGTGTGCTGAAAGTGTCAAAACATGTTTTTCAGCAGAAATAAACATGTTTCTGCAAGTTTGGTCAACCCCATGTAACTTATGGGGCAGTAACAGCTCACTTTTCAAAACGTGTTTTTCAGCCCGAAATAAACGCGTTTTTTCAGACAGCTGTATCCCTATGTAACTGCAAGGCTCAGAAGAGCCCACACACTCAGGTCTTAACCCCAGTGTGCTGAAAGTGTCAAAACATGTTTTTCAGCAGAAATAAACATGTTTCTGCAAGTTTGGTCAACCCCATGTAACTTACGGGGCAGTAACAGCTCACTTTTCAAAACGTGTTTTTCAGCCCGAAATAAACACGTTTTTTCAGACAGCTGTATCCCTATGTAACTGCAAGGCTCAGAAGAGCCCACACACTCAGGTCTTAACCCCAGTGTGCTGAAAGTGTCAAAACATGTTTTTCAGCAGAAATAAACATGTTTCTGCAAGTTTGGTCAACCCCATGTAACTAATGGGGCAGTAACAGCTCACTTTTCAAAACGTGTTTTTCAGCCCGAAATAAACACGTTTTTTCAGACAGCTGTATCCCTATGTAACTGCAAGGCTCAGAAGAGCCCACACACTCAGGTCTTAACCCCAGTGTGCTGAAAGTGTCAAAACATGTTTTTCAGCAGAAATAAACATGTTTCTGCAAGTTTGGTCAACCCCATGTAAGTTATGGGGCAGTAACAGCTCACTTTTCAAAACGTGTTTTTCAGCCCGAAATAAACGCGTTTTTTCAGACAGCTGTATCCCTATGTAACTGCAAGGCTCAGAAGAGCCCACACACTCAGGTCTTAACCCCAGTGTACTGAATGTGTCAAAACATGTTTTTCAGCAGAAATAAACATGTTTCTGCAAGTTTGGTCAACCCCATGTAAGTTATGGGTCAGTAACAGCTCACTTTTCAAAACGTGTTTTTCAGCCCGAAATAAACGCGTTTTTTCAGACAGCTGTATCCCTATGTAACTGCAAGGCTCAGAAGAGCCCACACACTCAGGTCTTAACCCCAGTGTACTGAATGTGTCAAAATATGTTTTTCAGCAGAAATAAACATGTTTCTGCAAGTTTGGTCAACCCCATGTAAGTTATGGGTCAGTAACAGCTCACTTTTCAAAACGTGTTTTTCAGCCCGAAATAAACGCGTTTTTTCAGACAGCTGTATCCCTATGTAACTGCAAGGCTCAGAAGAGCCCACACACTCAGGTCTTAACCCCAGTGTGCTGAAAGTGTCAAAACATGTTTTTCAGCAGAAATAAACATGTTTCTGCAAGTTTGGTCAACCCCATGTAAGTTATGGGGCAGTAACAGCTCACTTTTCAAAACGTGTTTTTCAGCCCGAAATAAACGCGTTTTTTCAGACAGCTGTATCCCTATGTAACTGCAAGGCTCAGAAGAGCCCACACACTCAGGTCTTAACCCCAGTGTGCTGAAAGTGTCAAAACATGTTTTTCAGCAGAAATAAACATGTTTCTGCAAGTTTGGTCAACCCCATGTAAGTTATGGGTTAGTAACAGCTCACTTTTCAAAACGTGTTTTTCAGCCCGAAATAAACGCGTTTTTTCAGACAGCTGTATCCCTATGTAACTGCAAGGCTCAGAAGAGCCCACACACTCAGGTCTTAACCCCAGTGTGCTGAAAGTGTCAAAACATGTTTTTCAGCAGAAATAAACATGTTTCTGCAAGTTTGGTCAACCCCATGTAAGTTATGGGTCAGTAACAGCTCACTTTTCAAAACGTGTTTTTCAGCCCGAAATAAACGCGTTTTTTCAGACAGCTGTATCCCTATGTAACTGCAAGGCTCAGAAGAGCCCACACACTCAGGTCTTAACCCCAGTGTGCTGAAAGTGTCAAAACATGTTTTTCAGCAGAAATAAACATGTTTCTGCAAGTTTGGTCAACCCCATGTAAGTTATGGGGCAGTAACAGCTCACTTTTCAAAACGTGTTTTTCAGCCCGAAATAAACGCGTTTTTTCAGACAGCTGTATCCCTATGTAACTGCAAGGCTCAGAAGAGCCCACACACTCAGGTCTTAACCCCAGTGTGCTGAAAGTGTCAAAACATGTTTTTCAGCAGAAATAAACATGTTTCTGCAAGTTTGGTCAACCCCATGTAAGTTATGGGTTAGTAACAGCTCACTTTTCAAAACGTGTTTTTCAGCCCGAAATAAACGCGTTTTTTCAGACAGCTGTATCCCTATGTAACTGCAAGGCTCAGAAGAGCCCACACACTCAGGTCTTAACCCCAGTGTGCTGAAAGTGTCAAAACATGTTTTTCAGCAGAAATAAACATGTTTCTGCAAGTTTGGTCAACCCCATGTAACTAATGGGGCAGTAACAGCTCACTTTTCAAAACGTGTTTTTCAGCCCGAAATAAACACGTTTTTTCAGACAGCTGTATCCCTATGTAACTGCAAGGCTCAGAAGAGCCCACACACTCAGGTCTTAACCCCAGTGTGCTGAAAGTGTCAAAACATGTTTTTCAGCAGAAATAAACATGTTTCTGCAAGTTTGGTCAACCCCATGTAAGTTATGGGGCAGTAACAGCTCACTTTTCAAAACGTGTTTTTCAGCCCGAAATAAACACGTTTTTTCAGACAGCTGTATCCCTATGTAACTGCAAGGCTCAGAAGAGCCCACACACTCAGGTCTTAACCCCAGTGTGCTGAAAGTGTCAAAACATGTTTTTCAGCAGAAATAAACATGTTTCTGCAAGTTTGGTCAACCCCATGTAAGTTATGGGTTAGTAACAGCTCACTTTTCAAAACGTGTTTTTCAGCCCGAAATAAACGCGTTTTTTCAGACAGCTGTATCCCTATGTAACTGCAAGGCTCAGAAGAGCCCACACACTCAGGTCTTAACTCCAGTGTGCTGAAAGTGTCAAAACATGTTTTTCAGCAGAAATAAACATGTTTCTGCAAGTTTGGTCAACCCCATGTAACTTATGGGTCAGTAACAGCTCACTTTTCAAAACGTGTTTTTCAGCCCGAAATAAACGCGTTTTTTCAGACAGCTGTATCCCTATGTAACTGCAAGGCTCAGAAGAGCCCACACACTCAGGTCTTAACCCCAGAATGCTGAAAGTGTCAAAACATGTTTTTCAGCAGAAATAAACATGTTTCTGCAAGTTTGGTCAACCCCATGTAAGTTATGGGTCAGTAACAGCTCACTTTTCAAAACGTGTTTTTCAGCCCGAAATAAACGCGTTTTTTCAGACAGCTGTATCCCTATGTAACTGCAAGGCTCAGAAGAGCCCACACACTCAGGTCTTAACCCCAGTGTGCTGAAAGTGTCAAAACATGTTTTTCAGCAGAAATAAACATGTTTCTGCAAGTTTGGTCAACCCCATGTAAGTTATGGGTCAGTAACAGCTCACTTTTCAAAACGTGTTTTTCAGCCCGAAATAAACGCGTTTTTTCAGACAGCTGTATCCCTATGTAACTGCAAGGCTCAGAAGAGCCCACACACTCAGGTCTTAACCCCAGTGTGCTGAAAGTGTCAAAACATGTTTTTCAGCAGAAATAAACATGTTTCTGCAAGTTTGGTCAACCCCATGTAAGTTATGGGGCAGTAACAGCTCACTTTTCAAAACGTGTTTTTCAGCCCGAAATAAACGCGTTTTTTCAGACAGCTGTATCCCTATGTAACTGCAAGGCTCAGAAGAGCCCACACACTCAGGTCTTAACCCTAGTGTGCTGAAAGTGTCAAAACATGTTTTTCAGCAGAAATAAACATGTTTCTGCAAGTTTGGTCAACCCCATGTAAGTTATGGGTCAGTAACAGCTCACTTTTCAAAACGTGTTTTTCAGCCCGAAATAAACGCGTTTTTTCAGACAGCTGTATCCCTATGTAACTGCAAGGCTCAGAAGAGCCCACACACACAGGTCTTAACCCCAGTGTGCTGAAAGTGTCAAAACATGTTTTTCAGCAGAAATAAACATGTTTCTGCAAGTTTGGTCAACCCCATGTAAGTTATGGGGCAGTAACAGCTCACTTTTCAAAACGTGTTTTTCAGCCCGAAATAAACGCGTTTTTTCAGACAGCTGTATCCCTATGTAACTGCAAGGCTCAGAAGAGCCCACACACTCAGGTCTTAACCCCAGTGTGCTGAAAGTGTCAAAACATGTTTTTCAGCAGAAATAAACATGTTTCTGCAAGTTTGGTCAACCCCATGTAAGTTATGGGTTAGTAACAGCTCACTTTTCAAAACGTGTTTTTCAGCCCGAAATAAACGCGTTTTTTCAGACAGCTGAATCCCTATGTAACTGCAAGGCTCGGAAGAGCCCACACACTCAGGTCTTAACCCCAGTGTGCTGAAAGTGTCAAAACATGTTTTTCAGCAGAAATAAACATGTTTCTGCAAGTTTGGTCAACCCCATGTAACTAATGGGGCAGTAACAGCTCACTTTTCAAAACGTGTTTTTCAGCCCGAAATAAACACGTTTTTTCAGACAGCTGTATCCCTATGTAACTGCAAGGCTCAGAAGAGCCCACACACTCAGGTCTTAACCCCAGTGTGCTGAAAGTGTCAAAACATGTTTTTCAGCAGAAATAAACATGTTTCTGCAAGTTTGGTCAACCCCATGTAACTAATGGGGCAGTAACAGCTCACTTTTCAAAACGTGTTTTTCAGCCCGAAATAAACACGTTTTTTCAGACAGCTGTATCCCTATGTAACTGCAAGGCTCAGAAGAGCCCACACACTCAGGTCTTAACCCCAGTGTGCTGAAAGTGTCAAAACATGTTTTTCAGCAGAAATAAACATGTTTCTGCAAGTTTGGTCAACCCCATGTAAGTTATGGGGCAGTAACAGCTCACTTTTCAAAACGTGTTTTTCAGCCCGAAATAAACGCGTTTTTTCAGACAGCTGTATCCCTATGTAACTGCAAGGCTCAGAAGAGCCCACACACTCAGGTCTTAACCCCAGTGTACTGAATGTGTCAAAACATGTTTTTCAGCAGAAATAAACATGTTTCTGCAAGTTTGGTCAACCCCATGTAAGTTATGGGTCAGTAACAGCTCACTTTTTAAAACGTGTTTTTCAGCCCGAAATAAACGCGTTTTTTCAGACAGCTGTATCCCTATGTAACTGCAAGGCTCAGAAGAGCCCACACACTCAGGTCTTAACCCCAGTGTGCTGAAAGTGTCAAAACATGTTTTTCAGCAGAAATAAACATGTTTCTGCAAGTTTGGTCAACCCCATGTAAGTTATGGGGCAGTAACAGCTCACTTTTCAAAACGTGTTTTTCAGCCCGAAATAAACGCGTTTTTTCAGACAGCTGTATCCCTATGTAACTGCAAGGCTCAGAAGAGCCCACACACTCAGGTCTTAACCCCAGTGTGCTGAAAGTGTCAAAACATGTTTTTCAGCAGAAATAAACATGTTTCTGCAAGTTTGGTCAACCCCATGTAAGTTATGGGTCAGTAACAGCTCACTTTTCAAAACGTGTTTTTCAGCCCGAAATAAACGCGTTTTTTCAGACAGCTGTATCCCTATGTAACTGCAAGGCTCAGAAGAGCCCACACACTCAGGTCTTAACCCCAGTGTGCTGAAAGTGTCAAAACATGTTTTTCAGCAGAAATAAACATGTTTCTGCAAGTTTGGTCAACCCCATGTAAGTTATGGGGCAGTAACAGCTCACTTTTCAAAACGTGTTTTTCAGCCCGAAATAAACGCGTTTTTTCAGACAGCTGTATCCCTATGTAACTGCAAGGCTCAGAAGAGCCCACACACTCAGGTCTTAACCCTAGTGTGCTGAAAGTGTCAAAACATGTTTTTCAGCAGAAATAAACATGTTTCTGCAAGTTTGGTCAACCCCATGTAAGTTATGGGTCAGTAACAGCTCACTTTTCAAAACGTGTTTTTCAGCCCGAAATAAACGCGTTTTTTCAGACAGCTGTATCCCTATGTAACTGCAAGGCTCAGAAGAGCCCACACACACAGGTCTTAACCCCAGTGTGCTGAAAGTGTCAAAACATGTTTTTCAGCAGAAATAAACATGTTTCTGCAAGTTTGGTCAACCCCATGTAAGTTATGGGGCAGTAACAGCTCACTTTTCAAAACGTGTTTTTCAGCCCGAAATAAACGCGTTTTTTCAGACAGCTGTATCCCTATGTAACTGCAAGGCTCAGAAGAGCCCACACACTCAGGTCTTAACCCCAGTGTGCTGAAAGTGTCAAAACATGTTTTTCAGCAGAAATAAACATGTTTCTGCAAGTTTGGTCAACCCCATGTAAGTTATGGGTTAGTAACAGCTCACTTTTCAAAACGTGTTTTTCAGCCCGAAATAAACGCGTTTTTTCAGACAGCTGAATCCCTATGTAACTGCAAGGCTCGGAAGAGCCCACACACTCAGGTCTTAACCCCAGTGTGCTGAAAGTGTCAAAACATGTTTTTCAGCAGAAATAAACATGTTTCTGCAAGTTTGGTCAACCCCATGTAACTAATGGGGCAGTAACAGCTCACTTTTCAAAACGTGTTTTTCAGCCCGAAATAAACACGTTTTTTCAGACAGCTGTATCCCTATGTAACTGCAAGGCTCAGAAGAGCCCACACACTCAGGTCTTAACCCCAGTGTGCTGAAAGTGTCAAAACATGTTTTTCAGCAGAAATAAACATGTTTCTGCAAGTTTGGTCAACCCCATGTAACTAATGGGGCAGTAACAGCTCACTTTTCAAAACGTGTTTTTCAGCCCGAAATAAACACGTTTTTTCAGACAGCTGTATCCCTATGTAACTGCAAGGCTCAGAAGAGCCCACACACTCAGGTCTTAACCCCAGTGTGCTGAAAGTGTCAAAACATGTTTTTCAGCAGAAATAAACATGTTTCTGCAAGTTTGGTCAACCCCATGTAAGTTATGGGGCAGTAACAGCTCACTTTTCAAAACGTGTTTTTCAGCCCGAAATAAACGCGTTTTTTCAGACAGCTGTATCCCTATGTAACTGCAAGGCTCAGAAGAGCCCACACACTCAGGTCTTAACCCCAGTGTACTGAATGTGTCAAAACATGTTTTTCAGCAGAAATAAACATGTTTCTGCAAGTTTGGTCAACCCCATGTAAGTTATGGGTCAGTAACAGCTCACTTTTTAAAACGTGTTTTTCAGCCCGAAATAAACGCGTTTTTTCAGACAGCTGTATCCCTATGTAACTGCAAGGCTCAGAAGAGCCCACACACTCAGGTCTTAACCCCAGTGTGCTGAAAGTGTCAAAACATGTTTTTCAGCAGAAATAAACATGTTTCTGCAAGTTTGGTCAACCCCATGTAAGTTATGGGGCAGTAACAGCTCACTTTTCAAAACGTGTTTTTCAGCCCGAAATAAACGCGTTTTTTCAGACAGCTGTATCCCTATGTAACTGCAAGGCTCAGAAGAGCCCACACACTCAGGTCTTAACCCCAGTGTGCTGAAAGTGTCAAAACATGTTTTTCAGCAGAAATAAACATGTTTCTGCAAGTTTGGTCAACCCCATGTAAGTTATGGGTCAGTAACAGCTCACTTTTCAAAACGTGTTTTTCAGCCCGAAATAAACGCGTTTTTTCAGACAGCTGTATCCCTATGTAACTGCAAGGCTCAGAAGAGCCCACACACTCAGGTCTTAACCCCAGTGTGCTGAAAGTGTCAAAACATGTTTTTCAGCAGAAATAAACATGTTTCTGCAAGTTTGGTCAACCCCATGTAAGTTATGGGTCAGTAACAGCTCACTTTTCAAAACGTGTTTTTCAGCCCGAAATAAACACGTTTTTTCAGACAGCTGTATCCCTATGTAACTGCAAGGCTCAGAAGAGCCCACACACTCAGGTCTTAACCCCAGTGTGCTGAAAGTGTCAAAACATGTTTTTCAGCAGAAATAAACATGTTTCTGCAAGTTTGGTCAACCCCATGTAAGTTATGGGTCAGTAACAGCTCACTTTTCAAAACGTGTTTTTCAGCCCGAAATAAACACGTTTTTTCAGACAGCTGTATCCCTATGTAACTGCAAGGCTCAGAAGAGCACACACACTCAGGTCTTAACCCCAGTGTGCTGAAAGTGTCAAAACATGTTTTTCAGCAGAAATAAACATGTTTCTGCAAGTTTGGTCAACCCCATGTAAGTTATGGGTCAGTAACAGCTCACTTTTCAAAACGTGTTTTTCAGCCCGAAATAAACGCGTTTTTTCAGACAGCTGTATCCCTATGTAACTGCAAGGCTCAGAAGAGCCCACACACTCAGGTCTTAACCCCAGTGTGCTGAAAGTGTCAAAACATGTTTTTCAGCAGAAATAAACATGTTTCTGCAAGTTTGGTCAACCCCATGTAACTTATGGGGCAGTAACAGCTCACTTTTCAAAACGTGTTTTTCAGCCCGAAATAAACACGTTTTTTCAGACAGCTGTATCCCTATGTAACTGCAAGGCTCAGAAGAGCCCACACACTCAGGTCTTAACCCCAGTGTGCTGAAAGTGTCAAAACATGTTTTTCAGCAGAAATAAACATGTTTCTGCAAGTTTGGTCAACCCCATGTAAGTTATGGGGCAGTAACAGCTCACTTTTCAAAACGTGTTTTTCAGCCCGAAATAAACGCGTTTTTTCAGACAGCTGTATCCCTATGTAACTGCAAGGCTCAGAAGAGCCCACACACTCAGGTCTTAACCCCAGTGTGCTGAAAGTGTCAAAACATGTTTTTCAGCAGAAATAAACATGTTTCTGCAAGTTTGGTCAACCCCATGTAAGTTATGGGTCAGTAACAGCTCACTTTTCAAAACGTGTTTTTCAGCCCGAAATAAACGCGTTTTTTCAGACAGCTGTATCCCTATGTAACTGCAAGGCTCAGAAGAGCCCACACACTCAGGTCTTAACCCCAGTGTGCTGAAAGTGTCAAAACATGTTTTTCAGCAGAAATAAACATGTTTCTGCAAGTTTGGTCAACCCCATGTAAGTTATGGGGCAGTAACAGCTCACTTTTCAAAACGTGTTTTTCAGCCCGAAATAAACACGTTTTTTCAGACAGCTGTATCCCTATGTAACTGCAAGGCTCAGAAGAGCCCACACACTCAGGTCTTAACCCCAGTGTGCTGAAAGTGTCAAAACATGTTTTTCAGCAGAAATAAACATGTTTCTGCAAGTTTGGTCAACCCCATGTAAGTTATGGGTTAGTAACAGCTCACTTTTCAAAACGTGTTTTTCAGCCCGAAATAAACGCGTTTTTTCAGACAGCTGTATCCCTATGTAACTGCAAGGCTCAGAAGAGCCCACACACTCAGGTCTTAACCCCAGTGTGCTGAAAGTGTCAAAACATGTTTTTCAGCAGAAATAAACATGTTTCTGCAAGTTTGGTCAACCCCATGTAACTTATGGGTCAGTAACAGCTCACTTTTCAAAACGTGTTTTTCAGCCCGAAATAAACGCGTTTTTTCAGACAGCTGTATCCCTATGTAACTGCAAGGCTCAGAAGAGCCCACACACTCAGGTCTTAACCCCAGTGTGCTGAAAGTGTCAAAACATGTTTTTCAGCAGAAATAAACATGTTTCTGCAAGTTTGGTCAACCCCATGTAAGTTATGGGGCAGTAACAGCTCACTTTTCAAAACGTGTTTTTCAGCCCGAAATAAACGCGTTTTTTCAGACAGCTGTATCCCTATGTAACTGCAAGGCTCAGAAGAGCCCACACACTCAGGTCTTAACCCCAGTGTGCTGAAAGTGTCAAAACATGTTTTTCAGCAGAAATAAACATGTTTCTGCAAGTTTGGTCAACCCCATGTAACTTATGGGTCAGTAACAGCTCACTTTTCAAAACGTGATTTTCAGCCCGAAATAAACACGTTTTTTCATACAGCTGTATCCCTATGTAACTGCAAGGCTCAGAAGAGCCCACACACTCAGGTCTTAACCCCAGTGTGCTGAAAGTGTCAAAACATGTTTTTCAGCAGAAATAAACATGTTTCTGCAAGTTTGGTCAACCCCATGTAACTTATGGGGCAGTAACAGCTCACTTTTCAAAACGTGTTTTTCAGCCCGAAATAAACGCGTTTTTTCAGACAGCTGTATCCCTATGTAACTGCAAGGCTCAGAAGAGCCCACACACTCAGGTCTTAACCCCAGTGTGCTGAAAGTGTCAAAACATGTTTTTCAGCAGAAATAAACATGTTTCTGCAAGTTTGGTCAACCCCATGTAACTTACGGGGCAGTAACAGCTCACTTTTCAAAACGTGTTTTTCAGCCCGAAATAAACACGTTTTTTCAGACAGCTGTATCCCTATGTAACTGCAAGGCTCAGAAGAGCCCACACACTCAGGTCTTAACCCCAGTGTGCTGAAAGTGTCAAAACATGTTTTTCAGCAGAAATAAACATGTTTCTGCAAGTTTGGTCAACCCCATGTAACTAATGGGGCAGTAACAGCTCACTTTTCAAAACGTGTTTTTCAGCCCGAAATAAACACGTTTTTTCAGACAGCTGTATCCCTATGTAACTGCAAGGCTCAGAAGAGCCCACACACTCAGGTCTTAACCCCAGTGTGCTGAAAGTGTCAAAACATGTTTTTCAGCAGAAATAAACATGTTTCTGCAAGTTTGGTCAACCCCATGTAAGTTATGGGGCAGTAACAGCTCACTTTTCAAAACGTGTTTTTCAGCCCGAAATGAACGCGTTTTTTCAGACAGCTGTATCCCTATGTAACTGCAAGGCTCAGAAGAGCCCACACACTCAGGTCTTAACCCCAGTGTACTGAATGTGTCAAAACATGTTTTTCAGCAGAAATAAACATGTTTCTGCAAGTTTGGTCAACCCCATGTAAGTTATGGGTCAGTAACAGCTCACTTTTCAAAACGTGTTTTTCAGCCCGAAATAAACGCGTTTTTTCAGACAGCTGTATCCCTATGTAACTGCAAGGCTCAGAAGAGCCCACACACTCAGGTCTTAACCCCAGTGTACTGAATGTGTCAAAATATGTTTTTCAGCAGAAATAAACATGTTTCTGCAAGTTTGGTCAACCCCATGTAAGTTATGGGTCAGTAACAGCTCACTTTTCAAAACGTGTTTTTCAGCCCGAAATAAACGCGTTTTTTCAGACAGCTGTATCCCTATGTAACTGCAAGGCTCAGAAGAGCCCACACACTCAGGTCTTAACCCCAGTGTGCTGAAAGTGTCAAAACATGTTTTTCAGCAGAAATAAACATGTTTCTGCAAGTTTGGTCAACCCCATGTAAGTTATGGGGCAGTAACAGCTCACTTTTCAAAACGTGTTTTTCAGCCCGAAATAAACGCGTTTTTTCAGACAGCTGTATCCCTATGTAACTGCAAGGCTCAGAAGAGCCCACACACTCAGGTCTTAACCCCAGTGTGCTGAAAGTGTCAAAACATGTTTTTCAGCAGAAATAAACATGTTTCTGCAAGTTTGGTCAACCCCATGTAAGTTATGGGTTAGTAACAGCTCACTTTTCAAAACGTGTTTTTCAGCCCGAAATAAACGCGTTTTTTCAGACAGCTGTATCCCTATGTAACTGCAAGGCTCAGAAGAGCCCACACACTCAGGTCTTAACCCCAGTGTGCTGAAAGTGTCAAAACATGTTTTTCAGCAGAAATAAACATGTTTCTGCAAGTTTGGTCAACCCCATGTAAGTTATGGGTCAGTAACAGCTCACTTTTCAAAACGTGTTTTTCAGCCCGAAATAAACGCGTTTTTTCAGACAGCTGTATCCCTATGTAACTGCAAGGCTCAGAAGAGCCCACACACTCAGGTCTTAACCCCAGTGTGCTGAAAGTGTCAAAACATGTTTTTCAGCAGAAATAAACATGTTTCTGCAAGTTTGGTCAACCCCATGTAAGTTATGGGGCAGTAACAGCTCACTTTTCAAAACGTGTTTTTCAGCCCGAAATAAACGCGTTTTTTCAGACAGCTGTATCCCTATGTAACTGCAAGGCTCAGAAGAGCCCACACACTCAGGTCTTAACCCCAGTGTGCTGAAAGTGTCAAAACATGTTTTTCAGCAGAAATAAACATGTTTCTGCAAGTTTGGTCAACCCCATGTAAGTTATGGGTTAGTAACAGCTCACTTTTCAAAACGTGTTTTTCAGCCCGAAATAAACGCGTTTTTTCAGACAGCTGTATCCCTATGTAACTGCAAGGCTCAGAAGAGCCCACACACTCAGGTCTTAACCCCAGTGTGCTGAAAGTGTCAAAACATGTTTTTCAGCAGAAATAAACATGTTTCTGCAAGTTTGGTCAACCCCATGTAACTAATGGGGCAGTAACAGCTCACTTTTCAAAACGTGTTTTTCAGCCCGAAATAAACACGTTTTTTCAGACAGCTGTATCCCTATGTAACTGCAAGGCTCAGAAGAGCCCACACACTCAGGTCTTAACCCCAGTGTGCTGAAAGTGTCAAAACATGTTTTTCAGCAGAAATAAACATGTTTCTGCAAGTTTGGTCAACCCCATGTAAGTTATGGGGCAGTAACAGCTCACTTTTCAAAACGTGTTTTTCAGCCCGAAATAAACACGTTTTTTCAGACAGCTGTATCCCTATGTAACTGCAAGGCTCAGAAGAGCCCACACACTCAGGTCTTAACCCCAGTGTGCTGAAAGTGTCAAAACATGTTTTTCAGCAGAAATAAACATGTTTCTGCAAGTTTGGTCAACCCCATGTAAGTTATGGGTTAGTAACAGCTCACTTTTCAAAACGTGTTTTTCAGCCCGAAATAAACGCGTTTTTTCAGACAGCTGTATCCCTATGTAACTGCAAGGCTCAGAAGAGCCCACACACTCAGGTCTTAACTCCAGTGTGCTGAAAGTGTCAAAACATGTTTTTCAGCAGAAATAAACATGTTTCTGCAAGTTTGGTCAACCCCATGTAACTTATGGGTCAGTAACAGCTCACTTTTCAAAACGTGTTTTTCAGCCCGAAATAAACGCGTTTTTTCAGACAGCTGTATCCCTATGTAACTGCAAGGCTCAGAAGAGCCCACACACTCAGGTCTTAACCCCAGAATGCTGAAAGTGTCAAAACATGTTTTTCAGCAGAAATAAACATGTTTCTGCAAGTTTGGTCAACCCCATGTAAGTTATGGGTCAGTAACAGCTCACTTTTCAAAACGTGTTTTTCAGCCCGAAATAAACGCGTTTTTTTCAGACAGCTGTATCCCTATGTAACTGCAAGGCTCAGAAGAGCCCACACACTCAGGTCTTAACCCCAGTGTGCTGAAAGTGTCAAAACATGTTTTTCAGCAGAAATAAACATGTTTCTGCAAGTTTGGTCAACCCCATGTAAGTTATGGGTCAGTAACAGCTCACTTTTCAAAACGTGTTTTTCAGCCCGAAATAAACGCGTTTTTTCAGACAGCTGTATCCCTATGTAACTGCAAGGCTCAGAAGAGCCCACACACTCAGGTCTTAACCCCAGTGTGCTGAAAGTGTCAAAACATGTTTTTCAGCAGAAATAAACATGTTTCTGCAAGTTTGGTCAACCCCATGTAACTTATGGGGCAGTAACAGCTCACTTTTCAAAACGTGTTTTTCAGCCCGAAATAAACACGTTTTTTCAGACAGCTGTATCCCTATGTAACTGCAAGGCTCAGAAGAGCCCACACACTCAGGTCTTAACCCCAGTGTGCTGAAAGTGTCAAAACATGTTTTTCAGCAGAAATAAACATGTTTCTGCAAGTTTGGTCAACCCCATGTAAGTTATGGGGCAGTAACAGCTCACTTTTCAAAACGTGTTTTTCAGCCCGAAATAAACGCGTTTTTTCAGACAGCTGTATCCCTATGTAACTGCAAGGCTCAGAAGAGCCCACACACTCAGGTCTTAACCCTAGTGTGCTGAAAGTGTCAAAACATGTTTTTCAGCAGAAATAAACATGTTTCTGCAAGTTTGGTCAACCCCATGTAAGTTATGGGTCAGTAACAGCTCACTTTTCAAAACGTGTTTTTCAGCCCGAAATAAACGCGTTTTTTCAGACAGCTGTATCCCTATGTAACTGCAAGGCTCAGAAGAGCCCACACACACAGGTCTTAACCCCAGTGTGCTGAAAGTGTCAAAACATGTTTTTCAGCAGAAATAAACATGTTTCTGCAAGTTTGGTCAACCCCATGTAAGTTATGGGGCAGTAACAGCTCACTTTTCAAAACGTGTTTTTCAGCCCGAAATAAACGCGTTTTTTCAGACAGCTGTATCCCTATGTAACTGCAAGGCTCAGAAGAGCCCACACACTCAGGTCTTAACCCCAGTGTGCTGAAAGTGTCAAAACATGTTTTTCAGCAGAAATAAACATGTTTCTGCAAGTTTGGTCAACCCCATGTAAGTTATGGGTTAGTAACAGCTCACTTTTCAAAACGTGTTTTTCAGCCCGAAATAAACGCGTTTTTTCAGACAGCTGAATCCCTATGTAACTGCAAGGCTCGGAAGAGCCCACACACTCAGGTCTTAACCCCAGTGTGCTGAAAGTGTCAAAACATGTTTTTCAGCAGAAATAAACATGTTTCTGCAAGTTTGGTCAACCCCATGTAACTAATGGGGCAGTAACAGCTCACTTTTCAAAACGTGTTTTTCAGCCCGAAATAAACACGTTTTTTCAGACAGCTGTATCCCTATGTAACTGCAAGGCTCAGAAGAGCCCACACACTCAGGTCTTAACCCCAGTGTGCTGAAAGTGTCAAAACATGTTTTTCAGCAGAAATAAACATGTTTCTGCAAGTTTGGTCAACCCCATGTAACTAATGGGGCAGTAACAGCTCACTTTTCAAAACGTGTTTTTCAGCCCGAAATAAACACGTTTTTTCAGACAGCTGTATCCCTATGTAACTGCAAGGCTCAGAAGAGCCCACACACTCAGGTCTTAACCCCAGTGTGCTGAAAGTGTCAAAACATGTTTTTCAGCAGAAATAAACATGTTTCTGCAAGTTTGGTCAACCCCATGTAAGTTATGGGGCAGTAACAGCTCACTTTTCAAAACGTGTTTTTCAGCCCGAAATAAACGCGTTTTTTCAGACAGCTGTATCCCTATGTAACTGCAAGGCTCAGAAGAGCCCACACACTCAGGTCTTAACCCCAGTGTACTGAATGTGTCAAAACATGTTTTTCAGCAGAAATAAACATGTTTCTGCAAGTTTGGTCAACCCCATGTAAGTTATGGGTCAGTAACAGCTCACTTTTTAAAACGTGTTTTTCAGCCCGAAATAAACGCGTTTTTTCAGACAGCTGTATCCCTATGTAACTGCAAGGCTCAGAAGAGCCCACACACTCAGGTCTTAACCCCAGTGTGCTGAAAGTGTCAAAACATGTTTTTCAGCAGAAATAAACATGTTTCTGCAAGTTTGGTCAACCCCATGTAAGTTATGGGGCAGTAACAGCTCACTTTTCAAAACGTGTTTTTCAGCCCGAAATAAACGCGTTTTTTCAGACAGCTGTATCCCTATGTAACTGCAAGGCTCAGAAGAGCCCACACACTCAGGTCTTAACCCCAGTGTGCTGAAAGTGTCAAAACATGTTTTTCAGCAGAAATAAACATGTTTCTGCAAGTTTGGTCAACCCCATGTAAGTTATGGGTCAGTAACAGCTCACTTTTCAAAACGTGTTTTTCAGCCCGAAATAAACGCGTTTTTTCAGACAGCTGTATCCCTATGTAACTGCAAGGCTCAGAAGAGCCCACACACTCAGGTCTTAACCCCAGTGTGCTGAAAGTGTCAAAACATGTTTTTCAGCAGAAATAAACATGTTTCTGCAAGTTTGGTCAACCCCATGTAAGTTATGGGTCAGTAACAGCTCACTTTTCAAAACGTGTTTTTCAGCCCGAAATAAACACGTTTTTTCAGACAGCTGTATCCCTATGTAACTGCAAGGCTCAGAAGAGCCCACACACTCAGGTCTTAACCCCAGTGTGCTGAAAGTGTCAAAACATGTTTTTCAGCAGAAATAAACATGTTTCTGCAAGTTTGGTCAACCCCATGTAAGTTATGGGTCAGTAACAGCTCACTTTTCAAAACGTGTTTTTCAGCCCGAAATAAACACGTTTTTTCAGACAGCTGTATCCCTATGTAACTGCAAGGCTCAGAAGAGCCCACACACTCAGGTCTTAACCCCAGTGTGCTGAAAGTGTCAAAACATGTTTTTCAGCAGAAATAAACATGTTTCTGCAAGTTTGGTCAACCCCATGTAAGTTATGGGTCAGTAACAGCTCACTTTTCAAAACGTGTTTTTCAGCCCGAAATAAACGCGTTTTTTCAGACAGCTGTATCCCTATGTAACTGCAAGGCTCAGAAGAGCCCACACACTCAGGTCTTAACCCCAGTGTGCTGAAAGTGTCAAAACATGTTTTTCAGCAGAAATAAACATGTTTCTGCAAGTTTGGTCAACCCCATGTAACTTATGGGGCAGTAACAGCTCACTTTTCAAAACGTGTTTTTCAGCCCGAAATAAACACGTTTTTTCAGACAGCTGTATCCCTATGTAACTGCAAGGCTCAGAAGAGCCCACACACTCAGGTCTTAACCCCAGTGTGCTGAAAGTGTCAAAACATGTTTTTCAGCAGAAATAAACATGTTTCTGCAAGTTTGGTCAACCCCATGTAAGTTATGGGGCAGTAACAGCTCACTTTTCAAAACGTGTTTTTCAGCCCGAAATAAACGCGTTTTTTCAGACAGCTGTATCCCTATGTAACTGCAAGGCTCAGAAGAGCCCACACACTCAGGTCTTAACCCCAGTGTGCTGAAAGTGTCAAAACATGTTTTTCAGCAGAAATAAACATGTTTCTGCAAGTTTGGTCAACCCCATGTAAGTTATGGGTCAGTAACAGCTCACTTTTCAAAACGTGTTTTTCAGCCCGAAATAAACGCGTTTTTTCAGACAGCTGTATCCCTATGTAACTGCAAGGCTCAGAAGAGCCCACACACTCAGGTCTTAACCCCAGTGTGCTGAAAGTGTCAAAACATGTTTTTCAGCAGAAATAAACATGTTTCTGCAAGTTTGGTCAACCCCATGTAAGTTATGGGGCAGTAACAGCTCACTTTTCAAAACGTGTTTTTCAGCCCGAAATAAACCCGTTTTTTCAGACAGCTGTATCCCTATGTAACTGCAAGGCTCAGAAGAGCCCACACACTCAGGTCTTAACCCCAGTGTGCTGAAAGTGTCAAAACATGTTTTTCAGCAGAAATAAACATGTTTCTGCAAGTTTGGTCAACCCCATGTAAGTTATGGGTTAGTAACAGCTCACTTTTCAAAACGTGTTTTTCAGCCCGAAATAAACGCGTTTTTTCAGACAGCTGTATCCCTATGTAACTGCAAGGCTCAGAAGAGCCCACACACTCAGGTCTTAACCCCAGTGTGCTGAAAGTGTCAAAACATGTTTTTCAGCAGAAATAAACATGTTTCTGCAAGTTTGGTCAACCCCATGTAACTAATGGGGCAGTAACAGCTCACTTTTCAAAATGTGTTTTTCAGCCCGAAATAAACACGTTTTTTCAGACAGCTGTATCCCTATGTAACTGCAAGGCTCAGAAGAGCCCACACACTCAGGTCTTAACCCCAGTGTGCTGAAAGTGTCAAAACATGTTTTTCAGCAGAAATAAACATGTTTCTGCAAGTTTGGTCAACCCCATGTAAGTTATGGGGCAGTAACAGCTCACTTTTCAAAACGTGTTTTTCAGCCCGAAATAAACACGTTTTTTCAGACAGCTGTATCCCTATGTAACTGCAAGGCTCAGAAGAGCCCACACACTCAGGTCTTAACCCCAGTGTGCTGAAAGTGTCAAAACATGTTTTTCAGCAGAAATAAACATGTTTCTGCAAGTTTGGTCAACCCCATGTAAGTTATGGGTTAGTAACAGCTCACTTTTCAAAACGTGTTTTTCAGCCCGAAATAAACGCGTTTTTTCAGACAGCTGTATCCCTATGTAACTGCAAGGCTCAGAAGAGCCCACACACTCAGGTCTTAACCCCAGTGTGCTGAAAGTGTCAAAACATGTTTTTCAGCAGAAATAAACATGTTTCTGCAAGTTTGGTCAACCCCATGTAACTTATGGGTCAGTAACAGCTCACTTTTCAAAACGTGTTTTTCAGCCCGAAATAAACGCGTTTTTTCAGACAGCTGTATCCCTATGTAACTGCAAGGCTCAGAAGAGCCCACACACTCAGGTCTTAACCCCAGTGTGCTGAAAGTGTCAAAACATGTTTTTCAGCAGAAATAAACATGTTTCTGCAAGTTTGGTCAACCCCATGTAAGTTATGGGGCAGTAACAGCTCACTTTTCAAAACGTGTTTTTCAGCCCGAAATAAACGCGTTTTTTCAGACAGCTGTATCCCTATGTAACTGCAAGGCTCAGAAGAGCCCACACACTCAGGTCTTAACCCCAGTGTGCTGAAAGTGTCAAAACATGTTTTTCAGCAGAAATAAACATGTTTCTGCAAGTTTGGTCAACCCCATGTAACTTATGGGTCAGTAACAGCTCACTTTTCAAAACGTGATTTTCAGCCCGAAATAAACACGTTTTTTCATACAGCTGTATCCCTATGTAACTGCAAGGCTCAGAAGAGCCCACACACTCAGGTCTTAACCCCAGTGTGCTGAAAGTGTCAAAACATGTTTTTCAGCAGAAATAAACATGTTTCTGCAAGTTTGGTCAACCCCATGTAACTTATGGGGCAGTAACAGCTCACTTTTCAAAACGTGTTTTTCAGCCCGAAATAAACGCGTTTTTTCAGACAGCTGTATCCCTATGTAACTGCAAGGCTCAGAAGAGCCCACACACTCAGGTCTTAACCCCAGTGTGCTGAAAGTGTCAAAACATGTTTTTCAGCAGAAATAAACATGTTTCTGCAAGTTTGGTCAACCCCATGTAACTTACGGGGCAGTAACAGCTCACTTTTCAAAACGTGTTTTTCAGCCCGAAATAAACACGTTTTTTCAGACAGCTGTATCCCTATGTAACTGCAAGGCTCAGAAGAGCCCACACACTCAGGTCTTAACCCCAGTGTGCTGAAAGTGTCAAAACATGTTTTTCAGCAGAAATAAACATGTTTCTGCAAGTTTGGTCAACCCCATGTAACTAATGGGGCAGTAACAGCTCACTTTTCAAAACGTGTTTTTCAGCCCGAAATAAACACGTTTTTTCAGACAGCTGTATCCCTATGTAACTGCAAGGCTCAGAAGAGCCCACACACTCAGGTCTTAACCCCAGTGTGCTGAAAGTGTCAAAACATGTTTTTCAGCAGAAATAAACATGTTTCTGCAAGTTTGGTCAACCCCATGTAAGTTATGGGGCAGTAACAGCTCACTTTTCAAAACGTGTTTTTCAGCCCGAAATAAACGCGTTTTTTCAGACAGCTGTATCCCTATGTAACTGCAAGGCTCAGAAGAGCCCACACACTCAGGTCTTAACCCCAGTGTACTGAATGTGTCAAAACATGTTTTTCAGCAGAAATAAACATGTTTCTGCAAGTTTGGTCAACCCCATGTAAGTTATGGGTCAGTAACAGCTCACTTTTCAAAACGTGTTTTTCAGCCCGAAATAAACGCGTTTTTTCAGACAGCTGTATCCCTATGTAACTGCAAGGCTCAGAAGAGCCCACACACTCAGGTCTTAACCCCAGTGTACTGAATGTGTCAAAATATGTTTTTCAGCAGAAATAAACATGTTTCTGCAAGTTTGGTCAACCCCATGTAAGTTATGGGTCAGTAACAGCTCACTTTTCAAAACGTGTTTTTCAGCCCGAAATAAACGCGTTTTTTCAGACAGCTGTATCCCTATGTAACTGCAAGGCTCAGAAGAGCCCACACACTCAGGTCTTAACCCCAGTGTGCTGAAAGTGTCAAAACATGTTTTTCAGCAGAAATAAACATGTTTCTGCAAGTTTGGTCAACCCCATGTAAGTTATGGGGCAGTAACAGCTCACTTTTCAAAACGTGTTTTTCAGCCCGAAATAAACGCGTTTTTTCAGACAGCTGTATCCCTATGTAACTGCAAGGCTCAGAAGAGCCCACACACTCAGGTCTTAACCCCAGTGTGCTGAAAGTGTCAAAACATGTTTTTCAGCAGAAATAAACATGTTTCTGCAAGTTTGGTCAACCCCATGTAAGTTATGGGTCAGTAACAGCTCACTTTTCAAAACGTGTTTTTCAGCCCGAAATAAACGCGTTTTTTCAGACAGCTGTATCCCTATGTAACTGCAAGGCTCAGAAGAGCCCACACACTCAGGTCTTAACCCCAGTGTGCTGAAAGTGTCAAAACATGTTTTTCAGCAGAAATAAACATGTTTCTGCAAGTTTGGTCAACCCCATGTAAGTTATGGGGCAGTAACAGCTCACTTTTCAAAACGTGTTTTTCAGCCCGAAATAAACGCGTTTTTTCAGACAGCTGTATCCCTATGTAACTGCAAGGCTCAGAAGAGCCCACACACTCAGGTCTTAACCCCAGTGTGCTGAAAGTGTCAAAACATGTTTTTCAGCAGAAATAAACATGTTTCTGCAAGTTTGGTCAACCCCATGTAAGTTATGGGTTAGTAACAGCTCACTTTTCAAAACGTGTTTTTCAGCCCGAAATAAACGCGTTTTTTCAGACAGCTGTATCCCTATGTAACTGCAAGGCTCAGAAGAGCCCACACACTCAGGTCTTAACCCCAGTGTGCTGAAAGTGTCAAAACATGTTTTTCAGCAGAAATAAACATGTTTCTGCAAGTTTGGTCAACCCCATGTAACTAATGGGGCAGTAACAGCTCACTTTTCAAAACGTGTTTTTCAGCCCGAAATAAACACGTTTTTTCAGACAGCTGTATCCCTATGTAACTGCAAGGCTCAGAAGAGCCCACACACTCAGGTCTTAACCCCAGTGTGCTGAAAGTGTCAAAACATGTTTTTCAGCAGAAATAAACATGTTTCTGCAAGTTTGGTCAACCCCATGTAAGTTATGGGGCAGTAACAGCTCACTTTTCAAAACGTGTTTTTCAGCCCGAAATAAACACGTTTTTTCAGACAGCTGTATCCCTATGTAACTGCAAGGCTCAGAAGAGCCCACACACTCAGGTCTTAACCCCAGTGTGCTGAAAGTGTCAAAACATGTTTTTCAGCAGAAATAAACATGTTTCTGCAAGTTTGGTCAACCCCATGTAACTTACGGGGCAGTAACAGCTCACTTTTCAAAACGTGTTTTTCAGCCCGAAATAAACACGTTTTTTCAGACAGCTGTATCCCTATGTAACTGCAAGGCTCAGAAGAGCCCACACACTCAGGTCTTAACCCCAGTGTGCTGAAAGTGTCAAAACATGTTTTTCAGCAGAAATAAACATGTTTCTGCAAGTTTGGTCAACCCCATGTAACTAATGGGGCAGTAACAGCTCACTTTTCAAAACGTGTTTTTCAGCCCGAAATAAACACGTTTTTTCAGACAGCTGTATCCCTATGTAACTGCAAGGCTCAGAAGAGCCCACACACTCAGGTCTTAACCCCAGTGTGCTGAAAGTGTCAAAACATGTTTTTCAGCAGAAATAAACATGTTTCTGCAAGTTTGGTCAACCCCATGTAAGTTATGGGGCAGTAACAGCTCACTTTTCAAAACGTGTTTTTCAGCCCGAAATAAACGCGTTTTTTCAGACAGCTGTATCCCTATGTAACTGCAAGGCTCAGAAGAGCCCACACACTCAGGTCTTAACCCCAGTGTGCTGAAAGTGTCAAAACATGTTTTTCAGCAGAAATAAACATGTTTCTGCAAGTTTGGTCAACCCCATGTAAGTTATGGGGCAGTAACAGCTCACTTTTCAAAACGTGTTTTTCAGCCCGAAATAAACGCGTTTTTTCAGACAGCTGTATCCCTATGTAACTGCAAGGCTCAGAAGAGCCCACACACTCAGGTCTTAACCCCAGTGTGCTGAAAGTGTCAAAACATGTTTTTCAGCAGAAATAAACATGTTTCTGCAAGTTTGGTCAACCCCATGTAAGTTATGGGTTAGTAACAGCTCACTTTTCAAAACGTGTTTTTCAGCCCGAAATAAACGCGTTTTTTCAGACAGCTGTATCCCTATGTAACTGCAAGGCTCAGAAGAGCCCACACACTCAGGTCTTAACCCCAGTGTGCTGAAAGTGTCAAAACATGTTTTTCAGCAGAAATAAACATGTTTCTGCAAGTTTGGTCAACCCCATGTAACTAATGGGGCAGTAACAGCTCACTTTTCAAAACGTGTTTTTCAGCCCGAAATAAACACGTTTTTTCAGACAGCTGTATCCCTATGTAACTGCAAGGCTCAGAAGAGCCCACACACTCAGGTCTTAACCCCAGTGTGCTGAAAGTGTCAAAACATGTTTTTCAGCAGAAATAAACATGTTTCTGCAAGTTTGGTCAACCCCATGTAAGTTATGGGGCAGTAACAGCTCACTTTTCAAAACGTGTTTTTCAGCCCGAAATAAACACGTTTTTTCAGACAGCTGTATCCCTATGTAACTGCAAGGCTCAGAAGAGCCCACACACTCAGGTCTTAACCCCAGTGTGCTGAAAGTGTCAAAACATGTTTTTCAGCAGAAATAAACATGTTTCTGCAAGTTTGGTCAACCCCATGTAAGTTATGGGTTAGTAACAGCTCACTTTTCAAAACGTGTTTTTCAGCCCGAAATAAACGCGTTTTTTCAGACAGCTGTATCCCTATGTAACTGCAAGGCTCAGAAGAGCCCACACACTCAGGTCTTAACTCCAGTGTGCTGAAAGTGTCAAAACATGTTTTTCAGCAGAAATAAACATGTTTCTGCAAGTTTGGTCAACCCCATGTAACTTATGGGTCAGTAACAGCTCACTTTTCAAAACGTGTTTTTCAGCCCGAAATAAACGCGTTTTTTCAGACAGCTGTATCCCTATGTAACTGCAAGGCTCAGAAGAGCCCACACACTCAGGTCTTAACCCCAGAATGCTGAAAGTGTCAAAACATGTTTTTCAGCAGAAATAAACATGTTTCTGCAAGTTTGGTCAACCCCATGTAAGTTATGGGTCAGTAACAGCTCACTTTTCAAAACGTGTTTTTCAGCCCGAAATAAACGCGTTTTTTTCAGACAGCTGTATCCCTATGTAACTGCAAGGCTCAGAAGAGCCCACACACTCAGGTCTTAACCCCAGTGTGCTGAAAGTGTCAAAACATGTTTTTCAGCAGAAATAAACATGTTTCTGCAAGTTTGGTCAACCCCATGTAAGTTATGGGTCAGTAACAGCTCACTTTTCAAAACGTGTTTTTCAGCCCGAAATAAACGCGTTTTTTCAGACAGCTGTATCCCTATGTAACTGCAAGGCTCAGAAGAGCCCACACACTCAGGTCTTAACCCCAGTGTGCTGAAAGTGTCAAAACATGTTTTTCAGCAGAAATAAACATGTTTCTGCAAGTTTGGTCAACCCCATGTAACTTATGGGGCAGTAACAGCTCACTTTTCAAAACGTGTTTTTCAGCCCGAAATAAACACGTTTTTTCAGACAGCTGTATCCCTATGTAACTGCAAGGCTCAGAAGAGCCCACACACTCAGGTCTTAACCCCAGTGTGCTGAAAGTGTCAAAACATGTTTTTCAGCAGAAATAAACATGTTTCTGCAAGTTTGGTCAACCCCATGTAAGTTATGGGGCAGTAACAGCTCACTTTTCAAAACGTGTTTTTCAGCCCGAAATAAACGCGTTTTTTCAGACAGCTGTATCCCTATGTAACTGCAAGGCTCAGAAGAGCCCACACACTCAGGTCTTAACCCTAGTGTGCTGAAAGTGTCAAAACATGTTTTTCAGCAGAAATAAACATGTTTCTGCAAGTTTGGTCAACCCCATGTAAGTTATGGGTCAGTAACAGCTCACTTTTCAAAACGTGTTTTTCAGCCCGAAATAAACGCGTTTTTTCAGACAGCTGTATCCCTATGTAACTGCAAGGCTCAGAAGAGCCCACACACACAGGTCTTAACCCCAGTGTGCTGAAAGTGTCAAAACATGTTTTTCAGCAGAAATAAACATGTTTCTGCAAGTTTGGTCAACCCCATGTAAGTTATGGGGCAGTAACAGCTCACTTTTCAAAACGTGTTTTTCAGCCCAAAATAAACGCGTTTTTTCAGACAGCTGTATCCCTATGTAACTGCAAGGCTCAGAAGAGCCCACACACTCAGGTCTTAACCCCAGTGTGCTGAAAGTGTCAAAACATGTTTTTCAGCAGAAATAAACATGTTTCTGCAAGTTTGGTCAACCCCATGTAAGTTATGGGTTAGTAACAGCTCACTTTTCAAAACGTGTTTTTCAGCCCGAAATAAACGCGTTTTTTCAGACAGCTGAATCCCTATGTAACTGCAAGGCTCGGAAGAGCCCACACACTCAGGTCTTAACCCCAGTGTGCTGAAAGTGTCAAAACATGTTTTTCAGCAGAAATAAACATGTTTCTGCAAGTTTGGTCAACCCCATGTAACTAATGGGGCAGTAACAGCTCACTTTTCAAAACGTGTTTTTCAGCCCGAAATAAACACGTTTTTTCAGACAGCTGTATCCCTATGTAACTGCAAGGCTCAGAAGAGCCCACACACTCAGGTCTTAACCCCAGTGTGCTGAAAGTGTCAAAACATGTTTTTCAGCAGAAATAAACATGTTTCTGCAAGTTTGGTCAACCCCATGTAACTAATGGGGCAGTAACAGCTCACTTTTCAAAACGTGTTTTTCAGCCCGAAATAAACACGTTTTTTCAGACAGCTGTATCCCTATGTAACTGCAAGGCTCAGAAGAGCCCACACACTCAGGTCTTAACCCCAGTGTGCTGAAAGTGTCAAAACATGTTTTTCAGCAGAAATAAACATGTTTCTGCAAGTTTGGTCAACCCCATGTAAGTTATGGGGCAGTAACAGCTCACTTTTCAAAACGTGTTTTTCAGCCCGAAATAAACGCGTTTTTTCAGACAGCTGTATCCCTATGTAACTGCAAGGCTCAGAAGAGCCCACACACTCAGGTCTTAACCCCAGTGTACTGAATGTGTCAAAACATGTTTTTCAGCAGAAATAAACATGTTTCTGCAAGTTTGGTCAACCCCATGTAAGTTATGGGTCAGTAACAGCTCACTTTTTAAAACGTGTTTTTCAGCCCGAAATAAACGCGTTTTTTCAGACAGCTGTATCCCTATGTAACTGCAAGGCTCAGAAGAGCCCACACACTCAGGTCTTAACCCCAGTGTGCTGAAAGTGTCAAAACATGTTTTTCAGCAGAAATAAACATGTTTCTGCAAGTTTGGTCAACCCCATGTAAGTTATGGGGCAGTAACAGCTCACTTTTCAAAACGTGTTTTTCAGCCCGAAATAAACGCGTTTTTTCAGACAGCTGTATCCCTATGTAACTGCAAGGCTCAGAAGAGCCCACACACTCAGGTCTTAACCCCAGTGTGCTGAAAGTGTCAAAACATGTTTTTCAGCAGAAATAAACATGTTTCTGCAAGTTTGGTCAACCCCATGTAAGTTATGGGTCAGTAACAGCTCACTTTTCAAAACGTGTTTTTCAGCCCGAAATAAACGCGTTTTTTCAGACAGCTGTATCCCTATGTAACTGCAAGGCTCAGAAGAGCCCACACACTCAGGTCTTAACCCCAGTGTGCTGAAAGTGTCAAAACATGTTTTTCAGCAGAAATAAACATGTTTCTGCAAGTTTGGTCAACCCCATGTAAGTTATGGGGCAGTAACAGCTCACTTTTCAAAACGTGTTTTTCAGCCCGAAATAAACGCGTTTTTTCAGACAGCTGTATCCCTATGTAACTGCAAGGCTCAGAAGAGCCCACACACTCAGGTCTTAACCCCAGTGTGCTGAAAGTGTCAAAACATGTTTTTCAGCAGAAATAAACATGTTTCTGCAAGTTTGGTCAACCCCATGTAACTTATGGGTCAGTAACAGCTCACTTTTCAAAACGTGATTTTCAGCCCGAAATAAACACGTTTTTTCATACAGCTGTATCCCTATGTAACTGCAAGGCTCAGAAGAGCCCACACACTCAGGTCTTAACCCCAGTGTGCTGAAAGTGTCAAAACATGTTTTTCAGCAGAAATAAACATGTTTCTGCAAGTTTGGTCAACCCCATGTAACTTATGGGGCAGTAACAGCTCACTTTTCAAAACGTGTTTTTCAGCCCGAAATAAACGCGTTTTTTCAGACAGCTGTATCCCTATGTAACTGCAAGGCTCAGAAGAGCCCACACACTCAGGTCTTAACCCCAGTGTGCTGAAAGTGTCAAAACATGTTTTTCAGCAGAAATAAACATGTTTCTGCAAGTTTGGTCAACCCCATGTAACTTACGGGGCAGTAACAGCTCACTTTTCAAAACGTGTTTTTCAGCCCGAAATAAACACGTTTTTTCAGACAGCTGTATCCCTATGTAACTGCAAGGCTCAGAAGAGCCCACACACTCAGGTCTTAACCCCAGTGTGCTGAAAGTGTCAAAACATGTTTTTCAGCAGAAATAAACATGTTTCTGCAAGTTTGGTCAACCCCATGTAACTAATGGGGCAGTAACAGCTCACTTTTCAAAACGTGTTTTTCAGCCCGAAATAAACACGTTTTTTCAGACAGCTGTATCCCTATGTAACTGCAAGGCTCAGAAGAGCCCACACACTCAGGTCTTAACCCCAGTGTGCTGAAAGTGTCAAAACATGTTTTTCAGCAGAAATAAACATGTTTCTGCAAGTTTGGTCAACCCCATGTAAGTTATGGGGCAGTAACAGCTCACTTTTCAAAACGTGTTTTTCAGCCCGAAATAAACGCGTTTTTTCAGACAGCTGTATCCCTATGTAACTGCAAGGCTCAGAAGAGCCCACACACTCAGGTCTTAACCCCAGTGTACTGAATGTGTCAAAACATGTTTTTCAGCAGAAATAAACATGTTTCTGCAAGTTTGGTCAACCCCATGTAAGTTATGGGTCAGTAACAGCTCACTTTTCAAAACGTGTTTTTCAGCCCGAAATAAACGCGTTTTTTCAGACAGCTGTATCCCTATGTAACTGCAAGGCTCAGAAGAGCCCACACACTCAGGTCTTAACCCCAGTGTACTGAATGTGTCAAAATATGTTTTTCAGCAGAAATAAACATGTTTCTGCAAGTTTGGTCAACCCCATGTAAGTTATGGGTCAGTAACAGCTCACTTTTCAAAACGTGTTTTTCAGCCCGAAATAAACGCGTTTTTTCAGACAGCTGTATCCCTATGTAACTGCAAGGCTCAGAAGAGCCCACACACTCAGGTCTTAACCCCAGTGTGCTGAAAGTGTCAAAACATGTTTTTCAGCAGAAATAAACATGTTTCTGCAAGTTTGGTCAACCCCATGTAAGTTATGGGGCAGTAACAGCTCACTTTTCAAAACGTGTTTTTCAGCCCGAAATAAACGCGTTTTTTCAGACAGCTGTATCCCTATGTAACTGCAAGGCTCAGAAGAGCCCACACACTCAGGTCTTAACCCCAGTGTGCTGAAAGTGTCAAAACATGTTTTTCAGCAGAAATAAACATGTTTCTGCAAGTTTGGTCAACCCCATGTAAGTTATGGGTCAGTAACAGCTCACTTTTCAAAACGTGTTTTTCAGCCCGAAATAAACGCGTTTTTTCAGACAGCTGTATCCCTATGTAACTGCAAGGCTCAGAAGAGCCCACACACTCAGGTCTTAACCCCAGTGTGCTGAAAGTGTCAAAACATGTTTTTCAGCAGAAATAAACATGTTTCTGCAAGTTTGGTCAACCCCATGTAAGTTATGGGGCAGTAACAGCTCACTTTTCAAAACGTGTTTTTCAGCCCGAAATAAACGCGTTTTTTCAGACAGCTGTATCCCTATGTAACTGCAAGGCTCAGAAGAGCCCACACACTCAGGTCTTAACCCCAGTGTGCTGAAAGTGTCAAAACATGTTTTTCAGCAGAAATAAACATGTTTCTGCAAGTTTGGTCAACCCCATGTAAGTTATGGGTTAGTAACAGCTCACTTTTCAAAACGTGTTTTTCAGCCCGAAATAAACGCGTTTTTTCAGACAGCTGTATCCCTATGTAACTGCAAGGCTCAGAAGAGCCCACACACTCAGGTCTTAACCCCAGTGTGCTGAAAGTGTCAAAACATGTTTTTCAGCAGAAATAAACATGTTTCTGCAAGTTTGGTCAACCCCATGTAACTAATGGGGCAGTAACAGCTCACTTTTCAAAACGTGTTTTTCAGCCCGAAATAAACACGTTTTTTCAGACAGCTGTATCCCTATGTAACTGCAAGGCTCAGAAGAGCCCACACACTCAGGTCTTAACCCCAGTGTGCTGAAAGTGTCAAAACATGTTTTTCAGCAGAAATAAACATGTTTCTGCAAGTTTGGTCAACCCCATGTAAGTTATGGGGCAGTAACAGCTCACTTTTCAAAACGTGTTTTTCAGCCCGAAATAAACACGTTTTTTCAGACAGCTGTATCCCTATGTAACTGCAAGGCTCAGAAGAGCCCACACACTCAGGTCTTAACCCCAGTGTGCTGAAAGTGTCAAAACATGTTTTTCAGCAGAAATAAACATGTTTCTGCAAGTTTGGTCAACCCCATGTAACTAATGGGGCAGTAACAGCTCACTTTTCAAAACGTGTTTTTCAGCCCGAAATAAACACGTTTTTTCAGACAGCTGTATCCCTATGTAACTGCAAGGCTCAGAAGAGCCCACACACTCAGGTCTTAACCCCAGTGTGCTGAAAGTGTCAAAACATGTTTTTCAGCAGAAATAAACATGTTTCTGCAAGTTTGGTCAACCCCATGTAAGTTATGGGGCAGTAACAGCTCACTTTTCAAAACGTGTTTTTCAGCCCGAAATAAACGCGTTTTTTCAGACAGCTGTATCCCTATGTAACTGCAAGGCTCAGAAGAGCCCACACACTCAGGTCTTAACCCCAGTGTGCTGAAAGTGTCAAAACATGTTTTTCAGCAGAAATAAACATGTTTCTGCAAGTTTGGTCAACCCCATGTAAGTTATGGGGCAGTAACAGCTCACTTTTCAAAACGTGTTTTTCAGCCCGAAATAAACGCGTTTTTTCAGACAGCTGTATCCCTATGTAACTGCAAGGCTCAGAAGAGCCCACACACTCAGGTCTTAACCCCAGTGTGCTGAAAGTGTCAAAACATGTTTTTCAGCAGAAATAAACATGTTTCTGCAAGTTTGGTCAACCCCATGTAAGTTATGGGTTAGTAACAGCTCACTTTTCAAAACGTGTTTTTCAGCCCGAAATAAACGCGTTTTTTCAGACAGCTGTATCCCTATGTAACTGCAAGGCTCAGAAGAGCCCACACACTCAGGTCTTAACCCCAGTGTGCTGAAAGTGTCAAAACATGTTTTTCAGCAGAAATAAACATGTTTCTGCAAGTTTGGTCAACCCCATGTAACTAATGGGGCAGTAACAGCTCACTTTTCAAAACGTGTTTTTCAGCCCGAAATAAACACGTTTTTTCAGACAGCTGTATCCCTATGTAACTGCAAGGCTCAGAAGAGCCCACACACTCAGGTCTTAACCCCAGTGTGCTGAAAGTGTCAAAACATGTTTTTCAGCAGAAATAAACATGTTTCTGCAAGTTTGGTCAACCCCATGTAAGTTATGGGGCAGTAACAGCTCACTTTTCAAAACGTGTTTTTCAGCCCGAAATAAACACGTTTTTTCAGACAGCTGTATCCCTATGTAACTGCAAGGCTCAGAAGAGCCCACACACTCAGGTCTTAACCCCAGTGTGCTGAAAGTGTCAAAACATGTTTTTCAGCAGAAATAAACATGTTTCTGCAAGTTTGGTCAACCCCATGTAAGTTATGGGTTAGTAACAGCTCACTTTTCAAAACGTGTTTTTCAGCCCGAAATAAACGCGTTTTTTCAGACAGCTGTATCCCTATGTAACTGCAAGGCTCAGAAGAGCCCACACACTCAGGTCTTAACTCCAGTGTGCTGAAAGTGTCAAAACATGTTTTTCAGCAGAAATAAACATGTTTCTGCAAGTTTGGTCAACCCCATGTAACTTATGGGTCAGTAACAGCTCACTTTTCAAAACGTGTTTTTCAGCCCGAAATAAACGCGTTTTTTCAGACAGCTGTATCCCTATGTAACTGCAAGGCTCAGAAGAGCCCACACACTCAGGTCTTAACCCCAGAATGCTGAAAGTGTCAAAACATGTTTTTCAGCAGAAATAAACATGTTTCTGCAAGTTTGGTCAACCCCATGTAAGTTATGGGTCAGTAACAGCTCACTTTTCAAAACGTGTTTTTCAGCCCGAAATAAACGCGTTTTTTTCAGACAGCTGTATCCCTATGTAACTGCAAGGCTCAGAAGAGCCCACACACTCAGGTCTTAACCCCAGTGTGCTGAAAGTGTCAAAACATGTTTTTCAGCAGAAATAAACATGTTTCTGCAAGTTTGGTCAACCCCATGTAAGTTATGGGTCAGTAACAGCTCACTTTTCAAAACGTGTTTTTCAGCCCGAAATAAACGCGTTTTTTCAGACAGCTGTATCCCTATGTAACTGCAAGGCTCAGAAGAGCCCACACACTCAGGTCTTAACCCCAGTGTGCTGAAAGTGTCAAAACATGTTTTTCAGCAGAAATAAACATGTTTCTGCAAGTTTGGTCAACCCCATGTAACTTATGGGGCAGTAACAGCTCACTTTTCAAAACGTGTTTTTCAGCCCGAAATAAACACGTTTTTTCAGACAGCTGTATCCCTATGTAACTGCAAGGCTCAGAAGAGCCCACACACTCAGGTCTTAACCCCAGTGTGCTGAAAGTGTCAAAACATGTTTTTCAGCAGAAATAAACATGTTTCTGCAAGTTTGGTCAACCCCATGTAAGTTATGGGGCAGTAACAGCTCACTTTTCAAAACGTGTTTTTCAGCCCGAAATAAACGCGTTTTTTCAGACAGCTGTATCCCTATGTAACTGCAAGGCTCAGAAGAGCCCACACACTCAGGTCTTAACCCTAGTGTGCTGAAAGTGTCAAAACATGTTTTTCAGCAGAAATAAACATGTTTCTGCAAGTTTGGTCAACCCCATGTAAGTTATGGGTCAGTAACAGCTCACTTTTCAAAACGTGTTTTTCAGCCCGAAATAAACGCGTTTTTTCAGACAGCTGTATCCCTATGTAACTGCAAGGCTCAGAAGAGCCCACACACACAGGTCTTAACCCCAGTGTGCTGAAAGTGTCAAAACATGTTTTTCAGCAGAAATAAACATGTTTCTGCAAGTTTGGTCAACCCCATGTAAGTTATGGGGCAGTAACAGCTCACTTTTCAAAACGTGTTTTTCAGCCCGAAATAAACGCGTTTTTTCAGACAGCTGTATCCCTATGTAACTGCAAGGCTCAGAAGAGCCCACACACTCAGGTCTTAACCCCAGTGTGCTGAAAGTGTCAAAACATGTTTTTCAGCAGAAATAAACATGTTTCTGCAAGTTTGGTCAACCCCATGTAAGTTATGGGTTAGTAACAGCTCACTTTTCAAAACGTGTTTTTCAGCCCGAAATAAACGCGTTTTTTCAGACAGCTGAATCCCTATGTAACTGCAAGGCTCGGAAGAGCCCACACACTCAGGTCTTAACCCCAGTGTGCTGAAAGTGTCAAAACATGTTTTTCAGCAGAAATAAACATGTTTCTGCAAGTTTGGTCAACCCCATGTAACTAATGGGGCAGTAACAGCTCACTTTTCAAAACGTGTTTTTCAGCCCGAAATAAACACGTTTTTTCAGACAGCTGTATCCCTATGTAACTGCAAGGCTCAGAAGAGCCCACACACTCAGGTCTTAACCCCAGTGTGCTGAAAGTGTCAAAACATGTTTTTCAGCAGAAATAAACATGTTTCTGCAAGTTTGGTCAACCCCATGTAACTAATGGGGCAGTAACAGCTCACTTTTCAAAACGTGTTTTTCAGCCCGAAATAAACACGTTTTTTCAGACAGCTGTATCCCTATGTAACTGCAAGGCTCAGAAGAGCCCACACACTCAGGTCTTAACCCCAGTGTGCTGAAAGTGTCAAAACATGTTTTTCAGCAGAAATAAACATGTTTCTGCAAGTTTGGTCAACCCCATGTAAGTTATGGGGCAGTAACAGCTCACTTTTCAAAACGTGTTTTTCAGCCCGAAATAAACGCGTTTTTTCAGACAGCTGTATCCCTATGTAACTGCAAGGCTCAGAAGAGCCCACACACTCAGGTCTTAACCCCAGTGTACTGAATGTGTCAAAACATGTTTTTCAGCAGAAATAAACATGTTTCTGCAAGTTTGGTCAACCCCATGTAAGTTATGGGTCAGTAACAGCTCACTTTTTAAAACGTGTTTTTCAGCCCGAAATAAACGCGTTTTTTCAGACAGCTGTATCCCTATGTAACTGCAAGGCTCAGAAGAGCCCACACACTCAGGTCTTAACCCCAGTGTGCTGAAAGTGTCAAAACATGTTTTTCAGCAGAAATAAACATGTTTCTGCAAGTTTGGTCAACCCCATGTAAGTTATGGGGCAGTAACAGCTCACTTTTCAAAACGTGTTTTTCAGCCCGAAATAAACGCGTTTTTTCAGACAGCTGTATCCCTATGTAACTGCAAGGCTCAGAAGAGCCCACACACTCAGGTCTTAACCCCAGTGTGCTGAAAGTGTCAAAACATGTTTTTCAGCAGAAATAAACATGTTTCTGCAAGTTTGGTCAACCCCATGTAAGTTATGGGTCAGTAACAGCTCACTTTTCAAAACGTGTTTTTCAGCCCGAAATAAACGCGTTTTTTCAGACAGCTGTATCCCTATGTAACTGCAAGGCTCAGAAGAGCCCACACACTCAGGTCTTAACCCCAGTGTGCTGAAAGTGTCAAAACATGTTTTTCAGCAGAAATAAACATGTTTCTGCAAGTTTGGTCAACCCCATGTAAGTTATGGGTCAGTAACAGCTCACTTTTCAAAACGTGTTTTTCAGCCCGAAATAAACACGTTTTTTCAGACAGCTGTATCCCTATGTAACTGCAAGGCTCAGAAGAGCCCACACACTCAGGTCTTAACCCCAGTGTGCTGAAAGTGTCAAAACATGTTTTTCAGCAGAAATAAACATGTTTCTGCAAGTTTGGTCAACCCCATGTAAGTTATGGGTCAGTAACAGCTCACTTTTCAAAACGTGTTTTTCAGCCCGAAATAAACACGTTTTTTCAGACAGCTGTATCCCTATGTAACTGCAAGGCTCAGAAGAGCCCACACACTCAGGTCTTAACCCCAGTGTGCTGAAAGTGTCAAAACATGTTTTTCAGCAGAAATAAACATGTTTCTGCAAGTTTGGTCAACCCCATGTAAGTTATGGGTCAGTAACAGCTCACTTTTCAAAACGTGTTTTTCAGCCCGAAATAAACGCGTTTTTTCAGACAGCTGTATCCCTATGTAACTGCAAGGCTCAGAAGAGCCCACACACTCAGGTCTTAACCCCAGTGTGCTGAAAGTGTCAAAACATGTTTTTCAGCAGAAATAAACATGTTTCTGCAAGTTTGGTCAACCCCATGTAACTTATGGGGCAGTAACAGCTCACTTTTCAAAACGTGTTTTTCAGCCCGAAATAAACACGTTTTTTCAGACAGCTGTATCCCTATGTAACTGCAAGGCTCAGAAGAGCCCACACACTCAGGTCTTAACCCCAGTGTGCTGAAAGTGTCAAAACATGTTTTTCAGCAGAAATAAACATGTTTCTGCAAGTTTGGTCAACCCCATGTAAGTTATGGGGCAGTAACAGCTCACTTTTCAAAACGTGTTTTTCAGCCCGAAATAAACGCGTTTTTTCAGACAGCTGTATCCCTATGTAACTGCAAGGCTCAGAAGAGCCCACACACTCAGGTCTTAACCCCAGTGTGCTGAAAGTGTCAAAACATGTTTTTCAGCAGAAATAAACATGTTTCTGCAAGTTTGGTCAACCCCATGTAAGTTATGGGTCAGTAACAGCTCACTTTTCAAAACGTGTTTTTCAGCCCGAAATAAACGCGTTTTTTCAGACAGCTGTATCCCTATGTAACTGCAAGGCTCAGAAGAGCCCACACACTCAGGTCTTAACCCCAGTGTGCTGAAAGTGTCAAAACATGTTTTTCAGCAGAAATAAACATGTTTCTGCAAGTTTGGTCAACCCCATGTAAGTTATGGGGCAGTAACAGCTCACTTTTCAAAACGTGTTTTTCAGCCCGAAATAAACCCGTTTTTTCAGACAGCTGTATCCCTATGTAACTGCAAGGCTCAGAAGAGCCCACACACTCAGGTCTTAACCCCAGTGTGCTGAAAGTGTCAAAACATGTTTTTCAGCAGAAATAAACATGTTTCTGCAAGTTTGGTCAACCCCATGTAAGTTATGGGTTAGTAACAGCTCACTTTTCAAAACGTGTTTTTCAGCCCGAAATAAACGCGTTTTTTCAGACAGCTGTATCCCTATGTAACTGCAAGGCTCAGAAGAGCCCACACACTCAGGTCTTAACCCCAGTGTGCTGAAAGTGTCAAAACATGTTTTTCAGCAGAAATAAACATGTTTCTGCAAGTTTGGTCAACCCCATGTAACTAATGGGGCAGTAACAGCTCACTTTTCAAAACGTGTTTTTCAGCCCGAAATAAACACGTTTTTTCAGACAGCTGTATCCCTATGTAACTGCAAGGCTCAGAAGAGCCCACACACTCAGGTCTTAACCCCAGTGTGCTGAAAGTGTCAAAACATGTTTTTCAGCAGAAATAAACATGTTTCTGCAAGTTTGGTCAACCCCATGTAAGTTATGGGGCAGTAACAGCTCACTTTTCAAAACGTGTTTTTCAGCCCGAAATAAACACGTTTTTTCAGACAGCTGTATCCCTATGTAACTGCAAGGCTCAGAAGAGCCCACACACTCAGGTCTTAACCCCAGTGTGCTGAAAGTGTCAAAACATGTTTTTCAGCAGAAATAAACATGTTTCTGCAAGTTTGGTCAACCCCATGTAAGTTATGGGTTAGTAACAGCTCACTTTTCAAAACGTGTTTTTCAGCCCGAAATAAACGCGTTTTTTCAGACAGCTGTATCCCTATGTAACTGCAAGGCTCAGAAGAGCCCACACACTCAGGTCTTAACCCCAGTGTGCTGAAAGTGTCAAAACATGTTTTTCAGCAGAAATAAACATGTTTCTGCAAGTTTGGTCAACCCCATGTAACTTATGGGTCAGTAACAGCTCACTTTTCAAAACGTGTTTTTCAGCCCGAAATAAACGCGTTTTTTCAGACAGCTGTATCCCTATGTAACTGCAAGGCTCAGAAGAGCCCACACACTCAGGTCTTAACCCCAGTGTGCTGAAAGTGTCAAAACATGTTTTTCAGCAGAAATAAACATGTTTCTGCAAGTTTGGTCAACCCCATGTAAGTTATGGGGCAGTAACAGCTCACTTTTCAAAACGTGTTTTTCAGCCCGAAATAAACGCGTTTTTTCAGACAGCTGTATCCCTATGTAACTGCAAGGCTCAGAAGAGCCCACACACTCAGGTCTTAACCCCAGTGTGCTGAAAGTGTCAAAACATGTTTTTCAGCAGAAATAAACATGTTTCTGCAAGTTTGGTCAACCCCATGTAACTTATGGGTCAGTAACAGCTCACTTTTCAAAACGTGATTTTCAGCCCGAAATAAACACGTTTTTTTCATACAGCTGTATCCCTATGTAACTGCAAGGCTCAGAAGAGCCCACACACTCAGGTCTTAACCCCAGTGTGCTGAAAGTGTCAAAACATGTTTTTCAGCAGAAATAAACATGTTTCTGCAAGTTTGGTCAACCCCATGTAACTTATGGGGCAGTAACAGCTCACTTTTCAAAACGTGTTTTTCAGCCCGAAATAAACGCGTTTTTTCAGACAGCTGTATCCCTATGTAACTGCAAGGCTCAGAAGAGCCCACACACTCAGGTCTTAACCCCAGTGTGCTGAAAGTGTCAAAACATGTTTTTCAGCAGAAATAAACATGTTTCTGCAAGTTTGGTCAACCCCATGTAACTTACGGGGCAGTAACAGCTCACTTTTCAAAACGTGTTTTTCAGCCCGAAATAAACACGTTTTTTCAGACAGCTGTATCCCTATGTAACTGCAAGGCTCAGAAGAGCCCACACACTCAGGTCTTAACCCCAGTGTGCTGAAAGTGTCAAAACATGTTTTTCAGCAGAAATAAACATGTTTCTGCAAGTTTGGTCAACCCCATGTAACTAATGGGGCAGTAACAGCTCACTTTTCAAAACGTGTTTTTCAGCCCGAAATAAACACGTTTTTTCAGACAGCTGTATCCCTATGTAACTGCAAGGCTCAGAAGAGCCCACACACTCAGGTCTTAACCCCAGTGTGCTGAAAGTGTCAAAACATGTTTTTCAGCAGAAATAAACATGTTTCTGCAAGTTTGGTCAACCCCATGTAAGTTATGGGGCAGTAACAGCTCACTTTTCAAAACGTGTTTTTCAGCCCGAAATAAACGCGTTTTTTCAGACAGCTGTATCCCTATGTAACTGCAAGGCTCAGAAGAGCCCACACACTCAGGTCTTAACCCCAGTGTACTGAATGTGTCAAAACATGTTTTTCAGCAGAAATAAACATGTTTCTGCAAGTTTGGTCAACCCCATGTAAGTTATGGGTCAGTAACAGCTCACTTTTCAAAACGTGTTTTTCAGCCCGAAATAAACGCGTTTTTTCAGACAGCTGTATCCCTATGTAACTGCAAGGCTCAGAAGAGCCCACACACTCAGGTCTTAACCCCAGTGTACTGAATGTGTCAAAATATGTTTTTCAGCAGAAATAAACATGTTTCTGCAAGTTTGGTCAACCCCATGTAAGTTATGGGTCAGTAACAGCTCACTTTTCAAAACGTGTTTTTCAGCCCGAAATAAACGCGTTTTTTCAGACAGCTGTATCCCTATGTAACTGCAAGGCTCAGAAGAGCCCACACACTCAGGTCTTAACCCCAGTGTGCTGAAAGTGTCAAAACATGTTTTTCAGCAGAAATAAACATGTTTCTGCAAGTTTGGTCAACCCCATGTAAGTTATGGGGCAGTAACAGCTCACTTTTCAAAACGTGTTTTTCAGCCCGAAATAAACGCGTTTTTTCAGACAGCTGTATCCCTATGTAACTGCAAGGCTCAGAAGAGCCCACACACTCAGGTCTTAACCCCAGTGTGCTGAAAGTGTCAAAACATGTTTTTCAGCAGAAATAAACATGTTTCTGCAAGTTTGGTCAACCCCATGTAAGTTATGGGTCAGTAACAGCTCACTTTTCAAAACGTGTTTTTCAGCCCGAAATAAACGCGTTTTTTCAGACAGCTGTATCCCTATGTAACTGCAAGGCTCAGAAGAGCCCACACACTCAGGTCTTAACCCCAGTGTACTGAATGTGTCAAAATATGTTTTTCAGCAGAAATAAACATGTTTCTGCAAGTTTGGTCAACCCCATGTAAGTTATGGGTCAGTAACAGCTCACTTTTCAAAACGTGTTTTTCAGCCCGAAATAAACGCGTTTTTTCAGACAGCTGTATCCCTATGTAACTGCAAGGCTCAGAAGAGCCCACACACTCAGGTCTTAACCCCAGTGTGCTGAAAGTGTCAAAACATGTTTTTCAGCAGAAATAAACATGTTTCTGCAAGTTTGGTCAACCCCATGTAAGTTATGGGGCAGTAACAGCTCACTTTTCAAAACGTGTTTTTCAGCCCGAAATAAACGCGTTTTTTCAGACAGCTGTATCCCTATGTAACTGCAAGGCTCAGAAGAGCCCACACACTCAGGTCTTAACCCCAGTGTGCTGAAAGTGTCAAAACATGTTTTTCAGCAGAAATAAACATGTTTCTGCAAGTTTGGTCAACCCCATGTAAGTTATGGGTCAGTAACAGCTCACTTTTCAAAACGTGTTTTTCAGCCCGAAATAAACGCGTTTTTTCAGACAGCTGTATCCCTATGTAACTGCAAGGCTCAGAAGAGCCCACACACTCAGGTCTTAACCCCAGTGTGCTGAAAGTGTCAAAACATGTTTTTCAGCAGAAATAAACATGTTTCTGCAAGTTTGGTCAACCCCATGTAAGTTATGGGGCAGTAACAGCTCACTTTTCAAAACGTGTTTTTCAGCCCGAAATAAACGCGTTTTTTCAGACAGCTGTATCCCTATGTAACTGCAAGGCTCAGAAGAGCCCACACACTCAGGTCTTAACCCCAGTGTGCTGAAAGTGTCAAAACATGTTTTTCAGCAGAAATAAACATGTTTCTGCAAGTTTGGTCAACCCCATGTAAGTTATGGGTTAGTAACAGCTCACTTTTCAAAACGTGTTTTTCAGCCCGAAATAAACGCGTTTTTTCAGACAGCTGTATCCCTATGTAACTGCAAGGCTCAGAAGAGCCCACACACTCAGGTCTTAACCCCAGTGTGCTGAAAGTGTCAAAACATGTTTTTCAGCAGAAATAAACATGTTTCTGCAAGTTTGGTCAACCCCATGTAACTAATGGGGCAGTAACAGCTCACTTTTCAAAACGTGTTTTTCAGCCCGAAATAAACACGTTTTTTCAGACAGCTGTATCCCTATGTAACTGCAAGGCTCAGAAGAGCCCACACACTCAGGTCTTAACCCCAGTGTGCTGAAAGTGTCAAAACATGTTTTTCAGCAGAAATAAACATGTTTCTGCAAGTTTGGTCAACCCCATGTAAGTTATGGGGCAGTAACAGCTCACTTTTCAAAACGTGTTTTTCAGCCCGAAATAAACACGTTTTTTCAGACAGCTGTATCCCTATGTAACTGCAAGGCTCAGAAGAGCCCACACACTCAGGTCTTAACCCCAGTGTGCTGAAAGTGTCAAAACATGTTTTTCAGCAGAAATAAACATGTTTCTGCAAGTTTGGTCAACCCCATGTAACTAATGGGGCAGTAACAGCTCACTTTTCAAAACGTGTTTTTCAGCCCGAAATAAACACGTTTTTTCAGACAGCTGTATCCCTATGTAACTGCAAGGCTCAGAAGAGCCCACACACTCAGGTCTTAACCCCAGTGTGCTGAAAGTGTCAAAACATGTTTTTCAGCAGAAATAAACATGTTTCTGCAAGTTTGGTCAACCCCATGTAAGTTATGGGGCAGTAACAGCTCACTTTTCAAAACGTGTTTTTCAGCCCGAAATAAACGCGTTTTTTCAGACAGCTGTATCCCTATGTAACTGCAAGGCTCAGAAGAGCCCACACACTCAGGTCTTAACCCCAGTGTGCTGAAAGTGTCAAAACATGTTTTTCAGCAGAAATAAACATGTTTCTGCAAGTTTGGTCAACCCCATGTAAGTTATGGGGCAGTAACAGCTCACTTTTCAAAACGTGTTTTTCAGCCCGAAATAAACGCGTTTTTTCAGACAGCTGTATCCCTATGTAACTGCAAGGCTCAGAAGAGCCCACACACTCAGGTCTTAACCCCAGTGTGCTGAAAGTGTCAAAACATGTTTTTCAGCAGAAATAAACATGTTTCTGCAAGTTTGGTCAACCCCATGTAAGTTATGGGTTAGTAACAGCTCACTTTTCAAAACGTGTTTTTCAGCCCGAAATAAACGCGTTTTTTCAGACAGCTGTATCCCTATGTAACTGCAAGGCTCAGAAGAGCCCACACACTCAGGTCTTAACCCCAGTGTGCTGAAAGTGTCAAAACATGTTTTTCAGCAGAAATAAACATGTTTCTGCAAGTTTGGTCAACCCCATGTAACTAATGGGGCAGTAACAGCTCACTTTTCAAAACGTGTTTTTCAGCCCGAAATAAACACGTTTTTTCAGACAGCTGTATCCCTATGTAACTGCAAGGCTCAGAAGAGCCCACACACTCAGGTCTTAACCCCAGTGTGCTGAAAGTGTCAAAACATGTTTTTCAGCAGAAATAAACATGTTTCTGCAAGTTTGGTCAACCCCATGTAAGTTATGGGGCAGTAACAGCTCACTTTTCAAAACGTGTTTTTCAGCCCGAAATAAACACGTTTTTTCAGACAGCTGTATCCCTATGTAACTGCAAGGCTCAGAAGAGCCCACACACTCAGGTCTTAACCCCAGTGTGCTGAAAGTGTCAAAACATGTTTTTCAGCAGAAATAAACATGTTTCTGCAAGTTTGGTCAACCCCATGTAAGTTATGGGTTAGTAACAGCTCACTTTTCAAAACGTGTTTTTCAGCCCGAAATAAACGCGTTTTTTCAGACAGCTGTATCCCTATGTAACTGCAAGGCTCAGAAGAGCCCACACACTCAGGTCTTAACTCCAGTGTGCTGAAAGTGTCAAAACATGTTTTTCAGCAGAAATAAACATGTTTCTGCAAGTTTGGTCAACCCCATGTAACTTATGGGTCAGTAACAGCTCACTTTTCAAAACGTGTTTTTCAGCCCGAAATAAACGCGTTTTTTCAGACAGCTGTATCCCTATGTAACTGCAAGGCTCAGAAGAGCCCACACACTCAGGTCTTAACCCCAGAATGCTGAAAGTGTCAAAACATGTTTTTCAGCAGAAATAAACATGTTTCTGCAAGTTTGGTCAACCCCATGTAAGTTATGGGTCAGTAACAGCTCACTTTTCAAAACGTGTTTTTCAGCCCGAAATAAACGCGTTTTTTTCAGACAGCTGTATCCCTATGTAACTGCAAGGCTCAGAAGAGCCCACACACTCAGGTCTTAACCCCAGTGTGCTGAAAGTGTCAAAACATGTTTTTCAGCAGAAATAAACATGTTTCTGCAAGTTTGGTCAACCCCATGTAAGTTATGGGTCAGTAACAGCTCACTTTTCAAAACGTGTTTTTCAGCCCGAAATAAACGCGTTTTTTCAGACAGCTGTATCCCTATGTAACTGCAAGGCTCAGAAGAGCCCACACACTCAGGTCTTAACCCCAGTGTGCTGAAAGTGTCAAAACATGTTTTTCAGCAGAAATAAACATGTTTCTGCAAGTTTGGTCAACCCCATGTAACTTATGGGGCAGTAACAGCTCACTTTTCAAAACGTGTTTTTCAGCCCGAAATAAACACGTTTTTTCAGACAGCTGTATCCCTATGTAACTGCAAGGCTCAGAAGAGCCCACACACTCAGGTCTTAACCCCAGTGTGCTGAAAGTGTCAAAACATGTTTTTCAGCAGAAATAAACATGTTTCTGCAAGTTTGGTCAACCCCATGTAAGTTATGGGGCAGTAACAGCTCACTTTTCAAAACGTGTTTTTCAGCCCGAAATAAACGCGTTTTTTCAGACAGCTGTATCCCTATGTAACTGCAAGGCTCAGAAGAGCCCACACACTCAGGTCTTAACCCTAGTGTGCTGAAAGTGTCAAAACATGTTTTTCAGCAGAAATAAACATGTTTCTGCAAGTTTGGTCAACCCCATGTAAGTTATGGGTCAGTAACAGCTCACTTTTCAAAACGTGTTTTTCAGCCCGAAATAAACGCGTTTTTTCAGACAGCTGTATCCCTATGTAACTGCAAGGCTCAGAAGAGCCCACACACACAGGTCTTAACCCCAGTGTGCTGAAAGTGTCAAAACATGTTTTTCAGCAGAAATAAACATGTTTCTGCAAGTTTGGTCAACCCCATGTAAGTTATGGGGCAGTAACAGCTCACTTTTCAAAACGTGTTTTTCAGCCCGAAATAAACGCGTTTTTTCAGACAGCTGTATCCCTATGTAACTGCAAGGCTCAGAAGAGCCCACACACTCAGGTCTTAACCCCAGTGTGCTGAAAGTGTCAAAACATGTTTTTCAGCAGAAATAAACATGTTTCTGCAAGTTTGGTCAACCCCATGTAAGTTATGGGTTAGTAACAGCTCACTTTTCAAAACGTGTTTTTCAGCCCGAAATAAACGCGTTTTTTCAGACAGCTGAATCCCTATGTAACTGCAAGGCTCGGAAGAGCCCACACACTCAGGTCTTAACCCCAGTGTGCTGAAAGTGTCAAAACATGTTTTTCAGCAGAAATAAACATGTTTCTGCAAGTTTGGTCAACCCCATGTAACTAATGGGGCAGTAACAGCTCACTTTTCAAAACGTGTTTTTCAGCCCGAAATAAACACGTTTTTTCAGACAGCTGTATCCCTATGTAACTGCAAGGCTCAGAAGAGCCCACACACTCAGGTCTTAACCCCAGTGTGCTGAAAGTGTCAAAACATGTTTTTCAGCAGAAATAAACATGTTTCTGCAAGTTTGGTCAACCCCATGTAACTAATGGGGCAGTAACAGCTCACTTTTCAAAACGTGTTTTTCAGCCCGAAATAAACACGTTTTTTCAGACAGCTGTATCCCTATGTAACTGCAAGGCTCAGAAGAGCCCACACACTCAGGTCTTAACCCCAGTGTGCTGAAAGTGTCAAAACATGTTTTTCAGCAGAAATAAACATGTTTCTGCAAGTTTGGTCAACCCCATGTAAGTTATGGGGCAGTAACAGCTCACTTTTCAAAACGTGTTTTTCAGCCCGAAATAAACGCGTTTTTTCAGACAGCTGTATCCCTATGTAACTGCAAGGCTCAGAAGAGCCCACACACTCAGGTCTTAACCCCAGTGTACTGAATGTGTCAAAACATGTTTTTCAGCAGAAATAAACATGTTTCTGCAAGTTTGGTCAACCCCATGTAAGTTATGGGTCAGTAACAGCTCACTTTTTAAAACGTGTTTTTCAGCCCGAAATAAACGCGTTTTTTCAGACAGCTGTATCCCTATGTAACTGCAAGGCTCAGAAGAGCCCACACACTCAGGTCTTAACCCCAGTGTGCTGAAAGTGTCAAAACATGTTTTTCAGCAGAAATAAACATGTTTCTGCAAGTTTGGTCAACCCCATGTAAGTTATGGGGCAGTAACAGCTCACTTTTCAAAACGTGTTTTTCAGCCCGAAATAAACGCGTTTTTTCAGACAGCTGTATCCCTATGTAACTGCAAGGCTCAGAAGAGCCCACACACTCAGGTCTTAACCCCAGTGTGCTGAAAGTGTCAAAACATGTTTTTCAGCAGAAATAAACATGTTTCTGCAAGTTTGGTCAACCCCATGTAAGTTATGGGTCAGTAACAGCTCACTTTTCAAAACGTGTTTTTCAGCCCGAAATAAACGCGTTTTTTCAGACAGCTGTATCCCTATGTAACTGCAAGGCTCAGAAGAGCCCACACACTCAGGTCTTAACCCCAGTGTGCTGAAAGTGTCAAAACATGTTTTTCAGCAGAAATAAACATGTTTCTGCAAGTTTGGTCAACCCCATGTAAGTTATGGGTCAGTAACAGCTCACTTTTCAAAACGTGTTTTTCAGCCCGAAATAAACACGTTTTTTCAGACAGCTGTATCCCTATGTAACTGCAAGGCTCAGAAGAGCCCACACACTCAGGTCTTAACCCCAGTGTGCTGAAAGTGTCAAAACATGTTTTTCAGCAGAAATAAACATGTTTCTGCAAGTTTGGTCAACCCCATGTAAGTTATGGGTCAGTAACAGCTCACTTTTCAAAACGTGTTTTTCAGCCCGAAATAAACACGTTTTTTCAGACAGCTGTATCCCTATGTAACTGCAAGGCTCAGAAGAGCCCACACACTCAGGTCTTAACCCCAGTGTGCTGAAAGTGTCAAAACATGTTTTTCAGCAGAAATAAACATGTTTCTGCAAGTTTGGTCAACCCCATGTAAGTTATGGGTCAGTAACAGCTCACTTTTCAAAACGTGTTTTTCAGCCCGAAATAAACGCGTTTTTTCAGACAGCTGTATCCCTATGTAACTGCAAGGCTCAGAAGAGCCCACACACTCAGGTCTTAACCCCAGTGTGCTGAAAGTGTCAAAACATGTTTTTCAGCAGAAATAAACATGTTTCTGCAAGTTTGGTCAACCCCATGTAACTTATGGGGCAGTAACAGCTCACTTTTCAAAACGTGTTTTTCAGCCCGAAATAAACACGTTTTTTCAGACAGCTGTATCCCTATGTAACTGCAAGGCTCAGAAGAGCCCACACACTCAGGTCTTAACCCCAGTGTGCTGAAAGTGTCAAAACATGTTTTTCAGCAGAAATAAACATGTTTCTGCAAGTTTGGTCAACCCCATGTAAGTTATGGGGCAGTAACAGCTCACTTTTCAAAACGTGTTTTTCAGCCCGAAATAAACGCGTTTTTTCAGACAGCTGTATCCCTATGTAACTGCAAGGCTCAGAAGAGCCCACACACTCAGGTCTTAACCCCAGTGTGCTGAAAGTGTCAAAACATGTTTTTCAGCAGAAATAAACATGTTTCTGCAAGTTTGGTCAACCCCATGTAAGTTATGGGTCAGTAACAGCTCACTTTTCAAAACGTGTTTTTCAGCCCGAAATAAACGCGTTTTTTCAGACAGCTGTATCCCTATGTAACTGCAAGGCTCAGAAGAGCCCACACACTCAGGTCTTAACCCCAGTGTGCTGAAAGTGTCAAAACATGTTTTTCAGCAGAAATAAACATGTTTCTGCAAGTTTGGTCAACCCCATGTAAGTTATGGGGCAGTAACAGCTCACTTTTCAAAACGTGTTTTTCAGCCCGAAATAAACCCGTTTTTTCAGACAGCTGTATCCCTATGTAACTGCAAGGCTCAGAAGAGCCCACACACTCAGGTCTTAACCCCAGTGTGCTGAAAGTGTCAAAACATGTTTTTCAGCAGAAATAAACATGTTTCTGCAAGTTTGGTCAACCCCATGTAAGTTATGGGTTAGTAACAGCTCACTTTTCAAAACGTGTTTTTCAGCCCGAAATAAACGCGTTTTTTCAGACAGCTGTATCCCTATGTAACTGCAAGGCTCAGAAGAGCCCACACACTCAGGTCTTAACCCCAGTGTGCTGAAAGTGTCAAAACATGTTTTTCAGCAGAAATAAACATGTTTCTGCAAGTTTGGTCAACCCCATGTAACTAATGGGGCAGTAACAGCTCACTTTTCAAAACGTGTTTTTCAGCCCGAAATAAACACGTTTTTTCAGACAGCTGTATCCCTATGTAACTGCAAGGCTCAGAAGAGCCCACACACTCAGGTCTTAACCCCAGTGTGCTGAAAGTGTCAAAACATGTTTTTCAGCAGAAATAAACATGTTTCTGCAAGTTTGGTCAACCCCATGTAAGTTATGGGGCAGTAACAGCTCACTTTTCAAAACGTGTTTTTCAGCCCGAAATAAACACGTTTTTTCAGACAGCTGTATCCCTATGTAACTGCAAGGCTCAGAAGAGCCCACACACTCAGGTCTTAACCCCAGTGTGCTGAAAGTGTCAAAACATGTTTTTCAGCAGAAATAAACATGTTTCTGCAAGTTTGGTCAACCCCATGTAAGTTATGGGTTAGTAACAGCTCACTTTTCAAAACGTGTTTTTCAGCCCGAAATAAACGCGTTTTTTCAGACAGCTGTATCCCTATGTAACTGCAAGGCTCAGAAGAGCCCACACACTCAGGTCTTAACCCCAGTGTGCTGAAAGTGTCAAAACATGTTTTTCAGCAGAAATAAACATGTTTCTGCAAGTTTGGTCAACCCCATGTAACTTATGGGTCAGTAACAGCTCACTTTTCAAAACGTGTTTTTCAGCCCGAAATAAACGCGTTTTTTCAGACAGCTGTATCCCTATGTAACTGCAAGGCTCAGAAGAGCCCACACACTCAGGTCTTAACCCCAGTGTGCTGAAAGTGTCAAAACATGTTTTTCAGCAGAAATAAACATGTTTCTGCAAGTTTGGTCAACCCCATGTAAGTTATGGGGCAGTAACAGCTCACTTTTCAAAACGTGTTTTTCAGCCCGAAATAAACGCGTTTTTTCAGACAGCTGTATCCCTATGTAACTGCAAGGCTCAGAAGAGCCCACACACTCAGGTCTTAACCCCAGTGTGCTGAAAGTGTCAAAACATGTTTTTCAGCAGAAATAAACATGTTTCTGCAAGTTTGGTCAACCCCATGTAACTTATGGGTCAGTAACAGCTCACTTTTCAAAACGTGATTTTCAGCCCGAAATAAACACGTTTTTTCATACAGCTGTATCCCTATGTAACTGCAAGGCTCAGAAGAGCCCACACACTCAGGTCTTAACCCCAGTGTGCTGAAAGTGTCAAAACATGTTTTTCAGCAGAAATAAACATGTTTCTGCAAGTTTGGTCAACCCCATGTAACTTATGGGGCAGTAACAGCTCACTTTTCAAAACGTGTTTTTCAGCCCGAAATAAACGCGTTTTTTCAGACAGCTGTATCCCTATGTAACTGCAAGGCTCAGAAGAGCCCACACACTCAGGTCTTAACCCCAGTGTGCTGAAAGTGTCAAAACATGTTTTTCAGCAGAAATAAACATGTTTCTGCAAGTTTGGTCAACCCCATGTAACTTACGGGGCAGTAACAGCTCACTTTTCAAAACGTGTTTTTCAGCCCGAAATAAACACGTTTTTTCAGACAGCTGTATCCCTATGTAACTGCAAGGCTCAGAAGAGCCCACACACTCAGGTCTTAACCCCAGTGTGCTGAAAGTGTCAAAACATGTTTTTCAGCAGAAATAAACATGTTTCTGCAAGTTTGGTCAACCCCATGTAACTAATGGGGCAGTAACAGCTCACTTTTCAAAACGTGTTTTTCAGCCCGAAATAAACACGTTTTTTCAGACAGCTGTATCCCTATGTAACTGCAAGGCTCAGAAGAGCCCACACACTCAGGTCTTAACCCCAGTGTGCTGAAAGTGTCAAAACATGTTTTTCAGCAGAAATAAACATGTTTCTGCAAGTTTGGTCAACCCCATGTAAGTTATGGGGCAGTAACAGCTCACTTTTCAAAACGTGTTTTTCAGCCCGAAATAAACGCGTTTTTTCAGACAGCTGTATCCCTATGTAACTGCAAGGCTCAGAAGAGCCCACACACTCAGGTCTTAACCCCAGTGTACTGAATGTGTCAAAACATGTTTTTCAGCAGAAATAAACATGTTTCTGCAAGTTTGGTCAACCCCATGTAAGTTATGGGTCAGTAACAGCTCACTTTTCAAAACGTGTTTTTCAGCCCGAAATAAACGCGTTTTTTCAGACAGCTGTATCCCTATGTAACTGCAAGGCTCAGAAGAGCCCACACACTCAGGTCTTAACCCCAGTGTACTGAATGTGTCAAAATATGTTTTTCAGCAGAAATAAACATGTTTCTGCAAGTTTGGTCAACCCCATGTAAGTTATGGGTCAGTAACAGCTCACTTTTCAAAACGTGTTTTTCAGCCCGAAATAAACGCGTTTTTTCAGACAGCTGTATCCCTATGTAACTGCAAGGCTCAGAAGAGCCCACACACTCAGGTCTTAACCCCAGTGTGCTGAAAGTGTCAAAACATGTTTTTCAGCAGAAATAAACATGTTTCTGCAAGTTTGGTCAACCCCATGTAAGTTATGGGGCAGTAACAGCTCACTTTTCAAAACGTGTTTTTCAGCCCGAAATAAACGCGTTTTTTCAGACAGCTGTATCCCTATGTAACTGCAAGGCTCAGAAGAGCCCACACACTCAGGTCTTAACCCCAGTGTGCTGAAAGTGTCAAAACATGTTTTTCAGCAGAAATAAACATGTTTCTGCAAGTTTGGTCAACCCCATGTAAGTTATGGGTCAGTAACAGCTCACTTTTCAAAACGTGTTTTTCAGCCCGAAATAAACGCGTTTTTTCAGACAGCTGTATCCCTATGTAACTGCAAGGCTCAGAAGAGCCCACACACTCAGGTCTTAACCCCAGTGTGCTGAAAGTGTCAAAACATGTTTTTCAGCAGAAATAAACATGTTTCTGCAAGTTTGGTCAACCCCATGTAAGTTATGGGGCAGTAACAGCTCACTTTTCAAAACGTGTTTTTCAGCCCGAAATAAACGCGTTTTTTCAGACAGCTGTATCCCTATGTAACTGCAAGGCTCAGAAGAGCCCACACACTCAGGTCTTAACCCCAGTGTGCTGAAAGTGTCAAAACATGTTTTTCAGCAGAAATAAACATGTTTCTGCAAGTTTGGTCAACCCCATGTAAGTTATGGGTTAGTAACAGCTCACTTTTCAAAACGTGTTTTTCAGCCCGAAATAAACGCGTTTTTTCAGACAGCTGTATCCCTATGTAACTGCAAGGCTCAGAAGAGCCCACACACTCAGGTCTTAACCCCAGTGTGCTGAAAGTGTCAAAACATGTTTTTCAGCAGAAATAAACATGTTTCTGCAAGTTTGGTCAACCCCATGTAACTAATGGGGCAGTAACAGCTCACTTTTCAAAACGTGTTTTTCAGCCCGAAATAAACACGTTTTTTCAGACAGCTGTATCCCTATGTAACTGCAAGGCTCAGAAGAGCCCACACACTCAGGTCTTAACCCCAGTGTGCTGAAAGTGTCAAAACATGTTTTTCAGCAGAAATAAACATGTTTCTGCAAGTTTGGTCAACCCCATGTAAGTTATGGGGCAGTAACAGCTCACTTTTCAAAACGTGTTTTTCAGCCCGAAATAAACACGTTTTTTCAGACAGCTGTATCCCTATGTAACTGCAAGGCTCAGAAGAGCCCACACACTCAGGTCTTAACCCCAGTGTGCTGAAAGTGTCAAAACATGTTTTTCAGCAGAAATAAACATGTTTCTGCAAGTTTGGTCAACCCCATGTAACTTACGGGGCAGTAACAGCTCACTTTTCAAAACGTGTTTTTCAGCCCGAAATAAACACGTTTTTTCAGACAGCTGTATCCCTATGTAACTGCAAGGCTCAGAAGAGCCCACACACTCAGGTCTTAACCCCAGTGTGCTGAAAGTGTCAAAACATGTTTTTCAGCAGAAATAAACATGTTTCTGCAAGTTTGGTCAACCCCATGTAACTAATGGGGCAGTAACAGCTCACTTTTCAAAACGTGTTTTTCAGCCCGAAATAAACACGTTTTTTCAGACAGCTGTATCCCTATGTAACTGCAAGGCTCAGAAGAGCCCACACACTCAGGTCTTAACCCCAGTGTGCTGAAAGTGTCAAAACATGTTTTTCAGCAGAAATAAACATGTTTCTGCAAGTTTGGTCAACCCCATGTAAGTTATGGGGCAGTAACAGCTCACTTTTCAAAACGTGTTTTTCAGCCCGAAATAAACGCGTTTTTTCAGACAGCTGTATCCCTATGTAACTGCAAGGCTCAGAAGAGCCCACACACTCAGGTCTTAACCCCAGTGTACTGAATGTGTCAAAACATGTTTTTCAGCAGAAATAAACATGTTTCTGCAAGTTTGGTCAACCCCATGTAAGTTATGGGTCAGTAACAGCTCACTTTTCAAAACGTGTTTTTCAGCCCGAAATAAACGCGTTTTTTCAGACAGCTGTATCCCTATGTAACTGCAAGGCTCAGAAGAGCCCACACACTCAGGTCTTAACCCCAGTGTACTGAATGTGTCAAAATATGTTTTTCAGCAGAAATAAACATGTTTCTGCAAGTTTGGTCAACCCCATGTAAGTTATGGGTCAGTAACAGCTCACTTTTCAAAACGTGTTTTTCAGCCCGAAATAAACGCGTTTTTTCAGACAGCTGTATCCCTATGTAACTGCAAGGCTCAGAAGAGCCCACACACTCAGGTCTTAACCCCAGTGTGCTGAAAGTGTCAAAACATGTTTTTCAGCAGAAATAAACATGTTTCTGCAAGTTTGGTCAACCCCATGTAAGTTATGGGGCAGTAACAGCTCACTTTTCAAAACGTGTTTTTCAGCCCGAAATAAACGCGTTTTTTCAGACAGCTGTATCCCTATGTAACTGCAAGGCTCAGAAGAGCCCACACACTCAGGTCTTAACCCCAGTGTGCTGAAAGTGTCAAAACATGTTTTTCAGCAGAAATAAACATGTTTCTGCAAGTTTGGTCAACCCCATGTAAGTTATGGGTCAGTAACAGCTCACTTTTCAAAACGTGTTTTTCAGCCCGAAATAAACGCGTTTTTTCAGACAGCTGTATCCCTATGTAACTGCAAGGCTCAGAAGAGCCCACACACTCAGGTCTTAACCCCAGTGTGCTGAAAGTGTCAAAACATGTTTTTCAGCAGAAATAAACATGTTTCTGCAAGTTTGGTCAACCCCATGTAAGTTATGGGGCAGTAACAGCTCACTTTTCAAAACGTGTTTTTCAGCCCGAAATAAACGCGTTTTTTCAGACAGCTGTATCCCTATGTAACTGCAAGGCTCAGAAGAGCCCACACACTCAGGTCTTAACCCCAGTGTGCTGAAAGTGTCAAAACATGTTTTTCAGCAGAAATAAACATGTTTCTGCAAGTTTGGTCAACCCCATGTAAGTTATGGGTTAGTAACAGCTCACTTTTCAAAACGTGTTTTTCAGCCCGAAATAAACGCGTTTTTTCAGACAGCTGTATCCCTATGTAACTGCAAGGCTCAGAAGAGCCCACACACTCAGGTCTTAACCCCAGTGTGCTGAAAGTGTCAAAACATGTTTTTCAGCAGAAATAAACATGTTTCTGCAAGTTTGGTCAACCCCATGTAACTAATGGGGCAGTAACAGCTCACTTTTCAAAACGTGTTTTTCAGCCCGAAATAAACACGTTTTTTCAGACAGCTGTATCCCTATGTAACTGCAAGGCTCAGAAGAGCCCACACACTCAGGTCTTAACCCCAGTGTGCTGAAAGTGTCAAAACATGTTTTTCAGCAGAAATAAACATGTTTCTGCAAGTTTGGTCAACCCCATGTAAGTTATGGGGCAGTAACAGCTCACTTTTCAAAACGTGTTTTTCAGCCCGAAATAAACACGTTTTTTCAGACAGCTGTATCCCTATGTAACTGCAAGGCTCAGAAGAGCCCACACACTCAGGTCTTAACCCCAGTGTGCTGAAAGTGTCAAAACATGTTTTTCAGCAGAAATAAACATGTTTCTGCAAGTTTGGTCAACCCCATGTAAGTTATGGGTTAGTAACAGCTCACTTTTCAAAACGTGTTTTTCAGCCCGAAATAAACGCGTTTTTTCAGACAGCTGTATCCCTATGTAACTGCAAGGCTCAGAAGAGCCCACACACTCAGGTCTTAACCCCAGTGTGCTGAAAGTGTCAAAACATGTTTTTCAGCAGAAATAAACATGTTTCTGCAAGTTTGGTCAACCCCATGTAACTTATGGGTCAGTAACAGCTCACTTTTCAAAACGTGTTTTTCAGCCCGAAATAAACGCGTTTTTTCAGACAGCTGTATCCCTATGTAACTGCAAGGCTCAGAAGAGCCCACACACTCAGGTCTTAACCCCAGAATGCTGAAAGTGTCAAAACATGTTTTTCAGCAGAAATAAACATGTTTCTGCAAGTTTGGTCAACCCCATGTAAGTTATGGGTCAGTAACAGCTCACTTTTCAAAACGTGTTTTTCAGCCCGAAATAAACGCGTTTTTTCAGACAGCTGTATCCCTATGTAACTGCAAGGCTCAGAAGAGCCCACACACTCAGGTCTTAACCCCAGTGTGCTGAAAGTGTCAAAACATGTTTTTCAGCAGAAATAAACATGTTTCTGCAAGTTTGGTCAACCCCATGTAACTTATGGGGCAGTAACAGCTCACTTTTCAAAACGTGTTTTTCAGCCCGAAATAAACACGTTTTTTCAGACAGCTGTATCCCTATGTAACTGCAAGGCTCAGAAGAGCCCACACACTCAGGTCTTAACCCCAGTGTGCTGAAAGTGTCAAAACATGTTTTTCAGCAGAAATAAACATGTTTCTGCAAGTTTGGTCAACCCCATGTAAGTTATGGGGCAGTAACAGCTCACTTTTCAAAACGTGTTTTTCAGCCCGAAATAAACGCGTTTTTTCAGACAGCTGTATCCCTATGTAACTGCAAGGCTCAGAAGAGCCCACACACTCAGGTCTTAACCCTAGTGTGCTGAAAGTGTCAAAACATGTTTTTCAGCAGAAATAAACATGTTTCTGCAAGTTTGGTCAACCCCATGTAAGTTATGGGTCAGTAACAGCTCACTTTTCAAAACGTGTTTTTCAGCCCGAAATAAACGCGTTTTTTCAGACAGCTGTATCCCTATGTAACTGCAAGGCTCAGAAGAGCCCACACACACAGGTCTTAACCCCAGTGTGCTGAAAGTGTCAAAACATGTTTTTCAGCAGAAATAAACATGTTTCTGCAAGTTTGGTCAACCCCATGTAAGTTATGGGGCAGTAACAGCTCACTTTTCAAAACGTGTTTTTCAGCCCGAAATAAACGCGTTTTTTCAGACAGCTGTATCCCTATGTAACTGCAAGGCTCAGAAGAGCCCACACACTCAGGTCTTAACCCCAGTGTGCTGAAAGTGTCAAAACATGTTTTTCAGCAGAAATAAACATGTTTCTGCAAGTTTGGTCAACCCCATGTAAGTTATGGGTCAGTAACAGCTCACTTTTTAAAACGTGTTTTTCAGCCCGAAATAAACGCGTTTTTTCAGACAGCTGTATCCCTATGTAACTGCAAGGCTCAGAAGAGCCCACACACTCAGGTCTTAACCCCAGTGTGCTGAAAGTGTCAAAACATGTTTTTCAGCAGAAATAAACATGTTTCTGCAAGTTTGGTCAACCCCATGTAAGTTATGGGGCAGTAACAGCTCACTTTTCAAAACGTGTTTTTCAGCCCGAAATAAACGCGTTTTTTCAGACAGCTGTATCCCTATGTAACTGCAAGGCTCAGAAGAGCCCACACACTCAGGTCTTAACCCCAGTGTACTGAATGTGTCAAAACATGTTTTTCAGCAGAAATAAACATGTTTCTGCAAGTTTGGTCAACCCCATGTAAGTTATGGGTCAGTAACAGCTCACTTTTTAAAACGTGTTTTTCAGCCCGAAATAAACGCGTTTTTTCAGACAGCTGTATCCCTATGTAACTGCAAGGCTCAGAAGAGCCCACACACTCAGGTCTTAACCCCAGTGTGCTGAAAGTGTCAAAACATGTTTTTCAGCAGAAATAAACATGTTTCTGCAAGTTTGGTCAACCCCATGTAAGTTATGGGGCAGTAACAGCTCACTTTTCAAAACGTGTTTTTCAGCCCGAAATAAACGCGTTTTTTCAGACAGCTGTATCCCTATGTAACTGCAAGGCTCAGAAGAGCCCACACACTCAGGTCTTAACCCCAGTGTACTGAAAGTGTCAAAACATGTTTTTCAGCAGAAATAAACATGTTTCTGCAAGTTTGGTCAACCCCATGTAAGTTATGGGGCAGTAACAGCTCACTTTTCAAAACGTGTTTTTCAGCCCGAAATAAACACGTTTTTTCAGACAGCTGTATCCCTATGTAACTGCAAGGCTCAGAAGAGCCCACACACTCAGGTCTTAACCCCAGTGTGCTGAAAGTGTCAAAACATGTTTTTCAGCAGAAATAAACATGTTTCTGCAAGTTTGGTCAACCCCATGTAAGTTATGGGGCAGTAACAGCTCACTTTTCAAAACGTGTTTTTCAGCCCGAAATAAACGCGTTTTTTCAGACAGCTGTATCCCTATGTAACTGCAAGGCTCAGAAGAGCCCACACACTCAGGTCTTAACCCCAGTGTACTGAATGTGTCAAAACATGTTTTTCAGCAGAAATAAACATGTTTCTGCAAGTTTGGTCAACCCCATGTAAGTTATGGGTCAGTAACAGCTCACTTTTCAAAACGTGTTTTTCAGCCCGAAATAAACGCGTTTTTTCAGACAGCTGTATCCCTATGTAACTGCAAGGCTCAGAAGAGCCCACACACTCAGGTCTTAACCCCAGTGTGCTGAAAGTGTCAAAACATGTTTTTCAGCAGAAATAAACATGTTTCTGCAAGTTTGGTCAACCCCATGTAAGTTATGGGGCAGTAACAGCTCACTTTTCAAAACGTGTTTTTCAGCCCGAAATAAACGCGTTTTTTCAGACAGCTGTATCCCTATGTAACTGCAAGGCTCAGAAGAGCCCACACACTCAGGTCTTAACCCCAGTGTGCTGAAAGTGTCAAAACATGTTTTTCAGCAGAAATAAACATGTTTCTGCAAGTTTGGTCAACCCCATGTAAGTTATGGGTCAGTAACAGCTCACTTTTCAAAACGTGTTTTTCAGCCCGAAATAAACGCGTTTTTTCAGACAGCTGTATCCCTATGTAACTGCAAGGCTCAGAAGAGCCCACACACTCAGGTCTTAACCCCAGTGTGCTGAAAGTGTCAAAACATGTTTTTCAGCAGAAATAAACATGTTTCTGCAAGTTTGGTCAACCCCATGTAAGTTATGGGTCAGTAACAGCTCACTTTTCAAAACGTGTTTTTCAGCCCGAAATAAACACGTTTTTTCAGACAGCTGTATCCCTATGTAACTGCAAGGCTCAGAAGAGCCCACACACTCAGGTCTTAACCCCAGTGTGCTGAAAGTGTCAAAACATGTTTTTCAGCAGAAATAAACATGTTTCTGCAAGTTTGGTCAACCCCATGTAAGTTATGGGTCAGTAACAGCTCACTTTTCAAAACGTGTTTTTCAGCCCGAAATAAACGCGTTTTTTCAGACAGCTGTATCCCTATGTAACTGCAAGGCTCAGAAGAGCCCACACACTCAGGTCTTAACCCCAGTGTGCTGAAAGTGTCAAAACATGTTTTTCAGCAGAAATAAACATGTTTCTGCAAGTTTGGTCAACCCCATGTAACTTATGGGGCAGTAACAGCTCACTTTTCAAAACGTGTTTTTCAGCCCGAAATAAACACGTTTTTTCAGACAGCTGTATCCCTATGTAACTGCAAGGCTCAGAAGAGCCCACACACTCAGGTCTTAACCCCAGTGTGCTGAAAGTGTCAAAACATGTTTTTCAGCAGAAATAAACATGTTTCTGCAAGTTTGGTCAACCCCATGTAAGTTATGGGGCAGTAACAGCTCACTTTTCAAAACGTGTTTTTCAGCCCGAAATAAACGCGTTTTTTCAGACAGCTGTATCCCTATGTAACTGCAAGGCTCAGAAGAGCCCACACACTCAGGTCTTAACCCCAGTGTGCTGAAAGTGTCAAAACATGTTTTTCAGCAGAAATAAACATGTTTCTGCAAGTTTGGTCAACCCCATGTAAGTTATGGGTCAGTAACAGCTCACTTTTCAAAACGTGTTTTTCAGCCCGAAATAAACGCGTTTTTTCAGACAGCTGTATCCCTATGTAACTGCAAGGCTCAGAAGAGCCCACACACTCAGGTCTTAACCCCAGTGTGCTGAAAGTGTCAAAACATGTTTTTCAGCAGAAATAAACATGTTTCTGCAAGTTTGGTCAACCCCATGTAACTTATGGGGCAGTAACAGCTCACTTTTCAAAACGTGTTTTTCAGCCCGAAATAAACACGTTTTTTCAGACAGCTGTATCCCTATGTAACTGCAAGGCTCAGAAGAGCCCACACACTCAGGTCTTAACCCCAGTGTGCTGAAAGTGTCAAAACATGTTTTTCAGCAGAAATAAACATGTTTCTGCAAGTTTGGTCAACCCCATGTAAGTTATGGGGCAGTAACAGCTCACTTTTCAAAACGTGTTTTTCAGCCCGAAATAAACGCGTTTTTTCAGACAGCTGTATCCCTATGTAACTGCAAGGCTCAGAAGAGCCCACACACTCAGGTCTTAACCCTAGTGTGCTGAAAGTGTCAAAACATGTTTTTCAGCAGAAATAAACATGTTTCTGCAAGTTTGGTCAACCCCATGTAAGTTATGGGTCAGTAACAGCTCACTTTTCAAAACGTGTTTTTCAGCCCGAAATAAACGCGTTTTTTCAGACAGCTGTATCCCTATGTAACTGCAAGGCTCAGAAGAGCCCACACACACAGGTCTTAACCCCAGTGTGCTGAAAGTGTCAAAACATGTTTTTCAGCAGAAATAAACATGTTTCTGCAAGTTTGGTCAACCCCATGTAAGTTATGGGGCAGTAACAGCTCACTTTTCAAAACGTGTTTTTCAGCCCGAAATAAACGCGTTTTTTCAGACAGCTGTATCCCTATGTAACTGCAAGGCTCAGAAGAGCCCACACACTCAGGTCTTAACCCCAGTGTGCTGAAAGTGTCAAAACATGTTTTTCAGCAGAAATAAACATGTTTCTGCAAGTTTGGTCAACCCCATGTAAGTTATGGGTTAGTAACAGCTCACTTTTCAAAACGTGTTTTTCAGCCCGAAATAAACGCGTTTTTTCAGACAGCTGAATCCCTATGTAACTGCAAGGCTCGGAAGAGCCCACACACTCAGGTCTTAACCCCAGTGTGCTGAAAGTGTCAAAACATGTTTTTCAGCAGAAATAAACATGTTTCTGCAAGTTTGGTCAACCCCATGTAACTAATGGGGCAGTAACAGCTCACTTTTCAAAACGTGTTTTTCAGCCCGAAATAAACACGTTTTTTCAGACAGCTGTATCCCTATGTAACTGCAAGGCTCAGAAGAGCCCACACACTCAGGTCTTAACCCCAGTGTGCTGAAAGTGTCAAAACATGTTTTTCAGCAGAAATAAACATGTTTCTGCAAGTTTGGTCAACCCCATGTAACTAATGGGGCAGTAACAGCTCACTTTTCAAAACGTGTTTTTCAGCCCGAAATAAACACGTTTTTTCAGACAGCTGTATCCCTATGTAACTGCAAGGCTCAGAAGAGCCCACACACTCAGGTCTTAACCCCAGTGTGCTGAAAGTGTCAAAACATGTTTTTCAGCAGAAATAAACATGTTTCTGCAAGTTTGGTCAACCCCATGTAAGTTATGGGGCAGTAACAGCTCACTTTTCAAAACGTGTTTTTCAGCCCGAAATAAACGCGTTTTTTCAGACAGCTGTATCCCTATGTAACTGCAAGGCTCAGAAGAGCCCACACACTCAGGTCTTAACCCCAGTGTACTGAATGTGTCAAAACATGTTTTTCAGCAGAAATAAACATGTTTCTGCAAGTTTGGTCAACCCCATGTAAGTTATGGGTCAGTAACAGCTCACTTTTTAAAACGTGTTTTTCAGCCCGAAATAAACGCGTTTTTTCAGACAGCTGTATCCCTATGTAACTGCAAGGCTCAGAAGAGCCCACACACTCAGGTCTTAACCCCAGTGTGCTGAAAGTGTCAAAACATGTTTTTCAGCAGAAATAAACATGTTTCTGCAAGTTTGGTCAACCCCATGTAAGTTATGGGGCAGTAACAGCTCACTTTTCAAAACGTGTTTTTCAGCCCGAAATAAACGCGTTTTTTCAGACAGCTGTATCCCTATGTAACTGCAAGGCTCAGAAGAGCCCACACACTCAGGTCTTAACCCCAGTGTACTGAAAGTGTCAAAACATGTTTTTCAGCAGAAATAAACATGTTTCTGCAAGTTTGGTCAACCCCATGTAAGTTATGGGGCAGTAACAGCTCACTTTTCAAAACGTGTTTTTCAGCCCGAAATAAACACGTTTTTTCAGACAGCTGTATCCCTATGTAACTGCAAGGCTCAGAAGAGCCCACACACTCAGGTCTTAACCCCAGTGTGCTGAAAGTGTCAAAACATGTTTTTCAGCAGAAATAAACATGTTTCTGCAAGTTTGGTCAACCCCATGTAAGTTATGGGGCAGTAACAGCTCACTTTTCAAAACGTGTTTTTCAGCCCGAAATAAACGCGTTTTTTCAGACAGCTGTATCCCTATGTAACTGCAAGGCTCAGAAGAGCCCACACACTCAGGTCTTAACCCCAGTGTACTGAATGTGTCAAAACATGTTTTTCAGCAGAAATAAACATGTTTCTGCAAGTTTGGTCAACCCCATGTAAGTTATGGGTCAGTAACAGCTCACTTTTCAAAACGTGTTTTTCAGCCCGAAATAAACGCGTTTTTTCAGACAGCTGTATCCCTATGTAACTGCAAGGCTCAGAAGAGCCCACACACTCAGGTCTTAACCCCAGTGTGCTGAAAGTGTCAAAACATGTTTTTCAGCAGAAATAAACATGTTTCTGCAAGTTTGGTCAACCCCATGTAAGTTATGGGGCAGTAACAGCTCACTTTTCAAAACGTGTTTTTCAGCCCGAAATAAACGCGTTTTTTCAGACAGCTGTATCCCTATGTAACTGCAAGGCTCAGAAGAGCCCACACACTCAGGTCTTAACCCCAGTGTGCTGAAAGTGTCAAAACATGTTTTTCAGCAGAAATAAACATGTTTCTGCAAGTTTGGTCAACCCCATGTAAGTTATGGGTCAGTAACAGCTCACTTTTCAAAACGTGTTTTTCAGCCCGAAATAAACGCGTTTTTTCAGACAGCTGTATCCCTATGTAACTGCAAGGCTCAGAAGAGCCCACACACTCAGGTCTTAACCCCAGTGTGCTGAAAGTGTCAAAACATGTTTTTCAGCAGAAATAAACATGTTTCTGCAAGTTTGGTCAACCCCATGTAAGTTATGGGTCAGTAACAGCTCACTTTTCAAAACGTGTTTTTCAGCCCGAAATAAACACGTTTTTTCAGACAGCTGTATCCCTATGTAACTGCAAGGCTCAGAAGAGCCCACACACTCAGGTCTTAACCCCAGTGTGCTGAAAGTGTCAAAACATGTTTTTCAGCAGAAATAAACATGTTTCTGCAAGTTTGGTCAACCCCATGTAAGTTATGGGTCAGTAACAGCTCACTTTTCAAAACGTGTTTTTCAGCCCGAAATAAACGCGTTTTTTCAGACAGCTGTATCCCTATGTAACTGCAAGGCTCAGAAGAGCCCACACACTCAGGTCTTAACCCCAGTGTGCTGAAAGTGTCAAAACATGTTTTTCAGCAGAAATAAACATGTTTCTGCAAGTTTGGTCAACCCCATGTAACTTATGGGGCAGTAACAGCTCACTTTTCAAAACGTGTTTTTCAGCCCGAAATAAACACGTTTTTTCAGACAGCTGTATCCCTATGTAACTGCAAGGCTCAGAAGAGCCCACACACTCAGGTCTTAACCCCAGTGTGCTGAAAGTGTCAAAACATGTTTTTCAGCAGAAATAAACATGTTTCTGCAAGTTTGGTCAACCCCATGTAAGTTATGGGGCAGTAACAGCTCACTTTTCAAAACGTGTTTTTCAGCCCGAAATAAACGCGTTTTTTCAGACAGCTGTATCCCTATGTAACTGCAAGGCTCAGAAGAGCCCACACACTCAGGTCTTAACCCCAGTGTGCTGAAAGTGTCAAAACATGTTTTTCAGCAGAAATAAACATGTTTCTGCAAGTTTGGTCAACCCCATGTAAGTTATGGGTCAGTAACAGCTCACTTTTCAAAACGTGTTTTTCAGCCCGAAATAAACGCGTTTTTTCAGACAGCTGTATCCCTATGTAACTGCAAGGCTCAGAAGAGCCCACACACTCAGGTCTTAACCCCAGTGTGCTGAAAGTGTCAAAACATGTTTTTCAGCAGAAATAAACATGTTTCTGCAAGTTTGGTCAACCCCATGTAAGTTATGGGGCAGTAACAGCTCACTTTTCAAAACGTGTTTTTCAGCCCGAAATAAACGCGTTTTTTCAGACAGCTGTATCCCTATGTAACTGCAAGGCTCAGAAGAGCCCACACACTCAGGTCTTAACCCCAGTGTGCTGAAAGTGTCAAAACATGTTTTTCAGCAGAAATAAACATGTTTCTGCAAGTTTGGTCAACCCCATGTAAGTTATGGGTTAGTAACAGCTCACTTTTCAAAACGTGTTTTTCAGCCCGAAATAAACGCGTTTTTTCAGACAGCTGTATCCCTATGTAACTGCAAGGCTCAGAAGAGCCCACACACTCAGGTCTTAACCCCAGTGTGCTGAAAGTGTCAAAACATGTTTTTCAGCAGAAATAAACATGTTTCTGCAAGTTTGGTCAACCCCATGTAACTAATGGGGCAGTAACAGCTCACTTTTCAAAACGTGTTTTTCAGCCCGAAATAAACACGTTTTTTCAGACAGCTGTATCCCTATGTAACTGCAAGGCTCAGAAGAGCCCACACACTCAGGTCTTAACCCCAGTGTGCTGAAAGTGTCAAAACATGTTTTTCAGCAGAAATAAACATGTTTCTGCAAGTTTGGTCAACCCCATGTAACTAATGGGGCAGTAACAGCTCACTTTTCAAAACGTGTTTTTCAGCCCGAAATAAACACGTTTTTTCAGACAGCTGTATCCCTATGTAACTGCAAGGCTCAGAAGAGCCCACACACTCAGGTCTTAACCCCAGTGTGCTGAAAGTGTCAAAACATGTTTTTCAGCAGAAATAAACATGTTTCTGCAAGTTTGGTCAACCCCATGTAAGTTATGGGGCAGTAACAGCTCACTTTTCAAAACGTGTTTTTCAGCCCGAAATAAACGCGTTTTTTCAGACAGCTGTATCCCTATGTAACTGCAAGGCTCAGAAGAGCCCACACACTCAGGTCTTAACCCCAGTGTACTGAAAGTGTCAAAACATGTTTTTCAGCAGAAATAAACATGTTTCTGCAAGTTTGGTCAACCCCATGTAAGTTATGGGGCAGTAACAGCTCACTTTTCAAAACGTGTTTTTCAGCCCGAAATAAACGCGTTTTTTCAGACAGCTGTATCCCTATGTAACTGCAAGGCTCAGAAGAGCCCACACACTCAGGTCTTAACCCCAGTGTGCTGAAAGTGTCAAAACATGTTTTTCAGCAGAAATAAACATGTTTCTGCAAGTTTGGTCAACCCCATGTAAGTTATGGGGCAGTAACAGCTCACTTTTCAAAACGTGTTTTTCAGCCCGAAATAAACACGTTTTTTCAGACAGCTGTATCCCTATGTAACTGCAAGGCTCAGAAGAGCCCACACACTCAGGTCTTAACCCCAGTGTGCTGAAAGTGTCAAAACATGTTTTTCAGCAGAAATAAACATGTTTCTGCAAGTTTGGTCAACCCCATGTAAGTTATGGGGCAGTAACAGCTCACTTTTCAAAACGTGTTTTTCAGCCCGAAATAAACGCGTTTTTTCAGACAGCTGTATCCCTATGTAACTGCAAGGCTCAGAAGAGCCCACACACTCAGGTCTTAACCCCAGTGTACTGAATGTGTCAAAACATGTTTTTCAGCAGAAATAAACATGTTTCTGCAAGTTTGGTCAACCCCATGTAAGTTATGGGTCAGTAACAGCTCACTTTTCAAAACGTGTTTTTCAGCCCGAAATAAACGCGTTTTTTCAGACAGCTGTATCCCTATGTAACTGCAAGGCTCAGAAGAGCCCACACACTCAGGTCTTAACCCCAGTGTGCTGAAAGTGTCAAAACATGTTTTTCAGCAGAAATAAACATGTTTCTGCAAGTTTGGTCAACCCCATGTAAGTTATGGGTTAGTAACAGCTCACTTTTCAAAACGTGTTTTTCAGCCCGAAATAAACGCGTTTTTTCAGACAGCTGTATCCCTATGTAACTGCAAGGCTCGGAAGAGCCCACACACTCAGGTCTTAACCCCAGTGTGCTGAAAGTGTCAAAACATGTTTTTCAGCAGAAATAAACATGTTTCTGCAAGTTTGGTCAACCCCATGTAACTAATGGGGCAGTAACAGCTCACTTTTCAAAACGTGTTTTTCAGCCCGAAATAAACACGTTTTTTCAGACAGCTGTATCCCTATGTAACTGCAAGGCTCAGAAGAGCCCACACACTCAGGTCTTAACCCCAGTGTGCTGAAAGTGTCAAAACATGTTTTTCAGCAGAAATAAACATGTTTCTGCAAGTTTGGTCAACCCCATGTAACTAATGGGGCAGTAACAGCTCACTTTTCAAAACGTGTTTTTCAGCCCGAAATAAACACGTTTTTTCAGACAGCTGTATCCCTATGTAACTGCAAGGCTCAGAAGAGCCCACACACTCAGGTCTTAACCCCAGTGTGCTGAAAGTGTCAAAACATGTTTTTCAGCAGAAATAAACATGTTTCTGCAAGTTTGGTCAACCCCATGTAAGTTATGGGTCAGTAACAGCTCACTTTTCAAAACGTGTTTTTCAGCCCGAAATAAACGCGTTTTTTCAGACAGCTGTATCCCTATGTAACTGCAAGGCTCAGAAGAGCCCACACACTCAGGTCTTAACCCCAGTGTGCTGAAAGTGTCAAAACATGTTTTTCAGCAGAAATAAACATGTTTCTGCAAGTTTGGTCAACCCCATGTAAGTTATGGGTCAGTAACAGCTCACTTTTCAAAACGTGTTTTTCAGCCCGAAATAAACGCGTTTTTTCAGACAGCTGTATCCCTATGTAACTGCAAGGCTCAGAAGAGCCCACACACTCAGGTCTTAACCCCAGTGTGCTGAAAGTGTCAAAACATGTTTTTCAGCAGAAATAAACATGTTTCTGCAAGTTTGGTCAACCCCATGTAACTTATGGGGCAGTAACAGCTCACTTTTCAAAACGTGTTTTTCAGCCCGAAATAAACACGTTTTTTCAGACAGCTGTATCCCTATGTAACTGCAAGGCTCAGAAGAGCCCACACACTCAGGTCTTAACCCCAGTGTGCTGAAAGTGTCAAAACATGTTTTTCAGCAGAAATAAACATGTTTCTGCAAGTTTGGTCAACCCCATGTAAGTTATGGGGCAGTAACAGCTCACTTTTCAAAACGTGTTTTTCAGCCCGAAATAAACGCGTTTTTTCAGACAGCTGTATCCCTATGTAACTGCAAGGCTCAGAAGAGCCCACACACTCAGGTCTTAACCCTAGTGTGCTGAAAGTGTCAAAACATGTTTTTCAGCAGAAATAAACATGTTTCTGCAAGTTTTGTCAACCCCATGTAAGTTATGGGTCAGTAACAGCTCACTTTTCAAAACGTGTTTTTCAGCCCGAAATAAACGCGTTTTTTCAGACAGCTGTATCCCTATGTAACTGCAAGGCTCAGAAGAGCCCACACACTCAGGTCTTAACCCCAGTGTGCTGAAAGTGTCAAAACATGTTTTTCAGCAGAAATAAACATGTTTCTGCAAGTTTGGTAAACCCCATGTAAGTTATGGGGCAGTAACAGCTCACTTTTCAAAACGTGTTTTTCAGCCCGAAATAAACGCGTTTTTTCAGACAGCTGTATCCCTATGTAACTGCAAGGCTCAGAAGAGCCCACACACTCAGGTCTTAACCCCAGTGTGCTGAAAGTGTCAAAACATGTTTTTCAGCAGAAATAAACATGTTTCTGCAAGTTTGGTCAACCCCATGTAAGTTATGGGTTAGTAACAGCTCACTTTTCAAAACGTGTTTTTCAGCCCGAAATAAACACGTTTTTTCAGACAGCTGTATCCCTATGTAACTGCAAGGCTCGGAAGAGCCCACACACTCAGGTCTTAACCCCAGTGTGCTGAAAGTGTCAAAACATGTTTTTCAGCAGAAATAAACATGTTTCTGCAAGTTTGGTCAACCCCATGTAACTAATGGGGCAGTAACAGCTCACTTTTCAAAACGTGTTTTTCAGCCCGAAATAAACACGTTTTTTCAGACAGCTGTATCCCTATGTAACTGCAAGGCTCAGAAGAGCCCACACACTCAGGTCTTAACCCCAGTGTGCTGAAAGTGTCAAAACATGTTTTTCAGCAGAAATAAACATGTTTCTGCAAGTTTGGTCAACCCCATGTAACTAATGGGGCAGTAACAGCTCACTTTTCAAAACGTGTTTTTCAGCCCGAAATAAACACGTTTTTTCAGACAGCTGTATCCCTATGTAACTGCAAGGCTCAGAAGAGCCCACACACTCAGGTCTTAACCCCAGTGTGCTGAAAGTGTCAAAACATGTTTTTCAGCAGAAATAAACATGTTTCTGCAAGTTTGGTCAACCCCATGTAAGTTATGGGGCAGTAACAGCTCACTTTTCAAAACGTGTTTTTCAGCCCGAAATAAACGCGTTTTTTCAGACAGCTGTATCCCTATGTAACTGCAAGGCTCAGAAGAGCCCACACACTCAGGTCTTAACCCCAGTGTACTGAATGTGTCAAAACATGTTTTTCAGCAGAAATAAACATGTTTCTGCAAGTTTGGTCAACCCCATGTAAGTTATGGGTCAGTAACAGCTCACTTTTCAAAACGTGTTTTTCAGCCCGAAATAAACGCGTTTTTTCAGACAGCTGTATCCCTATGTAACTGCAAGGCTCAGAAGAGCCCACACACTCAGGTCTTAACCCCAGTGTGCTGAAAGTGTCAAAACATGTTTTTCAGCAGAAATAAACATGTTTCTGCAAGTTTGGTCAACCCCATGTAAGTTATGGGGCAGTAACAGCTCACTTTTCAAAACGTGTTTTTCAGCCCGAAATAAACGCGTTTTTTCAGACAGCTGTATCCCTATGTAACTGCAAGGCTCAGAAGAGCCCACACACTCAGGTCTTAACCCCAGTGTACTGAATGTGTCAAAACATGTTTTTCAGCAGAAATAAACATGTTTCTGCAAGTTTGGTCAACCCCATGTAAGTTATGGGTCAGTAACAGCTCACTTTTCAAAACGTGTTTTTCAGCCCGAAATAAACGCGTTTTTTCAGACAGCTGTATCCCTATGTAACTGCAAGGCTCAGAAGAGCCCACACACTCAGGTCTTAACCCCAGTGTGCTGAAAGTGTCAAAACATGTTTTTCAGCAGAAATAAACATGTTTCTGCAAGTTTGGTCAACCCCATGTAAGTTATGGGTCAGTAACAGCTCACTTTTCAAAACGTGTTTTTCAGCCCGAAATAAACGCGTTTTTTCAGACAGCTGTATCCCTATGTAACTGCAAGGCTCAGAAGAGCCCACACACTCAGGTCTTAACCCCAGTGTGCTGAAAGTGTCAAAACATGTTTTTCAGCAGAAATAAACATGTTTCTGCAAGTTTGGTCAACCCCATGTAAGTTATGGGTCAGTAACAGCTCACTTTTCAAAACGTGTTTTTCAGCCCGAAATAAACACGTTTTTTCAGACAGCTGTATCCCTATGTAACTGCAAGGCTCAGAAGAGCCCACACACTCAGGTCTTAACCCCAGTGTGCTGAAAGTGTCAAAACATGTTTTTCAGCAGAAATAAACATGTTTCTGCAAGTTTGGTCAACCCCATGTAAGTTATGGGTCAGTAACAGCTCACTTTTCAAAACGTGTTTTTCAGCCCGAAATAAACGCGTTTTTTCAGACAGCTGTATCCCTATGTAACTGCAAGGCTCAGAAGAGCCCACACACTCAGGTCTTAACCCCAGTGTGCTGAAAGTGTCAAAACATGTTTTTCAGCAGAAATAAACATGTTTCTGCAAGTTTGGTCAACCCCATGTAACTTATGGGGCAGTAACAGCTCACTTTTCAAAACGTGTTTTTCAGCCCGAAATAAACACGTTTTTTCAGACAGCTGTATCCCTATGTAACTGCAAGGCTCAGAAGAGCCCACACACTCAGGTCTTAACCCCAGTGTGCTGAAAGTGTCAAAACATGTTTTTCAGCAGAAATAAACATGTTTCTGCAAGTTTGGTCAACCCCATGTAAGTTATGGGGCAGTAACAGCTCACTTTTCAAAACGTGTTTTTCAGCCCGAAATAAACGCGTTTTTTCAGACAGCTGTATCCCTATGTAACTGCAAGGCTCAGAAGAGCCCACACACTCAGGTCTTAACCCCAGTGTGCTGAAAGTGTCAAAACATGTTTTTCAGCAGAAATAAACATGTTTCTGCAAGTTTGGTCAACCCCATGTAAGTTATGGGTCAGTAACAGCTCACTTTTCAAAACGTGTTTTTCAGCCCGAAATAAACGCGTTTTTTCAGACAGCTGTATCCCTATGTAACTGCAAGGCTCAGAAGAGCCCACACACTCAGGTCTTAACCCCAGTGTGCTGAAAGTGTCAAAACATGTTTTTCAGCAGAAATAAACATGTTTCTGCAAGTTTGGTCAACCCCATGTAACTTATGGGGCAGTAACAGCTCACTTTTCAAAACGTGTTTTTCAGCCCGAAATAAACACGTTTTTTCAGACAGCTGTATCCCTATGTAACTGCAAGGCTCAGAAGAGCCCACACACTCAGGTCTTAACCCCAGTGTGCTGAAAGTGTCAAAACATGTTTTTCAGCAGAAATAAACATGTTTCTGCAAGTTTGGTCAACCCCATGTAAGTTATGGGGCAGTAACAGCTCACTTTTCAAAACGTGTTTTTCAGCCCGAAATAAACGCGTTTTTTCAGACAGCTGTATCCCTATGTAACTGCAAGGCTCAGAAGAGCCCACACACTCAGGTCTTAACCCTAGTGTGCTGAAAGTGTCAAAACATGTTTTTCAGCAGAAATAAACATGTTTCTGCAAGTTTGGTCAACCCCATGTAAGTTATGGGTCAGTAACAGCTCACTTTTCAAAACGTGTTTTTCAGCCCGAAATAAACGCGTTTTTTCAGACAGCTGTATCCCTATGTAACTGCAAGGCTCAGAAGAGCCCACACACTCAGGTCTTAACCCCAGTGTGCTGAAAGTGTCAAAACATGTTTTTCAGCAGAAATAAACATGTTTCTGCAAGTTTGGTCAACCCCATGTAAGTTATGGGGCAGTAACAGCTCACTTTTCAAAACGTGTTTTTCAGCCCGAAATAAACGCGTTTTTTCAGACAGCTGTATCCCTATGTAACTGCAAGGCTCAGAAGAGCCCACACACTCAGGTCTTAACCCCAGTGTGCTGAAAGTGTCAAAACATGTTTTTCAGCAGAAATAAACATGTTTCTGCAAGTTTGGTCAACCCCATGTAAGTTATGGGTTAGTAACAGCTCACTTTTCAAAACGTGTTTTTCAGCCCGAAATAAACGCGTTTTTTCAGACAGCTGTATCCCTATGTAACTGCAAGGCTCGGAAGAGCCCACACACTCAGGTCTTAACCCCAGTGTGCTGAAAGTGTCAAAACATGTTTTTCAGCAGAAATAAACATGTTTCTGCAAGTTTGGTCAACCCCATGTAACTAATGGGGCAGTAACAGCTCACTTTTCAAAACGTGTTTTTCAGCCCGAAATAAACACGTTTTTTCAGACAGCTGTATCCCTATGTAACTGCAAGGCTCAGAAGAGCCCACACACTCAGGTCTTAACCCCAGTGTGCTGAAAGTGTCAAAACATGTTTTTCAGCAGAAATAAACATGTTTCTGCAAGTTTGGTCAACCCCATGTAACTAATGGGGCAGTAACAGCTCACTTTTCAAAACGTGTTTTTCAGCCCGAAATAAACGCGTTTTTTCAGACAGCTGTATCCCTATGTAACTGCAAGGCTCAGAAGAGCCCACACACTCAGGTCTTAACCCCAGTGTGCTGAAAGTGTCAAAACATGTTTTTCAGCAGAAATAAACATGTTTCTGCAAGTTTGGTCAACCCCATGTAAGTTATGGGGCAGTAACAGCTCACTTTTCAAAACGTGTTTTTCAGCCCGAAATAAACGCGTTTTTTCAGACAGCTGTATCCCTATGTAACTGCAAGGCTCAGAAGAGCCCACACACTCAGGTCTTAACCCCAGTGTGCTGAAAGTGTCAAAACATGTTTTTCAGCAGAAATAAACATGTTTCTGCAAGTTTGGTCAACCCCATGTAAGTTATGGGTCAGTAACAGCTCACTTTTCAAAACGTGTTTTTCAGCCCGAAATAAACGCGTTTTTTCAGACAGCTGTATCCCTATGTAACTGCAAGGCTCAGAAGAGCCCACACACTCAGGTCTTAACCCCAGTGTGCTGAAAGTGTCAAAACATGTTTTTCAGCAGAAATAAACATGTTTCTGCAAGTTTGGTCAACCCCATGTAAGTTATGGGTCAGTAACAGCTCACTTTTCAAAACGTGTTTTTCAGCCCGAAATAAACACGTTTTTTCAGACAGCTGTATCCCTATGTAACTGCAAGGCTCAGAAGAGCCCACACACTCAGGTCTTAACCCCAGTGTGCTGAAAGTGTCAAAACATGTTTTTCAGCAGAAATAAACATGTTTCTGCAAGTTTGGTCAACCCCATGTAACTTATGGGGCAGTAACAGCTCACTTTTCAAAACGTGTTTTTCAGCCCGAAATAAACACGTTTTTTCAGACAGCTGTATCCCTATGTAACTGCAAGGCTCAGAAGAGCCCACACACTCAGGTCTTAACCCCAGTGTGCTGAAAGTGTCAAAACATGTTTTTCAGCAGAAATAAACATGTTTCTGCAAGTTTGGTCAACCCCATGTAAGTTATGGGGCAGTAACAGCTCACTTTTCAAAACGTGTTTTTCAGCCCGAAATAAACGCGTTTTTTCAGACAGCTGTATCCCTATGTAACTGCAAGGCTCAGAAGAGCCCACACACTCAGGTCTTAACCCCAGTGTGCTGAAAGTGTCAAAACATGTTTTTCAGCAGAAATAAACATGTTTCTGCAAGTTTGGTCAACCCCATGTAAGTTATGGGTCAGTAACAGCTCACTTTTCAAAACGTGTTTTTCAGCCCGAAATAAACGCGTTTTTTCAGACAGCTGTATCCCTATGTAACTGCAAGGCTCAGAAGAGCCCACACACTCAGGTCTTAACCCCAGTGTGCTGAAAGTGTCAAAACATGTTTTTCAGCAGAAATAAACATGTTTCTGCAAGTTTGGTCAACCCCATGTAACTTATGGGGCAGTAACAGCTCACTTTTCAAAACGTGTTTTTCAGCCCGAAATAAACACGTTTTTTCAGACAGCTGTATCCCTATGTAACTGCAAGGCTCAGAAGAGCCCACACACTCAGGTCTTAACCCCAGTGTGCTGAAAGTGTCAAAACATGTTTTTCAGCAGAAATAAACATGTTTCTGCAAGTTTGGTCAACCCCATGTAAGTTATGGGGCAGTAACAGCTCACTTTTCAAAACGTGTTTTTCAGCCCGAAATAAACGCGTTTTTTCAGACAGCTGTATCCCTATGTAACTGCAAGGCTCAGAAGAGCCCACACACTCAGGTCTTAACCCTAGTGTGCTGAAAGTGTCAAAACATGTTTTTCAGCAGAAATAAACATGTTTCTGCAAGTTTGGTCAACCCCATGTAAGTTATGGGTCAGTAACAGCTCACTTTTCAAAACGTGTTTTTCAGCCCGAAATAAACGCGTTTTTTAAGACAGCTGTATCCCTATGTAACTGCAAGGCTCAGAAGAGCCCACACACTCAGGTCTTAACCCCAGTGTGCTGAAAGTGTCAAAACATGTTTTTCAGCAGAAATAAACATGTTTCTGCAAGTTTGGTCAACCCCATGTAAGTTATGGGGCAGTAACAGCTCACTTTTCAAAACGTGTTTTTCAGCCCGAAATAAACGCGTTTTTTCAGACAGCTGTATCCCTATGTAACTGCAAGGCTCAGAAGAGCCCACACACTCAGGTCTTAACCCCAGTGTGCTGAAAGTGTCAAAACATGTTTTTCAGCAGAAATAAACATGTTTCTGCAAGTTTGGTCAACCCCATGTAAGTTATGGGTTAGTAACAGCTCACTTTTCAAAACGTGTTTTTCAGCCCGAAATAAACGCGTTTTTTCAGACAGCTGTATCCCTATGTAACTGCAAGGCTCGGAAGAGCCCACACACTCAGGTCTTAACCCCAGTGTGCTGAAAGTGTCAAAACATGTTTTTCAGCAGAAATAAACATGTTTCTGCAAGTTTGGTCAACCCCATGTAACTAATGGGGCAGTAACAGCTCACTTTTCAAAACGTGTTTTTCAGCCCGAAATAAACACGTTTTTTCAGACAGCTGTATCCCTATGTAACTGCAAGGCTCAGAAGAGCCCACACACTCAGGTCTTAACCCCAGTGTGCTGAAAGTGTCAAAACATGTTTTTCAGCAGAAATAAACATGTTTCTGCAAGTTTGGTCAACCCCATGTAACTAATGGGGCAGTAACAGCTCACTTTTCAAAACGTGTTTTTCAGCCCGAAATAAACACGTTTTTTCAGACAGCTGTATCCCTATGTAACTGCAAGGCTCAGAAGAGCCCACACACTCAGGTCTTAACCCCAGTGTGCTGAAAGTGTCAAAACATGTTTTTCAGCAGAAATAAACATGTTTCTGCAAGTTTGGTCAACCCCATGTAAGTTATGGGGCAGTAACAGCTCACTTTTCAAAACGTGTTTTTCAGCCCGAAATAAACGCGTTTTTTCAGACAGCTGTATCCCTATGTAACTGCAAGGCTCAGAAGAGCCCACACACTCAGGTCTTAACCCCAGTGTACTGAATGTGTCAAAACATGTTTTTCAGCAGAAATAAACATGTTTCTGCAAGTTTGGTCAACCCCATGTAAGTTATGGGGCAGTAACAGCTCACTTTTCAAAACGTGTTTTTCAGCCCGAAATAAACGCGTTTTTTCAGACAGCTGTATCCCTATGTAACTGCAAGGCTCAGAAGAGCCCACACACTCAGGTCTTAACCCCAGTGTGCTGAAAGTGTCAAAACATGTTTTTCAGCAGAAATAAACATGTTTCTGCAAGTTTGGTCAACCCCATGTAAGTTATGGGTCAGTAACAGCTCACTTTTCAAAACGTGTTTTTCAGCCCGAAATAAACGCGTTTTTTCAGACAGCTGTATCCCTATGTAACTGCAAGGCTCAGAAGAGCCCACACACTCAGGTCTTAACCCCAGTGTGCTGAAAGTGTCAAAACATGTTTTTCAGCAGAAATAAACATGTTTCTGCAAGTTTGGTCAACCCCATGTAACTTATGGGGCAGTAACAGCTCACTTTTCAAAACGTGTTTTTCAGCCCGAAATAAACACGTTTTTTCAGACAGCTGTATCCCTATGTAACTGCAAGGCTCAGAAGAGCCCACACACTCAGGTCTTAACCCCAGTGTGCTGAAAGTGTCAAAACATGTTTTTCAGCAGAAATAAACATGTTTCTGCAAGTTTGGTCAACCCCATGTAAGTTATGGGGCAGTAACAGCTCACTTTTCAAAACGTGTTTTTCAGCCCGAAATAAACGCGTTTTTTCAGACAGCTGTATCCCTATGTAACTGCAAGGCTCAGAAGAGCCCACACACTCAGGTCTTAACCCTAGTGTGCTGAAAGTGTCAAAACATGTTTTTCAGCAGAAATAAACATGTTTCTGCAAGTTTGGTCAACCCCATGTAAGTTATGGGTCAGTAACAGCTCACTTTTCAAAACGTTTTTTTCAGCCCGAAATAAACGCGTTTTTTCAGACAGCTGTATCCCTATGTAACTGCAAGGCTCAGAAGAGCCCACACACTCAGGTCTTAACCCCAGTGTGCTGAAAGTGTCAAAACATGTTTTTCAGCAGAAATAAACATGTTTCTGCAAGTTTGGTCAACCCCATGTAAGTTATGGGGCAGTAACAGCTCACTTTTCAAAACGTGTTTTTCAGCCCGAAATAAACGCGTTTTTTCAGACAGCTGTATCCCTATGTAACTGCAAGGCTCAGAAGAGCCCACACACTCAGGTCTTAACCCCAGTGTGCTGAAAGTGTCAAAACATGTTTTTTCAGCAGAAATAAACATGTTTCTGCAAGTTTGGTCAACCCCATGTAAGTTATGGGTTAGTAACAGCTCACTTTTCAAAACGTGTTTTTCAGCCCGAAATAAACGCGTTTTTTCAGACAGCTGTATCCCTATGTAACTGCAAGGCTCGGAAGAGCCCACACACTCAGGTCTTAACCCCAGTGTGCTGAAAGTGTCAAAACATGTTTTTCAGCAGAAATAAACATGTTTCTGCAAGTTTGGTCAACCCCATGTAACTAATGGGGCAGTAACAGCTCACTTTTCAAAACGTGTTTTTCAGCCCGAAATAAACACGTTTTTTCAGACAGCTGTATCCCTATGTAACTGCAAGGCTCAGAAGAGCCCACACACTCAGGTCTTAACCCCAGTGTGCTGAAAGTGTCAAAACATGTTTTTCAGCAGAAATAAACATGTTTCTGCAAGTTTGGTCAACCCCATGTAACTAATGGGGCAGTAACAGCTCACTTTTCAAAACGTGTTTTTCAGCCCGAAATAAACACGTTTTTTCAGACAGCTGTATCCCTATGTAACTGCAAGGCTCAGAAGAGCCCACACACTCAGGTCTTAACCCCAGTGTGCTGAAAGTGTCAAAACATGTTTTTCAGCAGAAATAAACATGTTTCTGCAAGTTTGGTCAACCCCATGTAAGTTATGGGGCAGTAACAGCTCACTTTTCAAAACGTGTTTTTCAGCCCGAAATAAACGCGTTTTTTCAGACAGCTGTATCCCTATGTAACTGCAAGGCTCAGAAGAGCCCACACACTCAGGTCTTAACCCCAGTGTACTGAATGTGTCAAAACATGTTTTTCAGCAGAAATAAACATGTTTCTGCAAGTTTGGTCAACCCCATGTAAGTTATGGGTCAGTAACAGCTCACTTTTCAAAACGTGTTTTTCAGCCCGAAATAAACGCGTTTTTTCAGACAGCTGTATCCCTATGTAACTGCAAGGCTCAGAAGAGCCCACACACTCAGGTCTTAACCCCAGTGTGCTGAAAGTGTCAAAACATGTTTTTCAGCAGAAATAAACATGTTTCTGCAAGTTTGGTCAACCCCATGTAACTTATGGGGCAGTAACAGCTCACTTTTCAAAACGTGTTTTTCAGCCCGAAATAAACACGTTTTTTCAGACAGCTGTATCCCTATGTAACTGCAAGGCTCAGAAGAGCCCACACACTCAGGTCTTAACCCCAGTGTGCTGAAAGTGTCAAAACATGTTTTTCAGCAGAAATAAACATGTTTCTGCAAGTTTGGTCAACCCCATGTAAGTTATGGGGCAGTAACAGCTCACTTTTCAAAACGTGTTTTTCAGCCCGAAATAAACGCGTTTTTTCAGACAGCTGTATCCCTATGTAACTGCAAGGCTCAGAAGAGCCCACACACTCAGGTCTTAACCCCAGTGTGCTGAAAGTGTCAAAACATGTTTTTCAGCAGAAATAAACATGTTTCTGCAAGTTTGGTCAACCCCATGTAAGTTATGGGTCAGTAACAGCTCACTTTTCAAAACGTGTTTTTCAGCCCGAAATAAACGCGTTTTTTCAGACAGCTGTATCCCTATGTAACTGCAAGGCTCAGAAGAGCCCACACACTCAGGTCTTAACCCCAGTGTGCTGAAAGTGTCAAAACATGTTTTTCAGCAGAAATAAACATGTTTCTGCAAGTTTGGTCAACCCCATGTAACTTATGGGGCAGTAACAGCTCACTTTTCAAAACGTGTTTTTCAGCCCGAAATAAACACGTTTTTTCAGACAGCTGTATCCCTATGTAACTGCAAGGCTCAGAAGAGCCCACACACTCAGGTCTTAACCCCAGTGTGCTGAAAGTGTCAAAACATGTTTTTCAGCAGAAATAAACATGTTTCTGCAAGTTTGGTCAACCCCATGTAAGTTATGGGGCAGTAACAGCTCACTTTTCAAAACGTGTTTTTCAGCCCGAAATAAACGCGTTTTTTCAGACAGCTGTATCCCTATGTAACTGCAAGGCTCAGAAGAGCCCACACACTCAGGTCTTAACCCTAGTGTGCTGAAAGTGTCAAAACATGTTTTTCAGCAGAAATAAACATGTTTCTGCAAGTTTGGTCAACCCCATGTAAGTTATGGGTCAGTAACAGCTCACTTTTCAAAACGTGTTTTTCAGCCCGAAATAAACGCGTTTTTTCAGACAGCTGTATCCCTATGTAACTGCAAGGCTCAGAAGAGCCCACACACTCAGGTCTTAACCCCAGTGTGCTGAAAGTGTCAAAACATGTTTTTCAGCAGAAATAAACATGTTTCTGCAAGTTTGGTCAACCCCATGTAAGTTATGGGGCAGTAACAGCTCACTTTTCAAAACGTGTTTTTCAGCCCGAAATAAACGCGTTTTTTCAGACAGCTGTATCCCTATGTAACTGCAAGGCTCAGAAGAGCCCCCACACTCAGGTCTTAACCCCAGTGTGCTGAAAGTGTCAAAACATGTTTTTCAGCAGAAATAAACATGTTTCTGCAAGTTTGGTCAACCCCATGTAAGTTATGGGTTAGTAACAGCTCACTTTTCAAAACGTGTTTTTCAGCCCGAAATAAACGCGTTTTTTCAGACAGCTGTATCCCTATGTAACTGCAAGGCTCGGAAGAGCCCACACACTCAGGTCTTAACCCCAGTGTGCTGAAAGTGTCAAAACATGTTTTTCAGCAGAAATAAACATGTTTCTGCAAGTTTGGTCAACCCCATGTAACTAATGGGGCAGTAACAGCTCACTTTTCAAAACGTGTTTTTCAGCCCGAAATAAACACGTTTTTTCAGACAGCTGTATCCCTATGTAACTGCAAGGCTCAGAAGAGCCCACACACTCAGGTCTTAACCCCAGTGTGCTGAAAGTGTCAAAACATGTTTTTCAGCAGAAATAAACATGTTTCTGCAAGTTTGGTCAACCCCATGTAAGTTATGGGTCAGTAACAGCTCACTTTTCAAAACGTGTTTTTCAGCCCGAAATAAACACGTTTTTTCAGACAGCTGTATCCCTATGTAACTGCAAGGCTCAGAAGAGCCCACACACTCAGGTCTTAACCCCAGTGTGCTGAAAGTGTCAAAACATGTTTTTCAGCAGAAATAAACATGTTTCTGCAAGTTTGGTCAACCCCATGTAAGTTATGGGTCAGTAACAGCTCACTTTTCAAAACGTGTTTTTCAGCCCGAAATAAACGCGTTTTTTCAGACAGCTGTATCCCTATGTAACTGCAAGGCTCAGAAGAGCCCACACACTCAGGTCTTAACCCCAGTGTGCTGAAAGTGTCAAAACATGTTTTTCAGCAGAAATAAACATGTTTCTGCAAGTTTGGTCAACCCCATGTAACTTATGGGGCAGTAACAGCTCACTTTTCAAAACGTGTTTTTCAGCCCGAAATAAACACGTTTTTTCAGACAGCTGTATCCCTATGTAACTGCAAGGCTCAGAAGAGCCCACACACTCAGGTCTTAACCCCAGTGTGCTGAAAGTGTCAAAACATGTTTTTCAGCAGAAATAAACATGTTTCTGCAAGTTTGGTCAACCCCATGTAAGTTATGGGGCAGTAACAGCTCACTTTTCAAAACGTGTTTTTCAGCCCGAAATAAACGCGTTTTTTCAGACAGCTGTATCCCTATGTAACTGCAAGGCTCAGAAGAGCCCACACACTCAGGTCTTAACCCCAGTGTGCTGAAAGTGTCAAAACATGTTTTTCAGCAGAAATAAACATGTTTCTGCAAGTTTGGTCAACCCCATGTAAGTTATGGGTCAGTAACAGCTCACTTTTCAAAACGTGTTTTTCAGCCCGAAATAAACGCGTTTTTTCAGACAGCTGTATCCCTATGTAACTGCAAGGCTCAGAAGAGCCCACACACTCAGGTCTTAACCCCAGTGTGCTGAAAGTGTCAAAACATGTTTTTCAGCAGAAATAAACATGTTTCTGCAAGTTTGGTCAACCCCATGTAACTTATGGGGCAGTAACAGCTCACTTTTCAAAACGTGTTTTTCAGCCCGAAATAAACACGTTTTTTCAGACAGCTGTATCCCTATGTAACTGCAAGGCTCAGAAGAGCCCACACACTCAGGTCTTAACCCCAGTGTGCTGAAAGTGTCAAAACATGTTTTTCAGCAGAAATAAACATGTTTCTGCAAGTTTGGTCAACCCCATGTAAGTTATGGGGCAGTAACAGCTCACTTTTCAAAACGTGTTTTTCAGCCCGAAATAAACGCGTTTTTTCAGACAGCTGTATCCCTATGTAACTGCAAGGCTCAGAAGAGCCCACACACTCAGGTCTTAACCCTAGTGTGCTGAAAGTGTCAAAACATGTTTTTCAGCAGAAATAAACATGTTTCTGCAAGTTTGGTCAACCCCATGTAAGTTATGGGGCAGTAACAGCTCACTTTTCAAAACGTGTTTTTCAGCCCGAAATAAACGCGTTTTTTCAGACAGCTGTATCCCTATGTAACTGCAAGGCTCAGAAGAGCCCACACACTCAGGTCTTAACCCCAGTGTGCTGAAAGTGTCAAAACATGTTTTTCAGCAGAAATAAACATGTTTCTGCAAGTTTGGTCAACCCCATGTAAGTTATGGGGCAGTAACAGCTCACTTTTCAAAACGTGTTTTTCAGCCCGAAATAAACGCGTTTTTTCAGACAGCTGTATCCCTATGTAACTGCAAGGCTCAGAAGAGCCCACACACTCAGGTCTTAACCCCAGTGTGCTGAAAGTGTCAAAACATGTTTTTCAGCAGAAATAAACATGTTTCTGCAAGTTTGGTCAACCCCATGTAAGTTATGGGTTAGTAACAGCTCACTTTTCAAAACGTGTTTTTCAGCCCGAAATAAACGCGTTTTTTCAGACAGCTGTATCCCTATGTAACTGCAAGGCTCGGAAGAGCCCACACACTCAGGTCTTAACCCCAGTGTGCTGAAAGTGTCAAAACATGTTTTTCAGCAGAAATAAACATGTTTCTGCAAGTTTGGTCAACCCCATGTAACTAATGGGGCAGTAACAGCTCACTTTTCAAAACGTGTTTTTCAGCCCGAAATAAACACGTTTTTTCAGACAGCTGTATCCCTATGTAACTGCAAGGCTCAGAAGAGCCCACACACTCAGGTCTTAACCCCAGTGTGCTGAAAGTGTCAAAACATGTTTTTCAGCAGAAATAAACATGTTTCTGCAAGTTTGGTCAACCCCATGTAACTAATGGGGCAGTAACAGCTCACTTTTCAAAACGTGTTTTTCAGCCCGAAATAAACACGTTTTTTCAGACAGCTGTATCCCTATGTAACTGCAAGGCTCAGAAGAGCCCACACACTCAGGTCTTAACCCCAGTGTGCTGAAAGTGTCAAAACATGTTTTTCAGCAGAAATAAACATGTTTCTGCAAGTTTGGTCAACCCCATGTAACTTATGGGGCAGTAACAGCTCACTTTTCAAAACGTGTTTTTCAGCCCGAAATAAACACGTTTTTTCAGACAGCTGTATCCCTATGTAACTGCAAGGCTCAGAAGAGCCCACACACTCAGGTCTTAACCCCAGTGTGCTGAAAGTGTCAAAACATGTTTTTCAGCAGAAATAAACATGTTTCTGCAAGTTTGGTCAACCCCATGTAAGTTATGGGGCAGTAACAGCTCACTTTTCAAAACGTGTTTTTCAGCCCGAAATAAACGCGTTTTTTCAGACAGCTGTATCCCTATGTAACTGCAAGGCTCAGAAGAGCCCACACACTCAGGTCTTAACCCTAGTGTGCTGAAAGTGTCAAAACATGTTTTTCAGCAGAAATAAACATGTTTCTGCAAGTTTGGTCAACCCCATGTAAGTTATGGGGCAGTAACAGCTCACTTTTCAAAACGTGTTTTTCAGCCCGAAATAAACGCGTTTTTTCAGACAGCTGTATCCCTATGTAACTGCAAGGCTCAGAAGAGCCCACACACTCAGGTCTTAACCCCAGTGTGCTGAAAGTGTCAAAACATGTTTTTCAGCAGAAATAAACATGTTTCTGCAAGTTTGGTCAACCCCATGTAAGTTATGGGGCAGTAACAGCTCACTTTTCAAAACGTGTTTTTCAGCCCGAAATAAACGCGTTTTTTCAGACAGCTGTATCCCTATGTAACTGCAAGGCTCAGAAGAGCCCACACACTCAGGTCTTAACCCCAGTGTGCTGAAAGTGTCAAAACATGTTTTTCAGCAGAAATAAACATGTTTCTGCAAGTTTGGTCAACCCCATGTAAGTTATGGGTTAGTAACAGCTCACTTTTCAAAACGTGTTTTTCAGCCCGAAATAAACGCGTTTTTTCAGACAGCTGTATCCCTATGTAACTGCAAGGCTCGGAAGAGCCCACACACTCAGGTCTTAACCCCAGTGTGCTGAAAGTGTCAAAACATGTTTTTCAGCAGAAATAAACATGTTTCTGCAAGTTTGGTCAACCCCATGTAACTAATGGGGCAGTAACAGCTCACTTTTCAAAACGTGTTTTTCAGCCCGAAATAAACACGTTTTTTCAGACAGCTGTATCCCTATGTAACTGCAAGGCTCAGAAGAGCCCACACACTCAGGTCTTAACCCCAGTGTGCTGAAAGTGTCAAAACATGTTTTTCAGCAGAAATAAACATGTTTCTGCAAGTTTGGTCAACCCCATGTAACTAATGGGGCAGTAACAGCTCACTTTTCAAAACGTGTTTTTCAGCCCGAAATAAACACGTTTTTTCAGACAGCTGTATCCCTATGTAACTGCAAGGCTCAGAAGAGCCCACACACTCAGGTCTTAACCCCAGTGTGCTGAAAGTGTCAAAACATGTTTTTCAGCAGAAATAAACATGTTTCTGCAAGTTTGGTCAACCCCATGTAAGTTATGGGGCAGTAACAGCTCACTTTTCAAAACGTGTTTTTCAGCCCGAAATAAACGCGTTTTTTCAGACAGCTGTATCCCTATGTAACTGCAAGGCTCAGAAGAGCCCACACACTCAGGTCTTAACCCCAGTGTGCTGAAAGTGTCAAAACATGTTTTTCAGCAGAAATAAACATGTTTCTGCAAGTTTGGTCAACCCCATGTAACTTATGGGGCAGTAACAGCTCACTTTTCAAAACGTGTTTTTCAGCCCGAAATAAACACGTTTTTTCAGACAGCTGTATCCCTATGTAACTGCAAGGCTCAGAAGAGCCCACACACTCAGGTCTTAACCCCAGTGTGCTGAAAGTGTCAAAACATGTTTTTCAGCAGAAATAAACATGTTTCTGCAAGTTTGGTCAACCCCATGTAAGTTATGGGGCAGTAACAGCTCACTTTTCAAAACGTGTTTTTCAGCCCGAAATAAACGCGTTTTTTCAGACAGCTGTATCCCTATGTAACTGCAAGGCTCAGAAGAGCCCACACACTCAGGTCTTAACCCCAGTGTGCTGAAAGTGTCAAAACATGTTTTTCAGCAGAAATAAACATGTTTCTGCAAGTTTGGTCAACCCCATGTAAGTTATGGGTCAGTAACAGCTCACTTTTCAAAACGTGTTTTTCAGCCCGAAATAAACGCGTTTTTTCAGACAGCTGTATCCCTATGTAACTGCAAGGCTCAGAAGAGCCCACACACTCAGGTCTTAACCCCAGTGTGCTGAAAGTGTCAAAACATGTTTTTCAGCAGAAATAAACATGTTTCTGCAAGTTTGGTCAACCCCATGTAAGTTATGGGGCAGTAACAGCTCACTTTTCAAAACGTGTTTTTCAGCCCGAAATAAACGCGTTTTTTCAGACAGCTGTATCCCTATGTAACTGCAAGGCTCAGAAGAGCCCACACACTCAGGTCTTAACCCCAGTGTGCTGAAAGTGTCAAAACATGTTTTTCAGCAGAAATAAACATGTTTCTGCAAGTTTGGTCAACCCCATGTAAGTTATGGGTTAGTAACAGCTCACTTTTCAAAACGTGTTTTTCAGCCCGAAATAAACGCGTTTTTTCAGACAGCTGTATCCCTATGTAACTGCAAGGCTCAGAAGAGCCCACACACTCAGGTCTTAACCCCAGTGTGCTGAAAGTGTCAAAACATGTTTTTCAGCAGAAATAAACATGTTTCTGCAAGTTTGGTCAACCCCATGTAACTAATGGGGCAGTAACAGCTCACTTTTCAAAACGTGTTTTTCAGCCCGAAATAAACACGTTTTTTCAGACAGCTGTATCCCTATGTAACTGCAAGGCTCAGAAGAGCCCACACACTCAGGTCTTAACCCCAGTGTGCTGAAAGTGTCAAAACATGTTTTTCAGCAGAAATAAACATGTTTCTGCAAGTTTGGTCAACCCCATGTAACTAATGGGGCAGTAACAGCTCACTTTTCAAAACGTGTTTTTCAGCCCGAAATAAACACGTTTTTTCAGACAGCTGTATCCCTATGTAACTGCAAGGCTCAGAAGAGCCCACACACTCAGGTCTTAACCCCAGTGTGCTGAAAGTGTCAAAACATGTTTTTCAGCAGAAATAAACATGTTTCTGCAAGTTTGGTCAACCCCATGTAAGTTATGGGGCAGTAACAGCTCACTTTTCAAAACGTGTTTTTCAGCCCGAAATAAACGCGTTTTTTCAGACAGCTGTATCCCTATGTAACTGCAAGGCTCAGAAGAGCCCACACACTCAGGTCTTAACCCCAGTGTACTGAAAGTGTCAAAACATGTTTTTCAGCAGAAATAAACATGTTTCTGCAAGTTTGGTCAACCCCATGTAAGTTATGGGGCAGTAACAGCTCACTTTTCAAAACGTGTTTTTCAGCCCGAAATAAACGCGTTTTTTCAGACAGCTGTATCCCTATGTAACTGCAAGGCTCAGAAGAGCCCACACACTCAGGTCTTAACCCCAGTGTGCTGAAAGTGTCAAAACATGTTTTTCAGCAGAAATAAACATGTTTCTGCAAGTTTGGTCAACCCCATGTAAGTTATGGGGCAGTAACAGCTCACTTTTCAAAACGTGTTTTTCAGCCCGAAATAAACACGTTTTTTCAGACAGCTGTATCCCTATGTAACTGCAAGGCTCAGAAGAGCCCACACACTCAGGTCTTAACCCCAGTGTGCTGAAAGTGTCAAAACATGTTTTTCAGCAGAAATAAACATGTTTCTGCAAGTTTGGTCAACCCCATGTAAGTTATGGGGCAGTAACAGCTCACTTTTCAAAACGTGTTTTTCAGCCCGAAATAAACGCGTTTTTTCAGACAGCTGTATCCCTATGTAACTGCAAGGCTCAGAAGAGCCCACACACTCAGGTCTTAACCCCAGTGTACTGAATGTGTCAAAACATGTTTTTCAGCAGAAATAAACATGTTTCTGCAAGTTTGGTCAACCCCATGTAAGTTATGGGTCAGTAACAGCTCACTTTTCAAAACGTGTTTTTCAGCCCGAAATAAACGCGTTTTTTCAGACAGCTGTATCCCTATGTAACTGCAAGGCTCAGAAGAGCCCACACACTCAGGTCTTAACCCCAGTGTGCTGAAAGTGTCAAAACATGTTTTTCAGCAGAAATAAACATGTTTCTGCAAGTTTGGTCAACCCCATGTAAGTTATGGGGCAGTAACAGCTCACTTTTCAAAACGTGTTTTTCAGCCCGAATTAAACGCGTTTTTTCAGACAGCTGTATCCCTATGTAACTGCAAGGCTCAGAAGAGCCCACACACTCAGGTCTTAACCCCAGTGTTCTGAAAGTGTCAAAACATGTTTTTCAGCAGAAATAAACATGTTTCTGCAAGTTTGGTCAACCCCATGTAAGTTATGGGGCAGTAACAGCTCACTTTTCAAAACGTGTTTTTCAGCCCGAAATAAACGCGTTTTTTCAGACAGCTGTATCCCTATGTAACTGCAAGGCTCAGAAGAGCCCACACACTCAGGTCTTAACCCCAGTGTGCTGAAAGTGTCAAAACATGTTTTTCAGCAGAAATAAACATGTTTCTGCAAGTTTGGTCAACCCCATGTAAGTTATGGGGCAGTAACAGCTCACTTTTCAAAACGTGTTTTTCAGCCCGAAATAAACGCGTTTTTTCAGACAGCTGTATCCCTATGTAACTGCAAGGCTCAGAAGAGCCCACACACTCAGGTCTTAACCCCAGTGTGCTGAAAGTGTCAAAACATGTTTTTCAGCAGAAATAAACATGTTTCTGCAAGTTTGGTCAACCCCATGTAAGTTATGGGGCAGTAACAGCTCACTTTTCAAAACGTGTTTTTCAGCCCGAAATAAACGCGTTTTTTCAGACAGCTGTATCCCTATGTAACTGCAAGGCTCAGAAGAGCCCACACACTCAGGTCTTAACCCCAGTGTGCTGAAAGTGTCAAAACATGTTTTTCAGCAGAAATAAACATGTTTCTGCAAGTTTGGTCAACCCCATGTAAGTTATGGGTCAGTAACAGCTCACTTTTCAAAACGTGTTTTTCAGCCCGAAATAAACGCGTTTTTTCAGACAGCTGTATCCCTATGTAACTGCAAGGCTCAGAAGAGCCCACACACTCAGGTCTTAACCCCAGTGTGCTGAAAGTGTCAAAACATGTTTTTCAGCAGAAATAAACATGTTTCTGCAAGTTTGGTCAACCCCATGTAAGTTATGGGGCAGTAACAGCTCACTTTTCAAAACGTGTTTTTCAGCCCGAAATAAACGCGTTTTTTCAGACAGCTGTATCCCTATGTAACTGCAAGGCTCAGAAGAGCCCACACACTCAGGTCTTAACCCCAGTGTACTGAAAGTGTCAAAACATGTTTTTCAGCAGAAATAAACATGTTTCTGCAAGTTTGGTCAACCCCATGTAAGTTATGGGGCAGTAACAGCTCACTTTTCAAAACGTGTTTTTCAGCCCGAAATAAACGCGTTTTTTCAGACAGCTGTATCCCTATGTAACTGCAAGGCTCAGAAGAGCCCACACACTCAGGTCTTAACCCCAGTGTGCTGAAAGTGTCAAAACATGTTTTTCAGCAGAAATAAACATGTTTCTGCAAGTTTGGTCAACCCCATGTAAGTTATGGGGCAGTAACAGCTCACTTTTCAAAACGTGTTTTTCAGCCCGAAATAAACGCGTTTTTCAGACAGCTGTATCCCTATGTAACTGCAAGGCTCAGAAGAGCCCACACACTCAGGTCTTAACCCCAGTGTACTGAAAGTGTCAAAACATGTTTTTCAGCAGAAATAAACATGTTTCTGCAAGTTTGGTCAACCCCATGTAAGTTATGGGGCAGTAACAGCTCACTTTTCAAAACGTGTTTTTCAGCCCGAAATAAACACGTTTTTTCAGACAGCTGTATCCCTATGTAACTGCAAGGCTCAGAAGAGCCCACACACTCAGGTCTTAACCCCAGTGTGCTGAAAGTGTCAAAACATGTTTTTCAGCAGAAATAAACATGTTTCTGCAAGTTTGGTCAACCCCATGTAAGTTATGGGGCAGTAACAGCTCACTTTTCAAAACGTGTTTTTCAGCCCGAAATAAACGCGTTTTTTCAGACAGCTGTATCCCTATGTAACTGCAAGGCTCAGAAGAGCCCACACACTCAGGTCTTAACCCCAGTGTACTGAATGTGTCAAAACATGTTTTTCAGCAGAAATAAACATGTTTCTGCAAGTTTGGTCAACCCCATGTAAGTTATGGGTCAGTAACAGCTCACTTTTCAAAACGTGTTTTTCAGCCCGAAATAAACGCGTTTTTTCAGACAGCTGTATCCCTATGTAACTGCAAGGCTCAGAAGAGCCCACACACTCAGGTCTTAACCCCAGTGTACTGAAAGTGTCAAAACATGTTTTTCAGCAGAAATAAACATGTTTCTGCAAGTTTGGTCAACCCCATGTAAGTTATGGGTCAGTAACAGCTCACTTTTCAAAACGTGTTTTTCAGCCCGAAATAAACGCGTTTTTTCAGACAGCTGTATCCCTATGTAACTGCAAGGCTCAGAAGAGCCCACACACTCAGGTCTTAACCCCAGTGTGCTGAAAGTGTCAAAACATGTTTTTCAGCAGAAATAAACATGTTTCTGCAAGTTTGGTCAACCCCATGTAAGTTATGGGGCAGTAACAGCTCACTTTTCAAAACGTGTTTTTCAGCCCGAAATAAACGCGTTTTTTCAGACAGCTGTATCCCTATGTAACTGCAAGGCTCAGAAGAGCCCACACACTCAGGTCTTAACCCCAGTGTACTGAAAGTGTCAAAACATGTTTTTCAGCAGAAATAAACATGTTTCTGCAAGTTTGGTCAACCCCATGTAAGTTATGGGGCAGTAACAGCTCACTTTTCAAAACGTGTTTTTCAGCCCGAAATAAACACGTTTTTTCAGACAGCTGTATCCCTATGTAACTGCAAGGCTCAGAAGAGCCCACACACTCAGGTCTTAACCCCAGTGTGCTGAAAGTGTCAAAACATGTTTTTCAGCAGAAATAAACATGTTTCTGCAAGTTTGGTCAACCCCATGTAAGTTATGGGGCAGTAACAGCTCACTTTTCAAAACGTGTTTTTCAGCCCGAAATAAACGCGTTTTTTCAGACAGCTGTATCCCTATGTAACTGCAAGGCTCAGAAGAGCCCACACACTCAGGTCTTAACCCCAGTGTGCTGAAAGTGTCAAAACATGTTTTTCAGCAGAAATAAACATGTTTCTGCAAGTTTGGTCAACCCCATGTAAGTTATGGGTCAGTAACAGCTCACTTTTCAAAACGTGTTTTTCAGCCCGAAATAAACGCGTTTTTTCAGACAGCTGTATCCCTATGTAACTGCAAGGCTCAGAAGAGCCCACACACTCAGGTCTTAACCCCAGTGTGCTGAAAGTGTCAAAACATGTTTTTCAGCAGAAATAAACATGTTTCTGCAAGTTTGGTCAACCCCATGTAAGTTATGGGTCAGTAACAGCTCACTTTTCAAAACGTGTTTTTCAGCCCGAAATAAACACGTTTTTTCAGACAGCTGTATCCCTATGTAACTGCAAGGCTCAGAAGAGCCCACACACTCAGGTCTTAACCCCAGTGTGCTGAAAGTGTCAAAACATGTTTTTCAGCAGAAATAAACATGTTTCTGCAAGTTTGGTCAACCCCATGTAAGTTATGGGTCAGTAACAGCTCACTTTTCAAAACGTGTTTTTCAGCCCGAAATAAACACGTTTTTTCAGACAGCTGTATCCCTATGTAACTGCAAGGCTCAGAAGAGCCCACACACTCAGGTCTTAACCCCAGTGTGCTGAAAGTGTCAAAACATGTTTTTCAGCAGAAATAAACATGTTTCTGCAAGTTTGGTCAACCCCATGTAAGTTATGGGTCAGTAACAGCTCACTTTTCAAAACGTGTTTTTCAGCCCGAAATAAACGCGTTTTTTCAGACAGCTGTATCCCTATGTAACTGCAAGGCTCAGAAGAGCCCACACACTCAGGTCTTAACCCCAGTGTGCTGAAAGTGTCAAAACATGTTTTTCAGCAGAAATAAACATGTTTCTGCAAGTTTGGTCAACCCCATGTAACTTATGGGGCAGTAACAGCTCACTTTTCAAAACGTGTTTTTCAGCCCGAAATAAACACGTTTTTTCAGACAGCTGTATCCCTATGTAACTGCAAGGCTCAGAAGAGCCCACACACTCAGGTCTTAACCCCAGTGTGCTGAAAGTGTCAAAACATGTTTTTCAGCAGAAATAAACATGTTTCTGCAAGTTTGGTCAACCCCATGTAAGTTATGGGGCAGTAACAGCTCACTTTTCAAAACGTGTTTTTCAGCCCGAAATAAACGCGTTTTTTCAGACAGCTGTATCCCTATGTAACTGCAAGGCTCAGAAGAGCCCACACACTCAGGTCTTAACCCCAGTGTGCTGAAAGTGTCAAAACATGTTTTTCAGCAGAAATAAACATGTTTCTGCAAGTTTGGTCAACCCCATGTAAGTTATGGGTCAGTAACAGCTCACTTTTCAAAACGTGTTTTTCAGCCCGAAATAAACGCGTTTTTTCAGACAGCTGTATCCCTACGTAACTGCAAGGCTCAGAAGAGCCCACACACTCAGGTCTTAACCCCAGTGTGCTGAAAGTGTCAAAACATGTTTTTCAGCAGAAATAAACATGTTTCTGCAAGTTTGGTCAACCCCATGTAACTAATGGGGCAGTAACAGCTCACTTTTCAAAACGTGTTTTTCAGCCCGAAATAAACACGTTTTTTCAGACAGCTGTATCCCTATGTAACTGCAAGGCTCAGAAGAGCCCACACACTCAGGTCTTAACCCCAGTGTGCTGAAAGTGTCAAAACATGTTTTTCAGCAGAAATAAACATGTTTCTGCAAGTTTGGTCAACCCCATGTAAGTTATGGGGCAGTAACAGCTCACTTTTCAAAACGTGTTTTTCAGCCCGAAATAAACACGTTTTTTCAGACAGCTGTATCCCTATGTAACTGCAAGGCTCAGAAGAGCCCACACACTCAGGTCTTAACCCCAGTGTGTTGAAAGTGTCAAAACATGTTTTTCAGCAGAAATAAACATGTTTCTGCAAGTTTGGTCAACCCCATGTAAGTTATGGGTTAGTAACAGCTCACTTTTCAAAACGTGTTTTTCAGCCCGAAATAAACGCGTTTTTTCAGACAGCTGTATCCCTATGTAACTGCAAGGCTCAGAAGAGCCCACACACTCAGGTCTTAACCCCAGTGTGCTGAAAGTGTCAAAACATGTTTTTCAGCAGAAATAAACATGTTTCTGCAAGTTTGGTCAACCCCATGTAAGTTATGGGTCAGTAACAGATCACTTTTCAAAACGTGTTTTTCAGCCCGAAATAAACGCGTTTTTTCAGACAGCTGTATCCCTATGTAACTGCAAGGCTCAAAAGAGCCCACACACTCAGGTCTTAACCCCAGTGTGCTGAAAGTGTCAAAACATGTTTTTCAGCAGAAATAAACATGTTTCTGCAAGTTTGGTCAACCCCATGTAACTTATGGGTCAGTAACAGCTCACTTTTCAAAACGTGATTTTCAGCCCGAAATAAACACGTTTTTTCATACAGCTGTATCCCTATGTAACTGCAAGGCTCAGAAGAGCCCACACACTCAGGTCTTAACCCCAGTGTGCTGAAAGTGTCAAAACATGTTTTTCAGCAGAAATAAACATGTTTCTGCAAGTTTGGTCAACCCCATGTAAGTTATGGGGCAGTAACAGCTCACTTTTCAAAACGTGTTTTTCAGCCCGAAATAAACGCGTTTTTTCAGACAGCTGTATCCCTATGTAACTGCAAGGCTCAGAAGAGCCCACACACTCAGGTCTTAACCCCAGTGTACTGAATGTGTCAAAACATGTTTTTCAGCAGAAATAAACATGTTTCTGCAAGTTTGGTCAACCCCATGTAAGTTATGGGTCAGTAACAGCTCACTTTTCAAAACGTGTTTTTCAGCCCGAAATAAACGCGTTTTTTCAGACAGCTGTATCCCTATGTAACTGCAAGGCTCAGAAGAGCCCACACACTCAGGTCTTAACCCCAGTGTGCTGAAAGTGTCAAAACATGTTTTTCAGCAGAAATAAACATGTTTCTGCAAGTTTGGTCAACCCCATGTAAGTTATGGGGCAGTAACAGCTCACTTTTCAAAACGTGTTTTTCAGCCCGAAATAAACGCGTTTTTTCAGACAGCTGTATCCCTATGTAACTGCAAGGCTCAGAAGAGCCCACACACTCAGGTCTTAACCCCAGTGTTCTGAAAGTGTCAAAACATGTTTTTCAGCAGAAATAAACATGTTTCTGCAAGTTTGGTCAACCCCATGTAAGTTATGGGGCAGTAACAGCTCACTTTTCAAAACGTGTTTTTCAGCCCGAAATAAACGCGTTTTTTCAGACAGCTGTATCCCTATGTAACTGCAAGGCTCAGAAGAGCCCACACACTCAGGTCTTAACCCCAGTGTGCTGAAAGTGTCAAAACATGTTTTTCAGCAGAAATAAACATGTTTCTGCAAGTTTGGTCAACCCCATGTAAGTTATGGGGCAGTAACAGCTCACTTTTCAAAACGTGTTTTTCAGCCCGAAATAAACGCGTTTTTTCAGACAGCTGTATCCCTATGTAACTGCAAGGCTCAGAAGAGCCCACACACTCAGGTCTTAACCCCAGTGTGCTGAAAGTGTCAAAACATGTTTTTCAGCAGAAATAAACATGTTTCTGCAAGTTTGGTCAACCCCATGTAAGTTATGGGGCAGTAACAGCTCACTTTTCAAAACGTGTTTTTCAGCCCGAAATAAACGCGTTTTTTCAGACAGCTGTATCCCTATGTAACTGCAAGGCTCAGAAGAGCCCACACACTCAGGTCTTAACCCCAGTGTGCTGAAAGTGTCAAAACATGTTTTTCAGCAGAAATAAACATGTTTCTGCAAGTTTGGTCAACCCCATGTAAGTTATGGGTCAGTAACAGCTCACTTTTCAAAACGTGTTTTTCAGCCCGAAATAAACGCGTTTTTTAAGACAGCTGTATCCCTATGTAACTGCAAGGCTCAGAAGAGCCCACACACTCAGGTCTTAACCCCAGTGTGCTGAAAGTGTCAAAACATGTTTTTCAGCAGAAATAAACATGTTTCTGCAAGTTTGGTCAACCCCATGTAAGTTATGGGGCAGTAACAGCTCACGTTTCAAAACGTGTTTTTCAGCCCGAAATAAACGCGTTTTTTCAGACAGCTGTATCCCTATGTAACTGCAAGGCTCAGAAGAGCCCACACACTCAGGTCTTAACCCCAGTGTACTGAAAGTGTCAAAACATGTTTTTCAGCAGAAATAAACATGTTTCTGCAAGTTTGGTCAACCCCATGTAAGTTATGGGGCAGTAACAGCTCACTTTTCAAAACGTGTTTTTCAGCCCGAAATAAACGCGTTTTTTCAGACAGCTGTATCCCTATGTAACTGCAAGGCTCAGAAGAGCCCACACACTCAGGTCTTAACCCCAGTGTGCTGAAAGTGTCAAAACATGTTTTTCAGCAGAAATAAACATGTTTCTGCAAGTTTGGTCAACCCCATGTAAGTTATGGGGCAGTAACAGCTCACTTTTCAAAACGTGTTTTTCAGCCCGAAATAAACGCGTTTTTCAGACAGCTGTATCCCTATGTAACTGCAAGGCTCAGAAGAGCCCACACACTCAGGTCTTAACCCCAGTGTACTGAAAGTGTCAAAACATGTTTTTCAGCAGAAATAAACATGTTTCTGCAAGTTTGGTCAACCCCATGTAAGTTATGGGGCAGTAACAGCTCACTTTTCAAAACGTGTTTTTCAGCCCGAAATAAACACGTTTTTTCAGACAGCTGTATCCCTATGTAACTGCAAGGCTCAGAAGAGCCCACACACTCAGGTCTTAACCCCAGTGTGCTGAAAGTGTCAAAACATGTTTTTCAGCAGAAATAAACATGTTTCTGCAAGTTTGGTCAACCCCATGTAAGTTATGGGTCAGTAACAGCTCACTTTTCAAAACGTGTTTTTCAGCCCGAAATAAACGCGTTTTTTCAGACAGCTGTATCCCTATGTAACTGCAAGGCTCAGAAGAGCCCACACACTCAGGTCTTAACCCCAGTGTACTGAAAGTGTCAAAACATGTTTTTCAGCAGAAATAAACATGTTTCTGCAAGTTTGGTCAACCCCATGTAAGTTATGGGTCAGTAACAGCTCACTTTTCAAAACGTGTTTTTCAGCCCGAAATAAACGCGTTTTTTCAGACAGCTGTATCCCTATGTAACTGCAAGGCTCAGAAGAGCCCACACACTCAGGTCTTAACCCCAGTGTGCTGAAAGTGTCAAAACATGTTTTTCAGCAGAAATAAACATGTTTCTGCAAGTTTGGTCAACCCCATGTAAGTTATGGGGCAGTAACAGCTCACTTTTCAAAACGTGTTTTTCAGCCCGAAATAAACGCGTTTTTTCAGACAGCTGTATCCCTATGTAACTGCAAGGCTCAGAAGAGCCCACACACTCAGGTCTTAACCCCAGTGTACTGAAAGTGTCAAAACATGTTTTTCAGCAGAAATAAACATGTTTCTGCAAGTTTGGTCAACCCCATGTAAGTTATGGGGCAGTAACAGCTCACTTTTCAAAACGTGTTTTTCAGCCCGAAATAAACACGTTTTTTCAGACAGCTGTATCCCTATGTAACTGCAAGGCTCAGAAGAGCCCACACACTCAGGTCTTAACCCCAGTGTGCTGAAAGTGTCAAAACATGTTTTTCAGCAGAAATAAACATGTTTCTGCAAGTTTGGTCAACCCCATGTAAGTTATGGGGCAGTAACAGCTCACTTTTCAAAACGTGTTTTTCAGCCCGAAATAAACGCGTTTTTTCAGACAGCTGTATCCCTATGTAACTGCAAGGCTCAGAAGAGCCCACACACTCAGGTCTTAACCCCAGTGTGCTGAAAGTGTCAAAACATGTTTTTCAGCAGAAATAAACATGTTTCTGCAAGTTTGGTCAACCCCATGTAAGTTATGGGTCAGTAACAGCTCACTTTTCAAAACGTGTTTTTCAGCCCGAAATAAACGCGTTTTTTCAGACAGCTGTATCCCTATGTAACTGCAAGGCTCAGAAGAGCCCACACACTCAGGTCTTAACCCCAGTGTGCTGAAAGTGTCAAAACATGTTTTTCAGCAGAAATAAACATGTTTCTGCAAGTTTGGTCAACCCCATGTAAGTTATGGGTCAGTAACAGCTCACTTTTCAAAACGTGTTTTTCAGCCCGAAATAAACACTTTTTTTCAGACAGCTGTATCCCTATGTAACTGCAAGGCTCAGAAGAGCCCACACACTCAGGTCTTAACCCCAGTGTGCTGAAAGTGTCAAAACATGTTTTTCAGCAGAAATAAACATGTTTCTGCAAGTTTGGTCAACCCCATGTAAGTTATGGGTCAGTAACAGCTCACTTTTCAAAACGTGTTTTTCAGCCCGAAATAAACGCGTTTTTTCAGACAGCTGTATCCCTATGTAACTGCAAGGCTCAGAAGAGCCCACACACTCAGGTCTTAACCCCAGTGTGCTGAAAGTGTCAAAACATGTTTTTCAGCAGAAATAAACATGTTTCTGCAAGTTTGGTCAACCCCATGTAAGTTATGGGGCAGTAACAGCTCACTTTTCAAAACGTGTTTTTCAGCCCGAAATAAACGCGTTTTTTCAGACAGCTGTATCCCTATGTAACTGCAAGGCTCAGAAGAGCCCACACACTCAGGTCTTAACCCCAGTGTGCTGAAAGTGTCAAAACATGTTTTTCAGCAGAAATAAACATGTTTCTGCAAGTTTGGTCAACCCCATGTAAGTTATGGGTCAGTAACAGCTCACTTTTCAAAACGTGTTTTTCAGCCCGAAATAAACGCGTTTTTTCAGACAGCTGTATCCCTATGTAACTGCAAGGCTCAGAAGAGCCCACACACTCAGGTCTTAACCCCAGTGTGCTGAAAGTGTCAAAACATGTTTTTCAGCAGAAATAAACATGTTTCTGCAAGTTTGGTCAACCCCATGTAAGTTATGGGGCAGTAACAGCTCACTTTTCAAAACGTGTTTTTCAGCCCGAAATAAACGCGTTTTTTCAGACAGCTGTATCCCTATGTAACTGCAAGGCTCAGAAGAGCCCACACACTCAGGTCTTAACCCCAGTGTGCTGAAAGTGTCAAAACATGTTTTTCAGCAGAAATAAACATGTTTCTGCAAGTTTGGTCAACCCCATGTAAGTTATGGGTTAGTAACAGCTCACTTTTCAAAACGTGTTTTTCAGCCCGAAATAAACGCGTTTTTTCAGACAGCTGTATCCCTATGTAACTGCAAGGCTCAGAAGAGCCCACACACTCAGGTCTTAACCCCAGTGTGCTGAAAGTGTCAAAACATGTTTTTCAGCAGAAATAAACATGTTTCTGCAAGTTTGGTCAACCCCATGTAACTAATGGGGCAGTAACAGCTCACTTTTCAAAACGTGTTTTTCAGCCCGAAATAAACACGTTTTTTCAGACAGCTGTATCCCTATGTAACTGCAAGGCTCAGAAGAGCCCACACACTCAGGTCTTAACCCCAGTGTGCTGAAAGTGTCAAAACATGTTTTTCAGCAGAAATAAACATGTTTCTGCAAGTTTGGTCAACCCCATGTAAGTTATGGGGCAGTAACAGCTCACTTTTCAAAACGTGTTTTTCAGCCCGAAATAAACACGTTTTTTCAGACAGCTGTATCCCTATGTAACTGCAAGGCTCAGAAGAGCCCACACACTCAGGTCTTAACCCCAGTGTGCTGAAAGTGTCAAAACATGTTTTTCAGCAGAAATAAACATGTTTCTGCAAGTTTGGTCAACCCCATGTAAGTTATGGGTTAGTAACAGCTCACTTTTCAAAACGTGTTTTTCAGCCCGAAATAAACGCGTTTTTTCAGACAGCTGTATCCCTATGTAACTGCAAGGCTCAGAAGAGCCCACACACTCAGGTCTTAACCCCAGTGTGCTAAAAGTGTCAAAACATGTTTTTCAGCAGAAATAAACATGTTTCTGCAAGTTTGGTCAACCCCATGTAACTTATGGGTCAGTAACAGCTCACTTTTCAAAACGTGTTTTTCAGCCCGAAATAAACGCGTTTTTTCAGACAGCTGTATCCCTATGTAACTGCAAGGCTCAAAAGAGCCCACACACTCAGGTCTTAACCCCAGTGTGCTGAAAGTGTCAAAACATGTTTTTCAGCAGAAATAAACATGTTTCTGCAAGTTTGGTCAACCCCATGTAAGTTATGGGTCAGTAACAGCTCACTTTTCAAAACGTGTTTTTCAGCCCGAAATAAACGCGTTTTTTCAGACAGCTGTATCCCTATGTAACTGCAAGGCTCAGAAGAGCCCACACACTCAGGTCTTAACCCCAGTGTGCTGAAAGTGTCAAAACATGTTTTTCAGCAGAAATAAACATGTTTCTGCAAGTTTGGTCAACCCCATGTAACTTATGGGTCAGTAACAGCTCACTTTTCAAAACGTGATTTTCAGCCCGAAATAAACACGTTTTTTCATACAGCTGTATCCCTATGTAACTGCAAGGCTCAGAAGAGCCCACACACTCAGGTCTTAACCCCAGTGTGCTGAAAGTGTCAAAACATGTTTTTCAGCAGAAATAAACATGTTTCTGCAAGTTTGGTCAACCCCATGTAACTTATGGGGCAGTAACAGCTCACTTTTCAAAACGTGTTTTTCAGCCCGAAATAAACGCGTTTTTTCAGACAGCTGTATCCCTATGTAACTGCAAGGCTCAGAAGAGCCCACACACTCAGGTCTTAACCCCAGTGTGCTGAAAGTGTCAAAACATGTTTTTCAGCAGAAATAAACATGTTTCTGCAAGTTTGGTCAACCCCATGTAACTAATGGGGCAGTAACAGCTCACTTTTCAAAACGTGTTTTTCAGCCCGAAATAAACACGTTTTTTCAGACAGCTGTATCCCTATGTAACTGCAAGGCTCAGAAGAGCCCACACACTCAGGTCTTAACCCCAGTGTGCTGAAAGTGTCAAAACATGTTTTTCAGCAGAAATAAACATGTTTCTGCAAGTTTGGTCAACCCCATGTAAGTTATGGGTCAGTAACAGCTCACTTTTCAAAACGTGTTTTTCAGCCCGAAATAAACGCGTTTTTTCAGACAGCTGTATCCCTATGTAACTGCAAGGCTCAGAAGAGCCCACACACTCAGGTCTTAACCCCAGTGTGCTGAAAGTGTCAAAACATGTTTTTCAGCAGAAATAAACATGTTTCTGCAAGTTTGGTCAACCCCATGTAAGTTATGGGTCAGTAACAGCTCACTTTTCAAAACGTGTTTTTCAGCCCGAAATAAACACGTTTTTTCAGACAGCTGTATCCCTATGTAACTGCAAGGCTCAGAAGAGCCCACACACTCAGGTCTTAACCCCAGTGTGCTGAAAGTGTCAAAACATGTTTTTCAGCAGAAATAAACATGTTTCTGCAAGTTTGGTCAACCCCATGTAAGTTATGGGTCAGTAACAGCTCACTTTTCAAAACGTGTTTTTCAGCCCGAAATAAACGCGTTTTTTCAGACAGCTGTATCCCTATGTAACTGCAAGGCTCAGAAGAGCCCACACACTCAGGTCTTAACCCCAGTGTGCTGAAAGTGTCAAAACATGTTTTTCAGCAGAAATAAACATGTTTCTGCAAGTTTGGTCAACCCCATGTAAGTTATGGGGCAGTAACAGCTCACTTTTCAAAACGTGTTTTTCAGCCCGAAATAAACGCGTTTTTTCAGACAGCTGTATCCCTATGTAACTGCAAGGCTCAGAAGAGCCCACACACTCAGGTCTTAACCCCAGTGTGCTGAAAGTGTCAAAACATGTTTTTCAGCAGAAATAAACATGTTTCTGCAAGTTTGGTCAACCCCATGTAAGTTATGGGTCAGTAACAGCTCACTTTTCAAAACGTGTTTTTCAGCCCGAAATAAACGCGTTTTTTCAGACAGCTGTATCCCTATGTAACTGCAAGGCTCAGAAGAGCCCACACACTCAGGTCTTAACCCCAGTGTGCTGAAAGTGTCAAAACATGTTTTTCAGCAGAAATAAACATGTTTCTGCAAGTTTGGTCAACCCCATGTAAGTTATGGGGCAGTAACAGCTCACTTTTCAAAACGTGTTTTTCAGCCCGAAATAAACGCGTTTTTTCAGACAGCTGTATCCCTATGTAACTGCAAGGCTCAGAAGAGCCCACACACTCAGGTCTTAACCCCAGTGTGCTGAAAGTGTCAAAACATGTTTTTCAGCAGAAATAAACATGTTTCTGCAAGTTTGGTCAACCCCATGTAAGTTATGGGTTAGTAACAGCTCACTTTTCAAAACGTGTTTTTCAGCCCGAAATAAACGCGTTTTTTCAGACAGCTGTATCCCTATGTAACTGCAAGGCTCAGAAGAGCCCACACACTCAGGTCTTAACCCCAGTGTGCTGAAAGTGTCAAAACATGTTTTTCAGCAGAAATAAACATGTTTCTGCAAGTTTGGTCAACCCCATGTAACTAATGGGGCAGTAACAGCTCACTTTTCAAAACGTGTTTTTCAGCCCGAAATAAACACGTTTTTTCAGACAGCTGTATCCCTATGTAACTGCAAGGCTCAGAAGAGCCCACACACTCAGGTCTTAACCCCAGTGTGCTGAAAGTGTCAAAACATGTTTTTCAGCAGAAATAAACATGTTTCTGCAAGTTTGGTCAACCCCATGTAAGTTATGGGGCAGTAACAGCTCACTTTTCAAAACGTGTTTTTCAGCCCGAAATAAACGCGTTTTTTCAGACAGCTGTATCCCTATGTAACTGCAAGGCTCAGAAGAGCCCACACACTCAGGTCTTAACCCCAGTGTGCTGAAAGTGTCAAAACATGTTTTTCAGCAGAAATAAACATGTTTCTGCAAGTTTGGTCAACCCCATGTAAGTTATGGGTTAGTAACAGCTCACTTTTCAAAACGTGTTTTTCAGCCCGAAATAAACGCGTTTTTTCAGACAGCTGTATCCCTATGTAACTGCAAGGCTCAGAAGAGCCCACACACTCAGGTCTTAACCCCAGTGTGCTGAAAGTGTCAAAACATGTTTTTCAGCAGAAATAAACATGTTTCTGCAAGTTTGGTCAACCCCATGTAACTTATGGGTCAGTAACAGCTCACTTTTCAAAACGTGTTTTTCAGCCCGAAATAAACGCGTTTTTTCAGACAGCTGTATCCCTATGTAACTGCAAGGCTCAAAAGAGCCCACACACTCAGGTCTTAACCCCAGTGTGCTGAAAGTGTCAAAACATGTTTTTCAGCAGAAATAAACATGTTTCTGCAAGTTTGGTCAACCCCATGTAAGTTATGGGTCAGTAACAGCTCACTTTTCAAAACGTGTTTTTCAGCCCGAAATAAACGCGTTTTTTCAGACAGCTGTATCCCTATGTAACTGCAAGGCTCAGAAGAGCCCACACACTCAGGTCTTAACCCCAGTGTGCTGAAAGTGTCAAAACATGTTTTTCAGCAGAAATAAACATGTTTCTGCAAGTTTGGTCAACCCCATGTAACTTATGGGTCAGTAACAGCTCACTTTTCAAAACGTGATTTTCAGCCCGAAATAAACACGTTTTTTCATACAGCTGTATCCCTATGTAACTGCAAGGCTCAGAAGAGCCCACACACTCAGGTCTTAACCCCAGTGTGCTGAAAGTGTCAAAACATGTTTTTCAGCAGAAATAAACATGTTTCTGCAAGTTTGGTCAACCCCATGTAACTTATGGGGCAGTAACAGCTCACTTTTCAAAACGTGTTTTTCAGCCCGAAATAAACGCGTTTTTTCAGACAGCTGTATCCCTATGTAACTGCAAGGCTCAGAAGAGCCCACACACTCAGGTCTTAACCCCAGTGTGCTGAAAGTGTCAAAACATGTTTTTCAGCAGAAATAAACATGTTTCTGCAAGTTTGGTCAACCCCATGTAACTAATGGGGCAGTAACAGCTCACTTTTCAAAACGTGTTTTTCAGCCCGAAATAAACACGTTTTTTCAGACAGCTGTATCCCTATGTAACTGCAAGGCTCAGAAGAGCCCACACACTCAGGTCTTAACCCCAGTGTGCTGAAAGTGTCAAAACATGTTTTTCAGCAGAAATAAACATGTTTCTGCAAGTTTGGTCAACCCCATGTAACTTATGGGTCAGTAACAGCTCACTTTTCAAAACGTGTTTTTCAGCCCGAAATAAACGCGTTTTTTCAGACAGCTGTATCCCTATGTAACTGCAAGGCTCAGAAGAGCCCACACACTCAGGTCTTAACCCCAGTGTGCTGAAAGTGTCAAAACATGTTTTTCAGCAGAAATAAACATGTTTCTGCAAGTTTGGTCAACCCCATGTAACTTATGGGTCAGTAACAGCTCACTTTTCAAAACGTGATTTTCAGCCCGAAATAAACACGTTTTTTCATACAGCTGTATCCCTATGTAACTGCAAGGCTCAGAAGAGCCCACACACTCAGGTCTTAACCCCAGTGTGCTGAAAGTGTCAAAACATGTTTTTCAGCAGAAATAAACATGTTTCTGCAAGTTTGGTCAACCCCATGTAACTTATGGGTCAGTAACAGCTCACTTTTCAAAACGTGTTTTTCAGCCCGAAATAAACGCGTTTTTTCAGACAGCTGTATCCCTATGTAACTGCAAGGCTCAGAAGAGCCCACACACTCAGGTCTTAACCCCAGTGTGCTGAAAGTGTCAAAACATGTTTTTCAGCAGAAATAAACATGTTTCTGCAAGTTTGGTCAACCCCATGTAACTAATGGGGCAGTAACAGCTCACTTTTCAAAACGTGTTTTTCAGCCCGAAATAAACACGTTTTTTCAGACAGCTGTATCCCTATGTAACTGCAAGGCTCAGAAGAGCCCACACACTCAGGTCTTAACCCCAGTGTGCTGAAAGTGTCAAAACATGTTTTTCAGCAGAAATAAACATGTTTCTGCAAGTTTGGTCAACCCCATGTAAGTTATGGGGCAGTAACAGCTCACTTTTCAAAACGTGTTTTTCAGCCCGAAATAAACGCGTTTTTTCAGACAGCTGTATCCCTATGTAACTGCAAGGCTCAGAAGAGCCCACACACTCAGGTCTTAACCCCAGTGTACTGAATGTGTCAAAACATGTTTTTCAGCAGAAATAAACATGTTTCTGCAAGTTTGGTCAACCCCATGTAAGTTATGGGTCAGTAACAGCTCACTTTTCAAAACGTGTTTTTCAGCCCGAAATAAACGCGTTTTTTCAGACAGCTGTATCCCTATGTAACTGCAAGGCTCAGAAGAGCCCACACACTCAGGTCTTAACCCCAGTGTACTGAATGTGTCAAAACATGTTTTTCAGCAGAAATAAACATGTTTCTGCAAGTTTGGTCAACCCCATGTAAGTTATGGGTCAGTAACAGCTCACTTTTCAAAACGTGTTTTTCAGCCCGAAATAAACGCGTTTTTTCAGACAGCTGTATCCCTATGTAACTGCAAGGCTCAGAAGAGCCCACACACTCAGGTCTTAACCCCAGTGTGCTGAAAGTGTCAAAACATGTTTTTCAGCAGAAATAAACATGTTTCTGCAAGTTTGGTCAACCCCATGTAAGTTATGGGGCAGTAACAGCTCACTTTTCAAAACGTGTTTTTCAGCCCGAAATAAACGCGTTTTTTCAGACAGCTGTATCCCTATGTAACTGCAAGGCTCAGAAGAGCCCACACACTCAGGTCTTAACCCCAGTGTGCTGAAAGTGTCAAAACATGTTTTTCAGCAGAAATAAACATGTTTCTGCAAGTTTGGTCAACCCCATGTAAGTTATGGGTTAGTAACAGCTCACTTTTCAAAACGTGTTTTTCAGCCCGAAATAAACGCGTTTTTTCAGACAGCTGTATCCCTATGTAACTGCAAGGCTCAGAAGAGCCCACACACTCAGGTCTTAACCCCAGTGTGCTGAAAGTGTCAAAACATGTTTTTCAGCAGAAATAAACATGTTTCTGCAAGTTTGGTCAACCCCATGTAAGTTATGGGTCAGTAACAGCTCACTTTTCAAAACGTGTTTTTCAGCCCGAAATAAACGCGTTTTTTCAGACAGCTGTATCCCTATGTAACTGCAAGGCTCAGAAGAGCCCACACACTCAGGTCTTAACCCCAGTGTGCTGAAAGTGTCAAAACATGTTTTTCAGCAGAAATAAACATGTTTCTGCAAGTTTGGTCAACCCCATGTAAGTTATGGGGCAGTAACAGCTCACTTTTCAAAACGTGTTTTTCAGCCCGAAATAAACGCGTTTTTTCAGACAGCTGTATCCCTATGTAACTGCAAGGCTCAGAAGAGCCCACACACTCAGGTCTTAACCCCAGTGTGCTGAAAGTGTCAAAACATGTTTTTCAGCAGAAATAAACATGTTTCTGCAAGTTTGGTCAACCCCATGTAAGTTATGGGTTAGTAACAGCTCACTTTTCAAAACGTGTTTTTCAGCCCGAAATAAACGCGTTTTTTCAGACAGCTGTATCCCTATGTAACTGCAAGGCTCAGAAGAGCCCACACACTCAGGTCTTAACCCCAGTGTGCTGAAAGTGTCAAAACATGTTTTTCAGCAGAAATAAACATGTTTCTGCAAGTTTGGTCAACCCCATGTAACTAATGGGGCAGTAACAGCTCACTTTTCAAAACGTGTTTTTCAGCACGAAACAAACACGTTTTTTCAGACAGCTGTATCCCTATGTAACTGCAAGGCTCAGAAGAGCCCACACACTCAGGTCTTAACCCCAGTGTGCTGAAAGTGTCAAAACATGTTTTTCAGCAGAAATAAACATGTTTCTGCAAGTTTGGTCAACCCCATGTAAGTTATGGGGCAGTAACAGCTCACTTTTCAAAACGTGTTTTTCAGCCCGAAATAAACACGTTTTTTCAGACAGCTGTATCCCTATGTAACTGCAAGGCTCAGAAGAGCCCACACACTCAGGTCTTAACCCCAGTGTGCTGAAAGTGTCAAAACATGTTTTTCAGCAGAAATAAACATGTTTCTGCAAGTTTGGTCAACCCCATGTAAGTTATGGGTTAGTAACAGCTCACTTTTCAAAACGTGTTTTTCAGCCCGAAATAAACGCGTTTTTTCAGACAGCTGTATCCCTATGTAACTGCAAGGCTCAGAAGAGCCCACACACTCAGGGCTTAACCCCAGTGTGCTGAAAGTGTCAAAACATGTTTTTCAGCAGAAATAAACATGTTTCTGCAAGTTTGGTCAACCCCATGTAACTTATGGGTCAGTAACAGCTCACTTTTCAAAACGTGTTTTTCAGCCCGAAATAAACGCGTTTTTTCAGACAGCTGTATCCCTATGTAACTGCAAGGCTCAGAAGAGCCCACACACTCAGGTCTTAACCCCAGTGTGCTGAAAGTGTCAAAACATGTTTTTCAGCAGAAATAAACATGTTTCTGCAAGTTTGGTCAACCCCATGTAAGTTATGGGTCAGTAACAGCTCACTTTTCAAAACGTGTTTTTCAGCCCGAAATAAACGCGTTTTTTCAGACAGCTGTATCCCTATGTAACTGCAAGGCTCAGAAGAGCCCACACACTCAGGTCTTAACCCCAGTGTGCTGAAAGTGTCAAAACATGTTTTTCAGCAGAAATAAACATGTTTCTGCAAGTTTGGTCAACCCCATGTAACTTATGGGTCAGTAACAGCTCACTTTTCAAAACGTGATTTTCAGCCCGAAATAAACACGTTTTTTCATACAGCTGTATCCCTATGTAACTGCAAGGCTCAGAAGAGCCCACACACTCAGGTCTTAACCCCAGTGTGCTGAAAGTGTCAAAACATGTTTTTCAGCAGAAATAAACATGTTTCTGCAAGTTTGGTCAACCCCATGTAACTTATGGGGCAGTAACAGCTCACTTTTCAAAACGTGTTTTTCAGCCCGAAATAAACGCGTTTTTTCAGACAGCTGTATCCCTATGTAACTGCAAGGCTCAGAAGAGCCCACACACTCAGGTCTTAACCCCAGTGTGCTGAAAGTGTCAAAACATGTTTTTCAGCAGAAATAAACATGTTTCTGCAAGTTTGGTCAACCCCATGTAACTTACGGGGCAGTAACAGCTCACTTTTCAAAACGTGTTTTTCAGCCCGAAATAAACATGTTTTTTCAGACAGCTGTATCCCTATGTAACTGCAAGGCTCAGAAGAGCCCACACACTCAGGTCTTAACCCCAGTGTGCTGAAAGTGTCAAAACATGTTTTTCAGCAGAAATAAACATGTTTCTGCAAGTTTGGTCAACCCCATGTAACTAATGGGGCAGTAACAGCTCACTTTTCAAAACGTGTTTTTCAGCCCGAAATAAACGCGTTTTTTCAGACAGCTGTATCCCTATGTAACTGCAAGGCTCAGAAGAGCCCACACACTCAGGTCTTAACCCCAGTGTGCTGAAAGTGTCAAAACATGTTTTTCAGCAGAAATAAACATGTTTCTGCAAGTTTGGTCAACCCCATGTAAGTTATGGGTCAGTAACAGCTCACTTTTCAAAACGTGTTTTTCAGCCCGAAATAAACGCGTTTTTTAAGACAGCTGTATCCCTATGTAACTGCAAGGCTCAGAAGAGCCCACACACTCAGGTCTTAACCCCAGTGTGCTGAAAGTGTCAAAACATGTTTTTCAGCAGAAATAAACATGTTTCTGCAAGTTTGGTCAACCCCATGTAAGTTATGGGGCAGTAACAGCTCACGTTTCAAAACGTGTTTTTCAGCCCGAAATAAACGCGTTTTTTCAGACAGCTGTATCCCTATGTAACTGCAAGGCTCAGAAGAGCCCACACACTCAGGTCTTAACCCCAGTGTACTGAAAGTGTCAAAACATGTTTTTCAGCAGAAATAAACATGTTTCTGCAAGTTTGGTCAACCCCATGTAAGTTATGGGGCAGTAACAGCTCACTTTTCAAAACGTGTTTTTCAGCCCGAAATAAACGCGTTTTTTCAGACAGCTGTATCCCTATGTAACTGCAAGGCTCAGAAGAGCCCACACACTCAGGTCTTAACCCCAGTGTGCTGAAAGTGTCAAAACATGTTTTTCAGCAGAAATAAACATGTTTCTGCAAGTTTGGTCAACCCCATGTAAGTTATGGGGCAGTAACAGCTCACTTTTCAAAACGTGTTTTTCAGCCCGAAATAAACGCGTTTTTCAGACAGCTGTATCCCTATGTAACTGCAAGGCTCAGAAGAGCCCACACACTCAGGTCTTAACCCCAGTGTACTGAAAGTGTCAAAACATGTTTTTCAGCAGAAATAAACATGTTTCTGCAAGTTTGGTCAACCCCATGTAAGTTATGGGGCAGTAACAGCTCACTTTTCAAAACGTGTTTTTCAGCCCGAAATAAACACGTTTTTTCAGACAGCTGTATCCCTATGTAACTGCAAGGCTCAGAAGAGCCCACACACTCAGGTCTTAACCCCAGTGTGCTGAAAGTGTCAAAACATGTTTTTCAGCAGAAATAAACATGTTTCTGCAAGTTTGGTCAACCCCATGTAAGTTATGGGTCAGTAACAGCTCACTTTTCAAAACGTGTTTTTCAGCCCGAAATAAACGCGTTTTTTCAGACAGCTGTATCCCTATGTAACTGCAAGGCTCAGAAGAGCCCACACACTCAGGTCTTAACCCCAGTGTACTGAAAGTGTCAAAACATGTTTTTCAGCAGAAATAAACATGTTTCTGCAAGTTTGGTCAACCCCATGTAAGTTATGGGTCAGTAACAGCTCACTTTTCAAAACGTGTTTTTCAGCCCGAAATAAACGCGTTTTTTCAGACAGCTGTATCCCTATGTAACTGCAAGGCTCAGAAGAGCCCACACACTCAGGTCTTAACCCCAGTGTGCTGAAAGTGTCAAAACATGTTTTTCAGCAGAAATAAACATGTTTCTGCAAGTTTGGTCAACCCCATGTAAGTTATGGGGCAGTAACAGCTCACTTTTCAAAACGTGTTTTTCAGCCCGAAATAAACGCGTTTTTTCAGACAGCTGTATCCCTATGTAACTGCAAGGCTCAGAAGAGCCCACACACTCAGGTCTTAACCCCAGTGTACTGAAAGTGTCAAAACATGTTTTTCAGCAGAAATAAACATGTTTCTGCAAGTTTGGTCAACCCCATGTAAGTTATGGGGCAGTAACAGCTCACTTTTCAAAACGTGTTTTTCAGCCCGAAATAAACACGTTTTTTCAGACAGCTGTATCCCTATGTAACTGCAAGGCTCAGAAGAGCCCACACACTCAGGTCTTAACCCCAGTGTGCTGAAAGTGTCAAAACATGTTTTTCAGCAGAAATAAACATGTTTCTGCAAGTTTGGTCAACCCCATGTAAGTTATGGGGCAGTAACAGCTCACTTTTCAAAACGTGTTTTTCAGCCCGAAATAAACGCGTTTTTTCAGACAGCTGTATCCCTATGTAACTGCAAGGCTCAGAAGAGCCCACACACTCAGGTCTTAACCCCAGTGTGCTGAAAGTGTCAAAACATGTTTTTCAGCAGAAATAAACATGTTTCTGCAAGTTTGGTCAACCCCATGTAAGTTATGGGTCAGTAACAGCTCACTTTTCAAAACGTGTTTTTCAGCCCGAAATAAACGCGTTTTTTCAGACAGCTGTATCCCTATGTAACTGCAAGGCTCAGAAGAGCCCACACACTCAGGTCTTAACCCCAGTGTGCTGAAAGTGTCAAAACATGTTTTTCAGCAGAAATAAACATGTTTCTGCAAGTTTGGTCAACCCCATGTAAGTTATGGGTCAGTAACAGCTCACTTTTCAAAACGTGTTTTTCAGCCCGAAATAAACACTTTTTTTCAGACAGCTGTATCCCTATGTAACTGCAAGGCTCAGAAGAGCCCACACACTCAGGTCTTAACCCCAGTGTGCTGAAAGTGTCAAAACATGTTTTTCAGCAGAAATAAACATGTTTCTGCAAGTTTGGTCAACCCCATGTAAGTTATGGGTCAGTAACAGCTCACTTTTCAAAACGTGTTTTTCAGCCCGAAATAAACGCGTTTTTTCAGACAGCTGTATCCCTATGTAACTGCAAGGCTCAGAAGAGCCCACACACTCAGGTCTTAACCCCAGTGTGCTGAAAGTGTCAAAACATGTTTTTCAGCAGAAATAAACATGTTTCTGCAAGTTTGGTCAACCCCATGTAAGTTATGGGGCAGTAACAGCTCACTTTTCAAAACGTGTTTTTCAGCCCGAAATAAACGCGTTTTTTCAGACAGCTGTATCCCTATGTAACTGCAAGGCTCAGAAGAGCCCACACACTCAGGTCTTAACCCCAGTGTGCTGAAAGTGTCAAAACATGTTTTTCAGCAGAAATAAACATGTTTCTGCAAGTTTGGTCAACCCCATGTAAGTTATGGGTCAGTAACAGCTCACTTTTCAAAACGTGTTTTTCAGCCCGAAATAAACGCGTTTTTTCAGACAGCTGTATCCCTATGTAACTGCAAGGCTCAGAAGAGCCCACACACTCAGGTCTTAACCCCAGTGTGCTGAAAGTGTCAAAACATGTTTTTCAGCAGAAATAAACATGTTTCTGCAAGTTTGGTCAACCCCATGTAAGTTATGGGGCAGTAACAGCTCACTTTTCAAAACGTGTTTTTCAGCCCGAAATAAACGCGTTTTTTCAGACAGCTGTATCCCTATGTAACTGCAAGGCTCAGAAGAGCCCACACACTCAGGTCTTAACCCCAGTGTGCTGAAAGTGTCAAAACATGTTTTTCAGCAGAAATAAACATGTTTCTGCAAGTTTGGTCAACCCCATGTAAGTTATGGGTTAGTAACAGCTCACTTTTCAAAACGTGTTTTTCAGCCCGAAATAAACGCGTTTTTTCAGACAGCTGTATCCCTATGTAACTGCAAGGCTCAGAAGAGCCCACACACTCAGGTCTTAACCCCAGTGTGCTGAAAGTGTCAAAACATGTTTTTCAGCAGAAATAAACATGTTTCTGCAAGTTTGGTCAACCCCATGTAAGTTATGGGGCAGTAACAGCTCACTTTTCAAAACGTGTTTTTCAGCCCGAAATAAACGCGTTTTTTCAGACAGCTGTATCCCTATGTAACTGCAAGGCTCAGAAGAGCCCACACACTCAGGTCTTAACCCCAGTGTGCTGAAAGTGTCAAAACATGTTTTTCAGCAGAAATAAACATGTTTCTGCAAGTTTGGTCAACCCCATGTAAGTTATGGGTCAGTAACAGCTCAGTTTTCAAAACGTGTTTTTCAGCCCGAAATAAACGCGTTTTTTCAGACAGCTGTATCCCTATGTAACTGCAAGGCTCAGAAGAGCCCACACACTCAGGTCTTAACCCCAGTGTGCTGAAAGTGTCAAAACATGTTTTTCAGCAGAAATAAACATGTTTCTGCAAGTTTGGTCAACCCCATGTAAGTTATGGGGCAGTAACAGCTCACTTTTCAAAACGTGTTTTTCAGCCCGAAATAAACGCGTTTTTTCAGACAGCTGTATCCCTATGTAACTGCAAGGCTCAGAAGAGCCCACACACTCAGGTCTTAACCCCAGTGTGCTGAAAGTGTCAAAACATGTTTTTCAGCAGAAATAAACATGTTTCTGCAAGTTTGGTCAACCCCATGTAAGTTATGGGTTAGTAACAGCTCACTTTTCAAAACGTGTTTTTCAGCCCGAAATAAACGCGTTTTTTCAGACAGCTGTATCCCTATGTAACTGCAAGGCTCAGAAGAGCCCACACACTCAGGTCTTAACCCCAGTGTGCTGAAAGTGTCAAAACATGTTTTTCAGCAGAAATAAACATGTTTCTGCAAGTTTGGTCAACCCCATGTAACTAATGGGGCAGTAACAGCTCACTTTTCAAAACGTGTTTTTCAGCCCGAAATAAACACGTTTTTTCAGACAGCTGTATCCCTATGTAACTGCAAGGCTCAGAAGAGCCCACACACTCAGGTCTTAACCCCAGTGTGCTGAAAGTGTCAAAACATGTTTTTCAGCAGAAATAAACATGTTTCTGCAAGTTTGGTCAACCCCATGTAAGTTATGGGGCAGTAACAGCTCACTTTTCAAAACGTGTTTTTCAGCCCGAAATAAACACGTTTTTTCAGACAGCTGTATCCCTATGTAACTGCAAGGCTCAGAAGAGCCCACACACTCAGGTCTTAACCCCAGTGTGCTGAAAGTGTCAAAACATGTTTTTCAGCAGAAATAAACATGTTTCTGCAAGTTTGGTCAACCCCATGTAAGTTATGGGTTAGTAACAGCTCACTTTTCAAAACGTGTTTTTCAGCCCGAAATAAACGCGTTTTTTCAGACAGCTGTATCCCTATGTAACTGCAAGGCTCAGAAGAGCCCACACACTCAGGTCTTAACCCCAGTGTGCTAAAAGTGTCAAAACATGTTTTTCAGCAGAAATAAACATGTTTCTGCAAGTTTGGTCAACCCCATGTAACTTATGGGTCAGTAACAGCTCACTTTTCAAAACGTGTTTTTCAGCCCGAAATAAACGCGTTTTTTCAGACAGCTGTATCCCTATGTAACTGCAAGGCTCAAAAGAGCCCACACACTCAGGTCTTAACCCCAGTGTGCTGAAAGTGTCAAAACATGTTTTTCAGCAGAAATAAACATGTTTCTGCAAGTTTGGTCAACCCCATGTAAGTTATGGGTCAGTAACAGCTCACTTTTCAAAACGTGTTTTTCAGCCCGAAATAAACGCGTTTTTTCAGACAGCTGTATCCCTATGTAACTGCAAGGCTCAGAAGAGCCCACACACTCAGGTCTTAACCCCAGTGTGCTGAAAGTGTCAAAACATGTTTTTCAGCAGAAATAAACATGTTTCTGCAAGTTTGGTCAACCCCATGTAACTTATGGGTCAGTAACAGCTCACTTTTCAAAACGTGATTTTCAGCCCGAAATAAACACGTTTTTTCATACAGCTGTATCCCTATGTAACTGCAAGGCTCAGAAGAGCCCACACACTCAGGTCTTAACCCCAGTGTGCTGAAAGTGTCAAAACATGTTTTTCAGCAGAAATAAACATGTTTCTGCAAGTTTGGTCAACCCCATGTAACTTATGGGGCAGTAACAGCTCACTTTTCAAAACGTGTTTTTCAGCCCGAAATAAACGCGTTTTTTCAGACAGCTGTATCCCTATGTAACTGCAAGGCTCAGAAGAGCCCACACACTCAGGTCTTAACCCCAGTGTGCTGAAAGTGTCAAAACATGTTTTTCAGCAGAAATAAACATGTTTCTGCAAGTTTGGTCAACCCCATGTAACTAATGGGGCAGTAACAGCTCACTTTTCAAAACGTGTTTTTCAGCCCGAAATAAACACGTTTTTTCAGACAGCTGTATCCCTATGTAACTGCAAGGCTCAGAAGAGCCCACACACTCAGGTCTTAACCCCAGTGTGCTGAAAGTGTCAAAACATGTTTTTCAGCAGAAATAAACATGTTTCTGCAAGTTTGGTCAACCCCATGTAAGTTATGGGTCAGTAACAGCTCACTTTTCAAAACGTGTTTTTCAGCCCGAAATAAACGCGTTTTTTCAGACAGCTGTATCCCTATGTAACTGCAAGGCTCAGAAGAGCCCACACACTCAGGTCTTAACCCCAGTGTGCTGAAAGTGTCAAAACATGTTTTTCAGCAGAAATAAACATGTTTCTGCAAGTTTGGTCAACCCCATGTAAGTTATGGGTCAGTAACAGCTCACTTTTCAAAACGTGTTTTTCAGCCCGAAATAAACACGTTTTTTCAGACAGCTGTATCCCTATGTAACTGCAAGGCTCAGAAGAGCCCACACACTCAGGTCTTAACCCCAGTGTGCTGAAAGTGTCAAAACATGTTTTTCAGCAGAAATAAACATGTTTCTGCAAGTTTGGTCAACCCCATGTAAGTTATGGGTCAGTAACAGCTCACTTTTCAAAACGTGTTTTTCAGCCCGAAATAAACGCGTTTTTTCAGACAGCTGTATCCCTATGTAACTGCAAGGCTCAGAAGAGCCCACACACTCAGGTCTTAACCCCAGTGTGCTGAAAGTGTCAAAACATGTTTTTCAGCAGAAATAAACATGTTTCTGCAAGTTTGGTCAACCCCATGTAAGTTATGGGGCAGTAACAGCTCACTTTTCAAAACGTGTTTTTCAGCCCGAAATAAACGCGTTTTTTCAGACAGCTGTATCCCTATGTAACTGCAAGGCTCAGAAGAGCCCACACACTCAGGTCTTAACCCCAGTGTGCTGAAAGTGTCAAAACATGTTTTTCAGCAGAAATAAACATGTTTCTGCAAGTTTGGTCAACCCCATGTAAGTTATGGGTCAGTAACAGCTCACTTTTCAAAACGTGTTTTTCAGCCCGAAATAAACGCGTTTTTTCAGACAGCTGTATCCCTATGTAACTGCAAGGCTCAGAAGAGCCCACACACTCAGGTCTTAACCCCAGTGTGCTGAAAGTGTCAAAACATGTTTTTCAGCAGAAATAAACATGTTTCTGCAAGTTTGGTCAACCCCATGTAAGTTATGGGGCAGTAACAGCTCACTTTTCAAAACGTGTTTTTCAGCCCGAAATAAACGCGTTTTTTCAGACAGCTGTATCCCTATGTAACTGCAAGGCTCAGAAGAGCCCACACACTCAGGTCTTAACCCCAGTGTGCTGAAAGTGTCAAAACATGTTTTTCAGCAGAAATAAACATGTTTCTGCAAGTTTGGTCAACCCCATGTAAGTTATGGGTTAGTAACAGCTCACTTTTCAAAACGTGTTTTTCAGCCCGAAATAAACGCGTTTTTTCAGACAGCTGTATCCCTATGTAACTGCAAGGCTCAGAAGAGCCCACACACTCAGGTCTTAACCCCAGTGTGCTGAAAGTGTCAAAACATGTTTTTCAGCAGAAATAAACATGTTTCTGCAAGTTTGGTCAACCCCATGTAACTAATGGGGCAGTAACAGCTCACTTTTCAAAACGTGTTTTTCAGCCCGAAATAAACACGTTTTTTCAGACAGCTGTATCCCTATGTAACTGCAAGGCTCAGAAGAGCCCACACACTCAGGTCTTAACCCCAGTGTGCTGAAAGTGTCAAAACATGTTTTTCAGCAGAAATAAACATGTTTCTGCAAGTTTGGTCAACCCCATGTAAGTTATGGGGCAGTAACAGCTCACTTTTCAAAACGTGTTTTTCAGCCCGAAATAAACGCGTTTTTTCAGACAGCTGTATCCCTATGTAACTGCAAGGCTCAGAAGAGCCCACACACTCAGGTCTTAACCCCAGTGTGCTGAAAGTGTCAAAACATGTTTTTCAGCAGAAATAAACATGTTTCTGCAAGTTTGGTCAACCCCATGTAAGTTATGGGTTAGTAACAGCTCACTTTTCAAAACGTGTTTTTCAGCCCGAAATAAACGCGTTTTTTCAGACAGCTGTATCCCTATGTAACTGCAAGGCTCAGAAGAGCCCACACACTCAGGTCTTAACCCCAGTGTGCTGAAAGTGTCAAAACATGTTTTTCAGCAGAAATAAACATGTTTCTGCAAGTTTGGTCAACCCCATGTAACTTATGGGTCAGTAACAGCTCACTTTTCAAAACGTGTTTTTCAGCCCGAAATAAACGCGTTTTTTCAGACAGCTGTATCCCTATGTAACTGCAAGGCTCAAAAGAGCCCACACACTCAGGTCTTAACCCCAGTGTGCTGAAAGTGTCAAAACATGTTTTTCAGCAGAAATAAACATGTTTCTGCAAGTTTGGTCAACCCCATGTAAGTTATGGGTCAGTAACAGCTCACTTTTCAAAACGTGTTTTTCAGCCCGAAATAAACGCGTTTTTTCAGACAGCTGTATCCCTATGTAACTGCAAGGCTCAGAAGAGCCCACACACTCAGGTCTTAACCCCAGTGTGCTGAAAGTGTCAAAACATGTTTTTCAGCAGAAATAAACATGTTTCTGCAAGTTTGGTCAACCCCATGTAACTTATGGGTCAGTAACAGCTCACTTTTCAAAACGTGATTTTCAGCCCGAAATAAACACGTTTTTTCATACAGCTGTATCCCTATGTAACTGCAAGGCTCAGAAGAGCCCACACACTCAGGTCTTAACCCCAGTGTGCTGAAAGTGTCAAAACATGTTTTTCAGCAGAAATAAACATGTTTCTGCAAGTTTGGTCAACCCCATGTAACTTATGGGGCAGTAACAGCTCACTTTTCAAAACGTGTTTTTCAGCCCGAAATAAACGCGTTTTTTCAGACAGCTGTATCCCTATGTAACTGCAAGGCTCAGAAGAGCCCACACACTCAGGTCTTAACCCCAGTGTGCTGAAAGTGTCAAAACATGTTTTTCAGCAGAAATAAACATGTTTCTGCAAGTTTGGTCAACCCCATGTAACTAATGGGGCAGTAACAGCTCACTTTTCAAAACGTGTTTTTCAGCCCGAAATAAACACGTTTTTTCAGACAGCTGTATCCCTATGTAACTGCAAGGCTCAGAAGAGCCCACACACTCAGGTCTTAACCCCAGTGTGCTGAAAGTGTCAAAACATGTTTTTCAGCAGAAATAAACATGTTTCTGCAAGTTTGGTCAACCCCATGTAACTTATGGGTCAGTAACAGCTCACTTTTCAAAACGTGTTTTTCAGCCCGAAATAAACGCGTTTTTTCAGACAGCTGTATCCCTATGTAACTGCAAGGCTCAGAAGAGCCCACACACTCAGGTCTTAACCCCAGTGTGCTGAAAGTGTCAAAACATGTTTTTCAGCAGAAATAAACATGTTTCTGCAAGTTTGGTCAACCCCATGTAACTTATGGGTCAGTAACAGCTCACTTTTCAAAACGTGATTTTCAGCCCGAAATAAACACGTTTTTTCATACAGCTGTATCCCTATGTAACTGCAAGGCTCAGAAGAGCCCACACACTCAGGTCTTAACCCCAGTGTGCTGAAAGTGTCAAAACATGTTTTTCAGCAGAAATAAACATGTTTCTGCAAGTTTGGTCAACCCCATGTAACTTATGGGTCAGTAACAGCTCACTTTTCAAAACGTGTTTTTCAGCCCGAAATAAACGCGTTTTTTCAGACAGCTGTATCCCTATGTAACTGCAAGGCTCAGAAGAGCCCACACACTCAGGTCTTAACCCCAGTGTGCTGAAAGTGTCAAAACATGTTTTTCAGCAGAAATAAACATGTTTCTGCAAGTTTGGTCAACCCCATGTAACTAATGGGGCAGTAACAGCTCACTTTTCAAAACGTGTTTTTCAGCCCGAAATAAACACGTTTTTTCAGACAGCTGTATCCCTATGTAACTGCAAGGCTCAGAAGAGCCCACACACTCAGGTCTTAACCCCAGTGTGCTGAAAGTGTCAAAACATGTTTTTCAGCAGAAATAAACATGTTTCTGCAAGTTTGGTCAACCCCATGTAAGTTATGGGGCAGTAACAGCTCACTTTTCAAAACGTGTTTTTCAGCCCGAAATAAACGCGTTTTTTCAGACAGCTGTATCCCTATGTAACTGCAAGGCTCAGAAGAGCCCACACACTCAGGTCTTAACCCCAGTGTACTGAATGTGTCAAAACATGTTTTTCAGCAGAAATAAACATGTTTCTGCAAGTTTGGTCAACCCCATGTAAGTTATGGGTCAGTAACAGCTCACTTTTCAAAACGTGTTTTTCAGCCCGAAATAAACGCGTTTTTTCAGACAGCTGTATCCCTATGTAACTGCAAGGCTCAGAAGAGCCCACACACTCAGGTCTTAACCCCAGTGTACTGAATGTGTCAAAACATGTTTTTCAGCAGAAATAAACATGTTTCTGCAAGTTTGGTCAACCCCATGTAAGTTATGGGTCAGTAACAGCTCACTTTTCAAAACGTGTTTTTCAGCCCGAAATAAACGCGTTTTTTCAGACAGCTGTATCCCTATGTAACTGCAAGGCTCAGAAGAGCCCACACACTCAGGTCTTAACCCCAGTGTGCTGAAAGTGTCAAAACATGTTTTTCAGCAGAAATAAACATGTTTCTGCAAGTTTGGTCAACCCCATGTAAGTTATGGGGCAGTAACAGCTCACTTTTCAAAACGTGTTTTTCAGCCCGAAATAAACGCGTTTTTTCAGACAGCTGTATCCCTATGTAACTGCAAGGCTCAGAAGAGCCCACACACTCAGGTCTTAACCCCAGTGTGCTGAAAGTGTCAAAACATGTTTTTCAGCAGAAATAAACATGTTTCTGCAAGTTTGGTCAACCCCATGTAAGTTATGGGTTAGTAACAGCTCACTTTTCAAAACGTGTTTTTCAGCCCGAAATAAACGCGTTTTTTCAGACAGCTGTATCCCTATGTAACTGCAAGGCTCAGAAGAGCCCACACACTCAGGTCTTAACCCCAGTGTGCTGAAAGTGTCAAAACATGTTTTTCAGCAGAAATAAACATGTTTCTGCAAGTTTGGTCAACCCCATGTAAGTTATGGGTCAGTAACAGCTCACTTTTCAAAACGTGTTTTTCAGCCCGAAATAAACGCGTTTTTTCAGACAGCTGTATCCCTATGTAACTGCAAGGCTCAGAAGAGCCCACACACTCAGGTCTTAACCCCAGTGTGCTGAAAGTGTCAAAACATGTTTTTCAGCAGAAATAAACATGTTTCTGCAAGTTTGGTCAACCCCATGTAAGTTATGGGGCAGTAACAGCTCACTTTTCAAAACGTGTTTTTCAGCCCGAAATAAACGCGTTTTTTCAGACAGCTGTATCCCTATGTAACTGCAAGGCTCAGAAGAGCCCACACACTCAGGTCTTAACCCCAGTGTGCTGAAAGTGTCAAAACATGTTTTTCAGCAGAAATAAACATGTTTCTGCAAGTTTGGTCAACCCCATGTAAGTTATGGGTTAGTAACAGCTCACTTTTCAAAACGTGTTTTTCAGCCCGAAATAAACGCGTTTTTTCAGACAGCTGTATCCCTATGTAACTGCAAGGCTCAGAAGAGCCCACACACTCAGGTCTTAACCCCAGTGTGCTGAAAGTGTCAAAACATGTTTTTCAGCAGAAATAAACATGTTTCTGCAAGTTTGGTCAACCCCATGTAACTAATGGGGCAGTAACAGCTCACTTTTCAAAACGTGTTTTTCAGCACGAAACAAACACGTTTTTTCAGACAGCTGTATCCCTATGTAACTGCAAGGCTCAGAAGAGCCCACACACTCAGGTCTTAACCCCAGTGTGCTGAAAGTGTCAAAACATGTTTTTCAGCAGAAATAAACATGTTTCTGCAAGTTTGGTCAACCCCATGTAAGTTATGGGGCAGTAACAGCTCACTTTTCAAAACGTGTTTTTCAGCCCGAAATAAACACGTTTTTTCAGACAGCTGTATCCCTATGTAACTGCAAGGCTCAGAAGAGCCCACACACTCAGGTCTTAACCCCAGTGTGCTGAAAGTGTCAAAACATGTTTTTCAGCAGAAATAAACATGTTTCTGCAAGTTTGGTCAACCCCATGTAAGTTATGGGTTAGTAACAGCTCACTTTTCAAAACGTGTTTTTCAGCCCGAAATAAACGCGTTTTTTCAGACAGCTGTATCCCTATGTAACTGCAAGGCTCAGAAGAGCCCACACACTCAGGGCTTAACCCCAGTGTGCTGAAAGTGTCAAAACATGTTTTTCAGCAGAAATAAACATGTTTCTGCAAGTTTGGTCAACCCCATGTAACTTATGGGTCAGTAACAGCTCACTTTTCAAAACGTGTTTTTCAGCCCGAAATAAACGCGTTTTTTCAGACAGCTGTATCCCTATGTAACTGCAAGGCTCAGAAGAGCCCACACACTCAGGTCTTAACCCCAGTGTGCTGAAAGTGTCAAAACATGTTTTTCAGCAGAAATAAACATGTTTCTGCAAGTTTGGTCAACCCCATGTAAGTTATGGGTCAGTAACAGCTCACTTTTCAAAACGTGTTTTTCAGCCCGAAATAAACGCGTTTTTTCAGACAGCTGTATCCCTATGTAACTGCAAGGCTCAGAAGAGCCCACACACTCAGGTCTTAACCCCAGTGTGCTGAAAGTGTCAAAACATGTTTTTCAGCAGAAATAAACATGTTTCTGCAAGTTTGGTCAACCCCATGTAACTTATGGGTCAGTAACAGCTCACTTTTCAAAACGTGATTTTCAGCCCGAAATAAACACGTTTTTTCATACAGCTGTATCCCTATGTAACTGCAAGGCTCAGAAGAGCCCACACACTCAGGTCTTAACCCCAGTGTGCTGAAAGTGTCAAAACATGTTTTTCAGCAGAAATAAACATGTTTCTGCAAGTTTGGTCAACCCCATGTAACTTATGGGGCAGTAACAGCTCACTTTTCAAAACGTGTTTTTCAGCCCGAAATAAACGCGTTTTTTCAGACAGCTGTATCCCTATGTAACTGCAAGGCTCAGAAGAGCCCACACACTCAGGTCTTAACCCCAGTGTGCTGAAAGTGTCAAAACATGTTTTTCAGCAGAAATAAACATGTTTCTGCAAGTTTGGTCAACCCCATGTAACTTACGGGGCAGTAACAGCTCACTTTTCAAAACGTGTTTTTCAGCCCGAAATAAACATGTTTTTTCAGACAGCTGTATCCCTATGTAACTGCAAGGCTCAGAAGAGCCCACACACTCAGGTCTTAACCCCAGTGTGCTGAAAGTGTCAAAACATGTTTTTCAGCAGAAATAAACATGTTTCTGCAAGTTTGGTCAACCCCATGTAACTAATGGGGCAGTAACAGCTCACTTTTCAAAACGTGTTTTTCAGCCCGAAATAAACGCGTTTTTTCAGACAGCTGTATCCCTATGTAACTGCAAGGCTCAGAAGAGCCCACACACTCAGGTCTTAACCCCAGTGTGCTGAAAGTGTCAAAACATGTTTTTCAGCAGAAATAAACATGTTTCTGCAAGTTTGGTCAACCCCATGTAAGTTATGGGTCAGTAACAGCTCACTTTTCAAAACGTGTTTTTCAGCCCGAAATAAACGCGTTTTTTAAGACAGCTGTATCCCTATGTAACTGCAAGGCTCAGAAGAGCCCACACACTCAGGTCTTAACCCCAGTGTGCTGAAAGTGTCAAAACATGTTTTTCAGCAGAAATAAACATGTTTCTGCAAGTTTGGTCAACCCCATGTAAGTTATGGGGCAGTAACAGCTCACGTTTCAAAACGTGTTTTTCAGCCCGAAATAAACGCGTTTTTTCAGACAGCTGTATCCCTATGTAACTGCAAGGCTCAGAAGAGCCCACACACTCAGGTCTTAACCCCAGTGTACTGAAAGTGTCAAAACATGTTTTTCAGCAGAAATAAACATGTTTCTGCAAGTTTGGTCAACCCCATGTAAGTTATGGGGCAGTAACAGCTCACTTTTCAAAACGTGTTTTTCAGCCCGAAATAAACGCGTTTTTTCAGACAGCTGTATCCCTATGTAACTGCAAGGCTCAGAAGAGCCCACACACTCAGGTCTTAACCCCAGTGTGCTGAAAGTGTCAAAACATGTTTTTCAGCAGAAATAAACATGTTTCTGCAAGTTTGGTCAACCCCATGTAAGTTATGGGGCAGTAACAGCTCACTTTTCAAAACGTGTTTTTCAGCCCGAAATAAACGCGTTTTTCAGACAGCTGTATCCCTATGTAACTGCAAGGCTCAGAAGAGCCCACACACTCAGGTCTTAACCCCAGTGTACTGAAAGTGTCAAAACATGTTTTTCAGCAGAAATAAACATGTTTCTGCAAGTTTGGTCAACCCCATGTAAGTTATGGGGCAGTAACAGCTCACTTTTCAAAACGTGTTTTTCAGCCCGAAATAAACACGTTTTTTCAGACAGCTGTATCCCTATGTAACTGCAAGGCTCAGAAGAGCCCACACACTCAGGTCTTAACCCCAGTGTGCTGAAAGTGTCAAAACATGTTTTTCAGCAGAAATAAACATGTTTCTGCAAGTTTGGTCAACCCCATGTAAGTTATGGGTCAGTAACAGCTCACTTTTCAAAACGTGTTTTTCAGCCCGAAATAAACGCGTTTTTTCAGACAGCTGTATCCCTATGTAACTGCAAGGCTCAGAAGAGCCCACACACTCAGGTCTTAACCCCAGTGTACTGAAAGTGTCAAAACATGTTTTTCAGCAGAAATAAACATGTTTCTGCAAGTTTGGTCAACCCCATGTAAGTTATGGGTCAGTAACAGCTCACTTTTCAAAACGTGTTTTTCAGCCCGAAATAAACGCGTTTTTTCAGACAGCTGTATCCCTATGTAACTGCAAGGCTCAGAAGAGCCCACACACTCAGGTCTTAACCCCAGTGTGCTGAAAGTGTCAAAACATGTTTTTCAGCAGAAATAAACATGTTTCTGCAAGTTTGGTCAACCCCATGTAAGTTATGGGGCAGTAACAGCTCACTTTTCAAAACGTGTTTTTCAGCCCGAAATAAACGCGTTTTTTCAGACAGCTGTATCCCTATGTAACTGCAAGGCTCAGAAGAGCCCACACACTCAGGTCTTAACCCCAGTGTACTGAAAGTGTCAAAACATGTTTTTCAGCAGAAATAAACATGTTTCTGCAAGTTTGGTCAACCCCATGTAAGTTATGGGGCAGTAACAGCTCACTTTTCAAAACGTGTTTTTCAGCCCGAAATAAACACGTTTTTTCAGACAGCTGTATCCCTATGTAACTGCAAGGCTCAGAAGAGCCCACACACTCAGGTCTTAACCCCAGTGTGCTGAAAGTGTCAAAACATGTTTTTCAGCAGAAATAAACATGTTTCTGCAAGTTTGGTCAACCCCATGTAAGTTATGGGGCAGTAACAGCTCACTTTTCAAAACGTGTTTTTCAGCCCGAAATAAACGCGTTTTTTCAGACAGCTGTATCCCTATGTAACTGCAAGGCTCAGAAGAGCCCACACACTCAGGTCTTAACCCCAGTGTGCTGAAAGTGTCAAAACATGTTTTTCAGCAGAAATAAACATGTTTCTGCAAGTTTGGTCAACCCCATGTAAGTTATGGGTCAGTAACAGCTCACTTTTCAAAACGTGTTTTTCAGCCCGAAATAAACGCGTTTTTTCAGACAGCTGTATCCCTATGTAACTGCAAGGCTCAGAAGAGCCCACACACTCAGGTCTTAACCCCAGTGTGCTGAAAGTGTCAAAACATGTTTTTCAGCAGAAATAAACATGTTTCTGCAAGTTTGGTCAACCCCATGTAAGTTATGGGTCAGTAACAGCTCACTTTTCAAAACGTGTTTTTCAGCCCGAAATAAACACTTTTTTTCAGACAGCTGTATCCCTATGTAACTGCAAGGCTCAGAAGAGCCCACACACTCAGGTCTTAACCCCAGTGTGCTGAAAGTGTCAAAACATGTTTTTCAGCAGAAATAAACATGTTTCTGCAAGTTTGGTCAACCCCATGTAAGTTATGGGTCAGTAACAGCTCACTTTTCAAAACGTGTTTTTCAGCCCGAAATAAACGCGTTTTTTCAGACAGCTGTATCCCTATGTAACTGCAAGGCTCAGAAGAGCCCACACACTCAGGTCTTAACCCCAGTGTGCTGAAAGTGTCAAAACATGTTTTTCAGCAGAAATAAACATGTTTCTGCAAGTTTGGTCAACCCCATGTAAGTTATGGGGCAGTAACAGCTCACTTTTCAAAACGTGTTTTTCAGCCCGAAATAAACGCGTTTTTTCAGACAGCTGTATCCCTATGTAACTGCAAGGCTCAGAAGAGCCCACACACTCAGGTCTTAACCCCAGTGTGCTGAAAGTGTCAAAACATGTTTTTCAGCAGAAATAAACATGTTTCTGCAAGTTTGGTCAACCCCATGTAAGTTATGGGGCAGTAACAGCTCACTTTTCAAAACGTGTTTTTCAGCCCGAAATAAACGCGTTTTTTCAGACAGCTGTATCCCTATGTAACTGCAAGGCTCAGAAGAGCCCACACACTCAGGTCTTAACCCCAGTGTGCTGAAAGTGTCAAAACATGTTTTTCAGCAGAAATAAACATGTTTCTGCAAGTTTGGTCAACCCCATGTAAGTTATGGGTTAGTAACAGCTCACTTTTCAAAACGTGTTTTTCAGCCCGAAATAAACGCGTTTTTTCAGACAGCTGTATCCCTATGTAACTGCAAGGCTCAGAAGAGCCCACACACTCAGGTCTTAACCCCAGTGTGCTGAAAGTGTCAAAACATGTTTTTCAGCAGAAATAAACATGTTTCTGCAAGTTTGGTCAACCCCATGTAACTAATGGGGCAGTAACAGCTCACTTTTCAAAACGTGTTTTTCAGCCCGAAATAAACACGTTTTTTCAGACAGCTGTATCCCTATGTAACTGCAAGGCTCAGAAGAGCCCACACACTCAGGTCTTAACCCCAGTGTGCTGAAAGTGTCAAAACATGTTTTTCAGCAGAAATAAACATGTTTCTGCAAGTTTGGTCAACCCCATGTAAGTTATGGGGCAGTAACAGCTCACTTTTCAAAACGTGTTTTTCAGCCCGAAATAAACACGTTTTTTCAGACAGCTGTATCCCTATGTAACTGCAAGGCTCAGAAGAGCCCACACACTCAGGTCTTAACCCCAGTGTGCTGAAAGTGTCAAAACATGTTTTTCAGCAGAAATAAACATGTTTCTGCAAGTTTGGTCAACCCCATGTAAGTTATGGGTTAGTAACAGCTCACTTTTCAAAACGTGTTTTTCAGCCCGAAATAAACGCGTTTTTTCAGACAGCTGTATCCCTATGTAACTGCAAGGCTCAGAAGAGCCCACACACTCAGGTCTTAACCCCAGTGTGCTAAAAGTGTCAAAACATGTTTTTCAGCAGAAATAAACATGTTTCTGCAAGTTTGGTCAACCCCATGTAACTTATGGGTCAGTAACAGCTCACTTTTCAAAACGTGTTTTTCAGCCCGAAATAAACGCGTTTTTTCAGACAGCTGTATCCCTATGTAACTGCAAGGCTCAAAAGAGCCCACACACTCAGGTCTTAACCCCAGTGTGCTGAAAGTGTCAAAACATGTTTTTCAGCAGAAATAAACATGTTTCTGCAAGTTTGGTCAACCCCATGTAAGTTATGGGTCAGTAACAACTCACTTTTCAAAACGTGTTTTTCAGCCCGAAATAAACGCGTTTTTTCAGACAGCTGTATCCCTATGTAACTGCAAGGCTCAGAAGAGCCCACACACTCAGGTCTTAACCCCAGTGTGCTGAAAGTGTCAAAACATGTTTTTCAGCAGAAATAAACATGTTTCTGCAAGTTTGGTCAACCCCATGTAACTTATGGGTCAGTAACAGCTCACTTTTCAAAACGTGATTTTCAGCCCGAAATAAACACGTTTTTTCATACAGCTGTATCCCTATGTAACTGCAAGGCTCAGAAGAGCCCACACACTCAGGTCTTAACCCCAGTGTGCTGAAAGTGTCAAAACATGTTTTTCAGCAGAAATAAACATGTTTCTGCAAGTTTGGTCAACCCCATGTAACTTATGGGGCAGTAACAGCTCACTTTTCAAAACGTGTTTTTCAGCCCGAAATAAACGCGTTTTTTCAGACAGCTGTATCCCTATGTAATTGCAAGGCTCAGAAGAGCCCACACACTCAGGTCTTAACCCCAGTGTGCTGAAAGTGTCAAAACATGTTTTTCAGCAGAAATAAACATGTTTCTGCAAGTTTGGTCAACCCCATGTAACTAAAGGGGCAGTAACAGCTCACTTTTCAAAACGTGTTTTTCAGCCCGAAATAAACACGTTTTTTCAGACAGCTGTATCCCTATGTAACTGCAAGGCTCAGAAGAGCCCACACACTCAGGTCTTAACCCCAGTGTGCTGAAAGTGTCAAAACATGTTTTTCAGCAGAAATAAACATGTTTCTGCAAGTTTGGTCAACCCCATGTAAGTTATGGGTCAGTAACAGCTCACTTTTCAAAACGTGTTTTTCAGCCCGAAATAAACGCGTTTTTTCAGACAGCTGTATCCCTATGTAACTGCAAGGCTCAGAAGAGCCCACACACTCAGGTCTTAACCCCAGTGTGCTGAAAGTGTCAAAACATGTTTTTCAGCAGAAATAAACATGTTTCTGCAAGTTTGGTCAACCCCATGTAAGTTATGGGTCAGTAACAGCTCACTTTTCAAAACGTGTTTTTCAGCCCGAAATAAACACGTTTTTTCAGACAGCTGTATCCCTATGTAACTGCAAGGCTCAGAAGAGCCCACACACTCAGGTCTTAACCCCAGTGTGCTGAAAGTGTCAAAACATGTTTTTCAGCAGAAATAAACATGTTTCTGCAAGTTTGGTCAACCCCATGTAAGTTATGGGTCAGTAACAGCTCACTTTTCAAAACGTGTTTTTCAGCCCGAAATAAACGCGTTTTTTCAGACAGCTGTATCCCTATGTAACTGCAAGGCTCAGAAGAGCCCACACACTCAGGTCTTAACCCCAGTGTGCTGAAAGTGTCAAAACATGTTTTTCAGCAGAAATAAACATGTTTCTGCAAGTTTGGTCAACCCCATGTAAGTTATGGGGCAGTAACAGCTCACTTTTCAAAACGTGTTTTTCAGCCCGAAATAAACGCGTTTTTTCAGACAGCTGTATCCCTATGTAACTGCAAGGCTCAGAAGAGCCCACACACTCAGGTCTTAACCCCAGTGTGCTGAAAGTGTCAAAACATGTTTTTCAGCAGAAATAAACATGTTTCTGCAAGTTTGGTCAACCCCATGTAAGTTATGGGTCAGTAACAGCTCACTTTTCAAAACGTGTTTTTCAGCCCGAAATAAACGCGTTTTTTCAGACAGCTGTATCCCTATGTAACTGCAAGGCTCAGAAGAGCCCACACACTCAGGTCTTAACCCCAGTGTGCTGAAAGTGTCAAAACATGTTTTTCAGCAGAAATAAACATGTTTCTGCAAGTTTGGTCAACCCCATGTAAGTTATGGGGCAGTAACAGCTCACTTTTCAAAACGTGTTTTTCAGCCCGAAATAAACGCGTTTTTTCAGACAGCTGTATCCCTATGTAACTGCAAGGCTCAGAAGAGCCCACACACTCAGGTCTTAACCCCAGTGTGCTGAAAGTGTCAAAACATGTTTTTCAGCAGAAATAAACATGTTTCTGCAAGTTTGGTCAACCCCATGTAAGTTATGGGTTAGTAACAGCTCACTTTTCAAAACGTGTTTTTCAGCCCGAAATAAACGCGTTTTTTCAGACAGCTGTATCCCTATGTAACTGCAAGGCTCAGAAGAGCCCACACACTCAGGTCTTAACCCCAGTGTGCTGAAAGTGTCAAAACATGTTTTTCAGCAGAAATAAACATGTTTCTGCAAGTTTGGTCAACCCCATGTAACTAATGGGGCAGTAACAGCTCACTTTTCAAAACGTGTTTTTCAGCCCGAAATAAACACGTTTTTTCAGACAGCTGTATCCCTATGTAACTGCAAGGCTCAGAAGAGCCCACACACTCAGGTCTTAACCCCAGTGTGCTGAAAGTGTCAAAACATGTTTTTCAGCAGAAATAAACATGTTTCTGCAAGTTTGGTCAACCCCATGTAAGTTATGGGGCAGTAACAGCTCACTTTTCAAAACGTGTTTTTCAGCCCGAAATAAACGCGTTTTTTCAGACAGCTGTATCCCTATGTAACTGCAAGGCTCAGAAGAGCCCACACACTCAGGTCTTAACCCCAGTGTGCTGAAAGTGTCAAAACATGTTTTTCAGCAGAAATAAACATGTTTCTGCAAGTTTGGTCAACCCCATGTAAGTTATGGGTTAGTAACAGCTCACTTTTCAAAACGTGTTTTTCAGCCCGAAATAAACGCGTTTTTTCAGACAGCTGTATCCCTATGTAACTGCAAGGCTCAGAAGAGCCCACACACTCAGGTCTTAACCCCAGTGTGCTGAAAGTGTCAAAACATGTTTTTCAGCAGAAATAAACATGTTTCTGCAAGTTTGGTCAACCCCATGTAACTTATGGGTCAGTAACAGCTCACTTTTCAAAACGTGTTTTTCAGCCCGAAATAAACGCGTTTTTTCAGACAGCTGTATCCCTATGTAACTGCAAGGCTCAAAAGAGCCCACACACTCAGGTCTTAACCCCAGTGTGCTGAAAGTGTCAAAACATGTTTTTCAGCAGAAATAAACATGTTTCTGCAAGTTTGGTCAACCCCATGTAAGTTATGGGTCAGTAACAGCTCACTTTTCAAAACGTGTTTTTCAGCCCGAAATAAACGCGTTTTTTCAGACAGCTGTATCCCTATGTAACTGCAAGGCTCAGAAGAGCCCACACACTCAGGTCTTAACCCCAGTGTGCTGAAAGTGTCAAAACATGTTTTTCAGCAGAAATAAACATGTTTCTGCAAGTTTGGTCAACCCCATGTAACTTATGGGTCAGTAACAGCTCACTTTTCAAAACGTGATTTTCAGCCCGAAATAAACACGTTTTTTCATACAGCTGTATCCCTATGTAACTGCAAGGCTCAGAAGAGCCCACACACTCAGGTCTTAACCCCAGTGTGCTGAAAGTGTCAAACATGTTTTTCAGCAGAAATAAACATGTTTCTGCAAGTTTGGTCAACCCCATGTAACTTATGGGGCAGTAACAGCTCACTTTTCAAAACGTGTTTTTCAGCCCGAAATAAACGCGTTTTTTCAGACAGCTGTAACCCTATGTAACTGCAAGGCTCAGAAGAGCCCACACACTCAGGTCTTAACCCCAGTGTGCTGAAAGTGTCAAAACATGTTTTTCAGCAGAAATAAACATGTTTCTGCAAGTTTGGTCAACCCCATGTAACTAATGGGGCAGTAACAGCTCACTTTTCAAAACGTGTTTTTCAGCCCGAAATAAACACGTTTTTTCAGACAGCTGTATCCCTATGTAACTGCAAGGCTCAGAAGAGCCCACACACTCAGGTCTTAACCCCAGTGTGCTGAAAGTGTCAAAACATGTTTTTCAGCAGAAATAAACATGTTTCTGCAAGTTTGGTCAACCCCATGTAACTTATGGGTCAGTAACAGCTCACTTTTCAAAACGTGTTTTTCAGCCCGAAATAAACGCGTTTTTTCAGACAGCTGTATCCCTATGTAACTGCAAGGCTCAAAAGAGCCCACACACTCAGGTCTTAACCCCAGTGTGCTGAAAGTGTCAAAACATGTTTTTCAGCAGAAATAAACATGTTTCTGCAAGTTTGGTCAACCCCATGTAAGTTATGGGTCAGTAACAGCTCACTTTTCAAAACGTGTTTTTCAGCCCGAAATAAACGCGTTTTTTCAGACAGCTGTATCCCTATGTAACTGCAAGGCTCAGAAGAGCCCACACACTCAGGTCTTAACCCCAGTGTGCTGAAAGTGTCAAAACATGTTTTTCAGCAGAAATAAACATGTTTCTGCAAGTTTGGTCAACCCCATGTAACTTATGGGTCAGTAACAGCTCACTTTTCAAAACGTGATTTTCAGCCCGAAATAAACACGTTTTTTCATACAGCTGTATCCCTATGTAACTGCAAGGCTCAGAAGAGCCCACACACTCAGGTCTTAACCCCAGTGTGCTGAAAGTGTCAAAACATGTTTTTCAGCAGAAATAAACATGTTTCTGCAAGTTTGGTCAACCCCATGTAACTTATGGGTCAGTAACAGCTCACTTTTCAAAACGTGTTTTTCAGCCCGAAATAAACGCGTTTTTTCAGACAGCTGTATCCCTATGTAACTGCAAGGCTCAGAAGAGCCCACACACTCAGGTCTTAACCCCAGTGTGCTGAAAGTGTCAAAACATGTTTTTCAGCAGAAATAAACATGTTTCTGCAAGTTTGGTCAACCCCATGTAACTAATGGGGCAGTAACAGCTCACTTTTCAAAACGTGTTTTTCAGCCCGAAATAAACACGTTTTTTCAGACAGCTGTATCCCTATGTAACTGCAAGGCTCAGAAGAGCCCACACACTCAGGTCTTAACCCCAGTGTGCTGAAAGTGTCAAAACATGTTTTTCAGCAGAAATAAACATGTTTCTGCAAGTTTGGTCAACCCCATGTAAGTTATGGGGCAGTAACAGCTCACTTTTCAAAACGTGTTTTTCAGCCCGAAATAAACGCGTTTTTTCAGACAGCTGTATCCCTATGTAACTGCAAGGCTCAGAAGAGCCCACACACTCAGGTCTTAACCCCAGTGTACTGAATGTGTCAAAACATGTTTTTCAGCAGAAATAAACATGTTTCTGCAAGTTTGGTCAACCCCATGTAAGTTATGGGTCAGTAACAGCTCACTTTTCAAAACGTGTTTTTCAGCCCGAAATAAACGCGTTTTTTCAGACAGCTGTATCCCTATGTAACTGCAAGGCTCAGAAGAGCCCACACACTCAGGTCTTAACCCCAGTGTACTGAATGTGTCAAAACATGTTTTTCAGCAGAAATAAACATGTTTCTGCAAGTTTGGTCAACCCCATGTAAGTTATGGGTCAGTAACAGCTCACTTTTCAAAACGTGTTTTTCAGCCCGAAATAAACGCGTTTTTTCAGACAGCTGTATCCCTATGTAACTGCAAGGCTCAGAAGAGCCCACACACTCAGGTCTTAACCCCAGTGTGCTGAAAGTGTCAAAACATGTTTTTCAGCAGAAATAAACATGTTTCTGCAAGTTTGGTCAACCCCATGTAAGTTATGGGGCAGTAACAGCTCACTTTTCAAAACGTGTTTTTCAGCCCGAAATAAACGCGTTTTTTCAGACAGCTGTATCCCTATGTAACTGCAAGGCTCAGAAGAGCCCACACACTCAGGTCTTAACCCCAGTGTGCTGAAAGTGTCAAAACATGTTTTTCAGCAGAAATAAACATGTTTCTGCAAGTTTGGTCAACCCCATGTAAGTTATGGGTTAGTAACAGCTCACTTTTCAAAACGTGTTTTTCAGCCCGAAATAAACGCGTTTTTTCAGACAGCTGTATCCCTATGTAACTGCAAGGCTCAGAAGAGCCCACACACTCAGGTCTTAACCCCAGTGTGCTGAAAGTGTCAAAACATGTTTTTCAGCAGAAATAAACATGTTTCTGCAAGTTTGGTCAACCCCATGTAAGTTATGGGTCAGTAACAGCTCACTTTTCAAAACGTGTTTTTCAGCCCGAAATAAACGCGTTTTTTCAGACAGCTGTATCCCTATGTAACTGCAAGGCTCAGAAGAGCCCACACACTCAGGTCTTAACCCCAGTGTGCTGAAAGTGTCAAAACATGTTTTTCAGCAGAAATAAACATGTTTCTGCAAGTTTGGTCAACCCCATGTAAGTTATGGGGCAGTAACAGCTCACTTTTCAAAACGTGTTTTTCAGCCCGAAATAAACGCGTTTTTTCAGACAGCTGTATCCCTATGTAACTGCAAGGCTCAGAAGAGCCCACACACTCAGGTCTTAACCCCAGTGTGCTGAAAGTGTCAAAACATGTTTTTCAGCAGAAATAAACATGTTTCTGCAAGTTTGGTCAACCCCATGTAAGTTATGGGTTAGTAACAGCTCACTTTTCAAAACGTGTTTTTCAGCCCGAAATAAACGCGTTTTTTCAGACAGCTGTATCCCTATGTAACTGCAAGGCTCAGAAGAGCCCACACACTCAGGTCTTAACCCCAGTGTGCTGAAAGTGTCAAAACATGTTTTTCAGCAGAAATAAACATGTTTCTGCAAGTTTGGTCAACCCCATGTAACTAATGGGGCAGTAACAGCTCACTTTTCAAAACGTGTTTTTCAGCACGAAACAAACACGTTTTTTCAGACAGCTGTATCCCTATGTAACTGCAAGGCTCAGAAGAGCCCACACACTCAGGTCTTAACCCCAGTGTGCTGAAAGTGTCAAAACATGTTTTTCAGCAGAAATAAACATGTTTCTGCAAGTTTGGTCAACCCCATGTAAGTTATGGGGCAGTAACAGCTCACTTTTCAAAACGTGTTTTTCAGCCCGAAATAAACACGTTTTTTCAGACAGCTGTATCCCTATGTAACTGCAAGGCTCAGAAGAGCCCACACACTCAGGTCTTAACCCCAGTGTGCTGAAAGTGTCAAAACATGTTTTTCAGCAGAAATAAACATGTTTCTGCAAGTTTGGTCAACCCCATGTAAGTTATGGGTTAGTAACAGCTCACTTTTCAAAACGTGTTTTTCAGCCCGAAATAAACGCGTTTTTTCAGACAGCTGTATCCCTATGTAACTGCAAGGCTCAGAAGAGCCCACACACTCAGGTCTTAACCCCAGTGTGCTGAAAGTGTCAAAACATGTTTTTCAGCAGAAATAAACATGTTTCTGCAAGTTTGGTCAACCCCATGTAACTTATGGGTCAGTAACAGCTCACTTTTCAAAACGTGTTTTTCAGCCCGAAATAAACGCGTTTTTTCAGACAGCTGTATCCCTATGTAACTGCAAGGCTCAGAAGAGCCCACACACTCAGGTCTTAACCCCAGTGTGCTGAAAGTGTCAAAACATGTTTTTCAGCAGAAATAAACATGTTTCTGCAAGTTTGGTCAACCCCATGTAAGTTATGGGTCAGTAACAGCTCACTTTTCAAAACGTGTTTTTCAGCCCGAAATAAACGCGTTTTTTCAGACAGCTGTATCCCTATGTAACTGCAAGGCTCAGAAGAGCCCACACACTCAGGTCTTAACCCCAGTGTGCTGAAAGTGTCAAAACATGTTTTTCAGCAGAAATAAACATGTTTCTGCAAGTTTGGTCAACCCCATGTAACTTATGGGTCAGTAACAGCTCACTTTTCAAAACGTGATTTTCAGCCCGAAATAAACACGTTTTTTCATACAGTTGTATCCCTATGTAACTGCAAGGCTCAGAAGAGCCCACACACTCAGGTCTTAACCCCAGTGTGCTGAAAGTGTCAAAACATGTTTTTCAGCAGAAATAAACATGTTTCTGCAAGTTTGGTCAACCCCATGTAACTTATGGGGCAGTAACAGCTCACTTTTCAAAACGTGTTTTTCAGCCCGAAATAAACGCGTTTTTTCAGACAGCTGTATCCCTATGTAACTGCAAGGCTCAGAAGAGCCCACACACTCAGGTCTTAACCCCAGTGTGCTGAAAGTGTCAAAACATGTTTTTCAGCAGAAATAAACATGTTTCTGCAAGTTTGGTCAACCCCATGTAACTTACGGGGCAGTAACAGCTCACTTTTCAAAACGTGTTTTTCAGCCCGAAATAAACATGTTTTTTCAGACAGCTGTATCCCTATGTAACTGCAAGGCTCAGAAGAGCCCACACACTCAGGTCTTAACCCCAGTGTGCTGAAAGTGTCAAAACATGTTTTTCAGCAGAAATAAACATGTTTCTGCAAGTTTGGTCAACCCCATGTAACTAATGGGGCAGTAACAGCTCACTTTTCAAAACGTGTTTTTCAGCCCGAAATAAACGCGTTTTTTCAGACAGCTGTATCCCTATGTAACTGCAAGGCTCAGAAGACCCCACACACTCAGGTCTTAACCCCAGTGTGCTGAAAGTGTCAAAACATGTTTTTCAGCAGAAATAAACATGTTTCTGCAAGTTTGGTCAACCCCATGTAAGTTATGGGGCAGTAACAGCTCACTTTTCAAAACGTGTTTTTCAGCCCGAAATAAACACGTTTTTTCAGACAGCTGTATCCCTATGTAACTGCAAGGCTCAGAAGAGCCCACACACTCAGGTCTTAACCCCAGTGTGCTGAAAGTGTCAAAACATGTTTTTCAGCAGAAATAAACATGTTTCTGCAAGTTTGGTCAACCCCATGTAACTTATGGGGCAGTAACAGCTCACTTTTCAAAACGTGTTTTTCAGCCCGAAATAAACGCGTTTTTTCAGACAGCTGTATCCCTATGTAACTGCAAGGCTCAGAAGAGCCCACACACTCAGGTCTTAACCCCAGTGTGCTGAAAGTGTCAAAACATGTTTTTCAGCAGAAATAAACATGTTTCTGCAAGTTTGGTCAACCCCATGTAACTAATGGGGCAGTAACAGCTCACTTTTCAAAACGTGTTTTTCAGCCCGAAATAAACACGTTTTTTCAGACAGCTGTATCCCTATGTAACTGCAAGGCTCAGAAGAGCCCACACACTCAGGTCTTAACCCCAGTGTGCTGAAAGTGTCAAAACATGTTTTTCAGCAGAAATAAACATGTTTCTGCAAGTTTGGTCAACCCCATGTAAGTTATGGGGCAGTAACAGCTCACTTTTCAAAACGTGTTTTTCAGCCCGAAATAAACGCGTTTTTTCAGACAGCTGTATCCCTATGTAACTGCAAGGCTCAGAAGAGCCCACACACTCACGTCTTAACCCCAGTGTACTGAAAGTGTCAAAACATGTTTTTCAGCAGAAATAAACATGTTTCTGCAAGTTTGGTCAACCCCATGTAAGTTATGGGTCAGTAACAGCTCACTTTTCAAAACGTGTTTTTCAGCCCGAAATAAACGCGTTTTTTCAGACAGCTGTATCCCTATGTAACTGCAAGGCTCAGAAGACCCCACACACTCAGGTCTTAACCCCAGTGTGCTGAAAGTGTCAAAACATGTTTTTCAGCAGAAATAAACATGTTTCTGCAAGTTTGGTCAACCCCATGTAAGTTATGGGGCAGTAACAGCTCACTTTTCAAAACGTGTTTTTCAGCCCGAAATAAACACGTTTTTTCAGACAGCTGTATCCCTATGTAACTGCAAGGCTCAGAAGAGCCCACACACTCAGGTCTTAACCCCAGTGTGCTGAAAGTGTCAAAACATGTTTTTCAGCAGAAATAAACATGTTTCTGCAAGTTTGGTCAACCCCATGTAAGTTATGGGGCAGTAACAGCTCACTTTTCAAAACGTGTTTTTCAGCCCGAAATAAACGCGTTTTTTCAGACAGCTGTATCCCTATGTAACTGCAAGGCTCAGAAGAGCCCACACACTCAGGTCTTAACCCCAGTGTACTGAAAGTGTCAAAACATGTTTTTCAGCAGAAATAAACATGTTTCTGCAAGTTTGGTCAACCCCATGTAAGTTATGGGTCAGTAACAGCTCACTTTTCAAAACGTGTTTTTCAGCCCGAAATAAACGCGTTTTTTCAGACAGCTGTATCCCTATGTAACTGCAAGGCTCAGAAGACCCCACACACTCAGGTCTTAACCCCAGTGTGCTGAAAGTGTCAAAACATGTTTTTCAGCAGAAATAAACATGTTTCTGCAAGTTTGGTCAACCCCATGTAAGTTATGGGGCAGTAACAGCTCACTTTTCAAAACGTGTTTTTCAGCCCGAAATAAACACGTTTTTTCAGACAGCTGTATCCCTATGTAACTGCAAGGCTCAGAAGAGCCCACACACTCAGGTCTTAACCCCAGTGTGCTGAAAGTGTCAAAACATGTTTTTCAGCAGAAATAAACATGTTTCTGCAAGTTTGGTCAACCCCATGTAACTTATGGGGCAGTAACAGCTCACTTTTCAAAACGTGTTTTTCAGCCCGAAATAAACGCGTTTTTTCAGACAGCTGTATCCCTATGTAACTGCAAGGCTCAGAAGAGCCCACACACTCAGGTCTTAACCCCAGTGTGCTGAAAGTGTCAAAACATGTTTTTCAGCAGAAATAAACATGTTTCTGCAAGTTTGGTCAACCCCATGTAACTTACGGGGCAGTAACAGCTCACTTTTCAAAACGTGTTTTTCAGCCCGAAATAAACATGTTTTTTCAGACAGCTGTATCCCTATGTAACTGCAAGGCTCAGAAGAGCCCACACACTCAGGTCTTAACCCCAGTGTGCTGAAAGTGTCAAAACATGTTTTTCAGCAGAAATAAACATGTTTCTGCAAGTTTGGTCAACCCCATGTAACTAATGGGGCAGTAACAGCTCACTTTTCAAAACGTGTTTTTCAGCCCGAAATAAACACGTTTTTTCAGACAGCTGTATCCCTATGTAACTGCAAGGCTCAGAAGAGCCCACACACTCAGGTCTTAACCCCAGTGTGCTGAAAGTGTCAAAACATGTTTTTCAGCAGAAATAAACATGTTTCTGCAAGTTTGGTCAACCCCATGTAAGTTATGGGGCAGTAACAGCTCACTTTTCAAAACGTGTTTTTCAGCCCGAAATAAACGCGTTTTTTCAGACAGCTGTATCCCTATGTAACTGCAAGGCTCAGAAGAGCCCACACACTCACGTCTTAACCCCAGTGTACTGAAAGTGTCAAAACATGTTTTTCAGCAGAAATAAACATGTTTCTGCAAGTTTGGTCAACCCCATGTAAGTTATGGGTCAGTAACAGCTCACTTTTCAAAACGTGTTTTTCAGCCCGAAATAAACGCGTTTTTTCAGACAGCTGTATCCCTATGTAACTGCAAGGCTCAGAAGACCCCACACACTCAGGTCTTAACCCCAGTGTGCTGAAAGTGTCAAAACATGTTTTTCAGCAGAAATAAACATGTTTCTGCAAGTTTGGTCAACCCCATGTAAGTTATGGGGCAGTAACAGCTCACTTTTCAAAACGTGTTTTTCAGCCCGAAATAAACACGTTTTTTCAGACAGCTGTATCCCTATGTAACTGCAAGGCTCAGAAGAGCCCACACACTCAGGTCTTAACCCCAGTGTGCTGAAAGTGTCAAAACATGTTTTTCAGCAGAAATAAACATGTTTCTGCAAGTTTGGTCAACCCCATGTAAGTTATGGGGCAGTAACAGCTCACTTTTCAAAACGTGTTTTTCAGCCCGAAATAAACGCGTTTTTTCAGACAGCTGTATCCCTATGTAACTGCAAGGCTCAGAAGAGCCCACACACTCAGGTCTTAACCCCAGTGTACTGAATGTGTCAAAACATGTTTTTCAGCAGAAATAAACATGTTTCTGCAAGTTTGGTCAACCCCATGTAAGTTATGGGTCAGTAACAGCTCTCTTTTCAAAACGTGTTTTTCAGCCCGAAATAAACATGTTTTTTCAGACAGCTGTATCCCTATGTAACTGCAAGGCTCAGAAGAGCCCACACACTCAGGTCTTAACCCCAGTGTGCTGAAAGTGTCAAAACATGTTTTTCAGCAGAAATAAACATGTTTCTGCAAGTTTGGTCAACCCCATGTAACTAATGGGGCAGTAACAGCTCACTTTTCAAAACGTGTTTTTCAGCCCGAAATAAACACGTTTTTTCAGACAGCTGTATCCCTATGTAACTGCAAGGCTCAGAAGAGCCCACACACTCAGGTCTTAACCCCAGTGTGCTGAAAGTGTCAAAACATGTTTTTCAGCAGAAATAAACATGTTTCTGCAAGTTTGGTCAACCCCATGTAAGTTATGGGGCAGTAACAGCTCACTTTTCAAAACGTGTTTTTCAGCCCGAAATAAACGCGTTTTTTCAGACAGCTGTATCCCTATGTAACTGCAAGGCTCAGAAGAGCCCACACACTCAGGTCTTAACCCCAGTGTGCTGAAAGTGTCAAAACATGTTTTTCAGCAGAAATAAACATGTTTCTGCAAGTTTGGTCAACCCCATGTAACTTACGGGGCAGTAACAGCTCACTTTTCAAAACGTGTTTTTCAGCCCGAAATAAACATGTTTTTTCAGACAGCTGTATCCCTATGTAACTGCAAGGCTCAGAAGAGCCCACACACTCAGGTCTTAACCCCAGTGTGCTGAAAGTGTCAAAACATGTTTTTCAGCAGAAATAAACATGTTTCTGCAAGTTTGGTCAACCCCATGTAACTAATGGGGCAGTAACAGCTCACTTTTCAAAACGTGTTTTTCAGCCCGAAATAAACACGTTTTTTCAGACAGCTGTATCCCTATGTAACTGCAAGGCTCAGAAGAGCCCACACACTCAGGTCTTAACCGCAGTGTGCTGAAAGTGTCAAAACATGTTTTTCAGCAGAAATAAACATGTTTCTGCAAGTTTGGTCAACCCCATGTAAGTTATGGGGCAGTAACAGCTCACTTTTCAAAACGTGTTTTTCAGCCCGAAATAAACGCGTTTTTTCAGACAGCTGTATCCCTATGTAACTGCAAGGCTCAGAAGACCCCACACACTCAGGTCTTAACCCCAGTGTGCTGAAAGTGTCAAAACATGTTTTTCAGCAGAAATAAACATGTTTCTGCAAGTTTGGTCAACCCCATGTAAGTTATGGGGCAGTAACAGCTCACTTTTCAAAACGTGTTTTTCAGCCCGAAATAAACGCGTTTTTTCATACAGCTGTATCCCTATGTAACTGCAAGGCTCAGAAGAGCCCACACACTCAGGTCTTAACCCCAGTGTGCTGAAAGTGTCAAAACATGTTTTTCAGCAGAAATAAACATGTTTCTGCAAGTTTGGTCAACCCCATGTAAGTTATGGGTTAGTAACAGCTCACTTTTCAAAACGTGTTTTTCAGCCCGAAATAAACGCGTTTTTTCAGACAGCTGTATCCCTATGTAACTGCAAGGCTCAGAAGAGCCCACACACTCAGGTCTTAACCCCAGTGTGCTGAAAGTGTCAAAACATGTTTTTCAGCAGAAATAAACATGTTTCTGCAAGTTTGGTCAACCCCATGTAACTTACGGGGCAGTAACAGCTCACTTTTCAAAACGTGTTTTTCAGCCCGAAATAAACACGTTTTTTCAGACAGCTGTATCCCTATGTAACTGCAAGGCTCAGAAGAGCCCACACACTCAGGTCTTAACCCCAGTGTGCTGAAAGTGTCAAAACATGTTTTTCAGCAGAAATAAACATGTTTCTGCAAGTTTGGTCAACCCCATGTAACTAATGGGGCAGTAACAGCTCACTTTTCAAAACGTGTTTTTCAGCCCGAAATAAACACGTTTTTTCAGACAGCTGTATCCCTATGTAACTGCAAGGCTCAGAAGAGCCCACACACTCAGGTCTTAACCCCAGTGTGCTGAAAGTGTCAAAACATGTTTTTCAGCAGAAATAAACATGTTTCTGCAAGTTTGGTCAACCCCATGTAAGTTATGGGGCAGTAACAGCTCACTTTTCAAAACGTGTTTTTCAGCCCGAAATAAACGCGTTTTTTCAGACAGCTGTATCCCTATGTAACTGCAAGGCTCAGAAGAGCCCACACACTCACGTCTTAACCCCAGTGTACTGAAAGTGTCAAAACATGTTTTTCAGCAGAAATAAACATGTTTCTGCAAGTTTGGTCAACCCCATGTAAGTTATGGGTCAGTAACAGCTCACTTTTCAAAACGTGTTTTTCAGCCCGAAATAAACGCGTTTTTTCAGACAGCTGTATCCCTATGTAACTGCAAGGCTCAGAAGACCCCACACACTCAGGTCTTAACCCCAGTGTGCTGAAAGTGTCAAAACATGTTTTTCAGCAGAAATAAACATGTTTCTGCAAGTTTGGTCAACCCCATGTAAGTTATGGGGCAGTAACAGCTCACTTTTCAAAACGTGTTTTTCAGCCCGAAATAAACACGTTTTTTCAGACAGCTGTATCCCTATGTAACTGCAAGGCTCAGAAGAGCCCACACACTCAGGTCTTAACCCCAGTGTGCTGAAAGTGTCAAAACATGTTTTTCAGCAGAAATAAACATGTTTCTGCAAGTTTGGTCAACCCCATGTAACTTATGGGGCAGTAACAGCTCACTTTTCAAAACGTGTTTTTCAGCCCGAAATAAACGCGTTTTTTCAGACAGCTGTATCCCTATGTAACTGCAAGGCTCAGAAGAGCCCACACACTCAGGTCTTAACCCCAGTGTGCTGAAAGTGTCAAAACATGTTTTTCAGCAGAAATAAACATGTTTCTGCAAGTTTGGTCAACCCCATGTAACTTACGGGGCAGTAACAGCTCACTTTTCAAAACGTGTTTTTCAGCCCGAAATAAACATGTTTTTTCAGACAGCTGTATCCCTATGTAACTGCAAGGCTCAGAAGAGCCCACACACTCAGGTCTTAACCCCAGTGTGCTGAAAGTGTCAAAACATGTTTTTCAGCAGAAATAAACATGTTTCTGCAAGTTTGGTCAACCCCATGTAACTAATGGGGCAGTAACAGCTCACTTTTCAAAACGTGTTTTTCAGCCCGAAATAAACACGTTTTTTCAGACAGCTGTATCCCTATGTAACTGCAAGGCTCAGAAGAGCCCACACACTCAGGTCTTAACCCCAGTGTGCTGAAAGTGTCAAAACATGTTTTTCAGCAGAAATAAACATGTTTCTGCAAGTTTGGTCAACCCCATGTAAGTTATGGGGCAGTAACAGCTCACTTTTCAAAACGTGTTTTTCAGCCCGAAATAAACGCGTTTTTTCAGACAGCTGTATCCCTATGTAACTGCAAGGCTCAGAAGAGCCCACACACTCACGTCTTAACCCCAGTGTACTGAAAGTGTCAAAACATGTTTTTCAGCAGAAATAAACATGTTTCTGCAAGTTTGGTCAACCCCATGTAAGTTATGGGTCAGTAACAGCTCACTTTTCAAAACGTGTTTTTCAGCCCGAAATAAACGCGTTTTTTCAGACAGCTGTATCCCTATGTAACTGCAAGGCTCAGAAGACCCCACACACTCAGGTCTTAACCCCAGTGTGCTGAAAGTGTCAAAACATGTTTTTCAGCAGAAATAAACATGTTTCTGCAAGTTTGGTCAACCCCATGTAAGTTATGGGGCAGTAACAGCTCACTTTTCAAAACGTGTTTTTCAGCCCGAAATAAACACGTTTTTTCAGACAGCTGTATCCCTATGTAACTGCAAGGCTCAGAAGAGCCCACACACTCAGGTCTTAACCCCAGTGTGCTGAAAGTGTCAAAACATGTTTTTCAGCAGAAATAAACATGTTTCTGCAAGTTTGGTCAACCCCATGTAAGTTATGGGGCAGTAACAGCTCACTTTTCAAAACGTGTTTTTCAGCCCGAAATAAACGCGTTTTTTCAGACAGCTGTATCCCTATGTAACTGCAAGGCTCAGAAGAGCCCACACACTCAGGTCTTAACCCCAGTGTACTGAAAGTGTCAAAACATGTTTTTCAGCAGAAATAAACATGTTTCTGCAAGTTTGGTCAACCCCATGTAAGTTATGGGTCAGTAACAGCTCACTTTTCAAAACGTGTTTTTCAGCCCGAAATAAACGCGTTTTTTCAGACAGCTGTATCCCTATGTAACTGCAAGGCTCAGAAGACCCCACACACTCAGGTCTTAACCCCAGTGTGCTGAAAGTGTCAAAACATGTTTTTCAGCAGAAATAAACATGTTTCTGCAAGTTTGGTCAACCCCATGTAAGTTATGGGGCAGTAACAGCTCACTTTTCAAAACGTGTTTTTCAGCCCGAAATAAACACGTTTTTTCAGACAGCTGTATCCCTATGTAACTGCAAGGCTCAGAAGAGCCCACACACTCAGGTCTTAACCCCAGTGTGCTGAAAGTGTCAAAACATGTTTTTCAGCAGAAATAAACATGTTTCTGCAAGTTTGGTCAACCCCATGTAACTTATGGGGCAGTAACAGCTCACTTTTCAAAACGTGTTTTTCAGCCCGAAATAAACGCGTTTTTTCAGACAGCTGTATCCCTATGTAACTGCAAGGCTCAGAAGAGCCCACACACTCAGGTCTTAACCCCAGTGTGCTGAAAGTGTCAAAACATGTTTTTCAGCAGAAATAAACATGTTTCTGCAAGTTTGGTCAACCCCATGTAAGTTATGGGGCAGTAACAGCTCACTTTTCAAAACGTGTTTTTCAGCCCGAAATAAACGCGTTTTTTCAGACAGCTGTATCCCTATGTAACTGCAAGGCTCAGAAGAGCCCACACACTCAGGTCTTAACCCCAGTGTGCTGAAAGTGTCAAAACATGTTTTTCAGCAGAAATAAACATGTTTCTGCAAGTTTGGTCAACCCCATGTAAGTTATGGGTTAGTAACAGCTCACTTTTCAAAACGTGTTTTTCAGCCCGAAATAAACGCGTTTTTTCAGACAGCTGTATCCCTATGTAACTGCAAGGCTCAGAAGAGCCCACACACTCAGGTCTTAACCCCAGTGTGCTGAAAGTGTCAAAACATGTTTTTCAGCAGAAATAAACATGTTTCTGCAAGTTTGGTCAACCCCATGTAACTAATGGGGCAGTAACAGCTCACTTTTCAAAACGTGTTTTTCAGCCCGAAATAAACACGTTTTTTCAGACAGCTGTATCCCTATGTAACTGCAAGGCTCAGAAGAGCCCACACACTCAGGTCTTAACCCCAGTGTGCTGAAAGTGTCAAAACATGTTTTTCAGCAGAAATAAACATGTTTCTGCAAGTTTGGTCAACCCCATGTAAGTTATGGGGCAGTAACAGCTCACTTTTCAAAACGTGTTTTTCAGCCCGAAATAAACACGTTTTTTCAGACAGCTGTATCCCTATGTAACTGCAAGGCTCAGAAGAGCCCACACACTCAGGTCTTAACCCCAGTGTGCTGAAAGTGTCAAAACATGTTTTTCAGCAGAAATAAACATGTTTCTGCAAGTTTGGTCAACCCCATGTAACTAATGGGGCAGTAACAGCTCACTTTTCAAAACGTGTTTTTCAGCCCGAAATAAACACGTTTTTTCAGACAGCTGTATCCCTATGTAACTGCAAGGCTCAGAAGAGCCCACACACTCAGGTCTTAACCCCAGTGTGCTGAAAGTGTCAAAACATGTTTTTCAGCAGAAATAAACATGTTTCTGCAAGTTTGGTCAACCCCATGTAAGTTATGGGGCAGTAACAGCTCACTTTTCAAAACGTGTTTTTCAGCCCGAAATAAACGCGTTTTTTCAGACAGCTGTATCCCTATGTAACTGCAAGGCTCAGAAGAGCCCACACACTCACGTCTTAACCCCAGTGTACTGAAAGTGTCAAAACATGTTTTTCAGCAGAAATAAACATGTTTCTGCAAGTTTGGTCAACCCCATGTAAGTTATGGGTCAGTAACAGCTCACTTTTCAAAACGTGTTTTTCAGCCCGAAATAAACGCGTTTTTTCAGACAGCTGTATCCCTATGTAACTGCAAGGCTCAGAAGACCCCACACACTCAGGTCTTAACCCCAGTGTGCTGAAAGTGTCAAAACATGTTTTTCAGCAGAAATAAACATGTTTCTGCAAGTTTGGTCAACCCCATGTAAGTTATGGGGCAGTAACAGCTCACTTTTCAAAACGTGTTTTTCAGCCCGAAATAAACACGTTTTTTCAGACAGCTGTATCCCTATGTAACTGCAAGGCTCAGAAGAGCCCACACACTCAGGTCTTAACCCCAGTGTGCTGAAAGTGTCAAAACATGTTTTTCAGCAGAAATAAACATGTTTCTGCAAGTTTGGTCAACCCCATGTAAGTTATGGGGCAGTAACAGCTCACTTTTCAAAACGTGTTTTTCAGCCCGAAATAAACGCGTTTTTTCAGACAGCTGTATCCCTATGTAACTGCAAGGCTCAGAAGAGCCCACACACTCAGGTCTTAACCCCAGTGTGCTGAAAGTGTCAAAACATGTTTTTCAGCAGAAATAAACATGTTTCTGCAAGTTTGGTCAACCCCATGTAACTTACGGGGCAGTAACAGCTCACTTTTCAAAACGTGTTTTTCAGCCCGAAATAAACATGTTTTTTCAGACAGCTGTATCCCTATGTAACTGCAAGGCTCAGAAGAGCCCACACACTCAGGTCTTAACCCCAGTGTGCTGAAAGTGTCAAAACATGTTTTTCAGCAGAAATAAACATGTTTCTGCAAGTTTGGTCAACCCCATGTAACTAATGGGGCAGTAACAGCTCACTTTTCAAAACGTGTTTTTCAGCCCGAAATAAACACGTTTTTTCAGACAGCTGTATCCCTATGTAACTGCAAGGCTCAGAAGAGCCCACACACTCAGGTCTTAACCCCAGTGTGCTGAAAGTGTCAAAACATGTTTTTCAGCAGAAATAAACATGTTTCTGCAAGTTTGGTCAACCCCATGTAAGTTATGGGGCAGTAACAGCTCACTTTTCAAAACGTGTTTTTCAGCCCGAAATAAACGCGTTTTTTCAGACAGCTGTATCCCTATGTAACTGCAAGGCTCAGAAGAGCCCACACACTCAGGTCTTAACCCCAGTGTGCTGAAAGTGTCAAAACATGTTTTTCAGCAGAAATAAACATGTTTCTGCAAGTTTGGTCAACCCCATGTAACTTACGGGGCAGTAACAGCTCACTTTTCAAAACGTGTTTTTCAGCCCGAAATAAACATGTTTTTTCAGACAGCTGTATCCCTATGTAACTGCAAGGCTCAGAAGAGCCCACACACTCAGGTCTTAACCCCAGTGTGCTGAAAGTGTCAAAACATGTTTTTCAGCAGAAATAAACATGTTTCTGCAAGTTTGGTCAACCCCATGTAACTAATGGGGCAGTAACAGCTCACTTTTCAAAACGTGTTTTTCAGCCCGAAATAAACACGTTTTTTCAGACAGCTGTATCCCTATGTAACTGCAAGGCTCAGCAGAGCCCACACACTCAGGTCTTAACCCCAGTGTGCTGAAAGTGTCAAAACATGTTTTTCAGCAGAAATAAACATGTTTCTGCAAGTTTGGTCAACCCCATGTAAGTTATGGGGCAGTAACAGCTCACTTTTCAAAACGTGTTTTTCAGCCCGAAATAAACGCGTTTTTTCAGACAGCTGTATCCCTATGTAACTGCAAGGCTCAGAAGAGCCCACACACTCACGTCTTAACCCCAGTGTACTGAAAGTGTCAAAACATGTTTTTCAGCAGAAATAAACATGTTTCTGCAAGTTTGGTCAACCCCATGTAAGTTATGGGTCAGTAACAGCTCACTTTTCAAAACGTGTTTTTCAGCCCGAAATAAACGCGTTTTTTCAGACAGCTGTATCCCTATGTAACTGCAAGGCTCAGAAGACCCCACACACTCAGGTCTTAACCCCAGTGTGCTGAAAGTGTCAAAACATGTTTTTCAGCAGAAATAAACATGTTTCTGCAAGTTTGGTCAACCCCATGTAAGTTATGGGGCAGTAACAGCTCACTTTTCAAAACGTGTTTTTCAGCCCGAAATAAACACGTTTTTTCAGACAGCTGTATCCCTATGTAACTGCAAGGCTCAGAAGAGCCCACACACTCAGGTCTTAACCCCAGTGTGCTGAAAGTGTCAAAACATGTTTTTCAGCAGAAATAAACATGTTTCTGCAAGTTTGGTCAACCCCATGTAAGTTATGGGGCAGTAACAGCTCACTTTTCAAAACGTGTTTTTCAGCCCGAAATAAACGCGTTTTTTCAGACAGCTGTATCCCTATGTAACTGCAAGGCTCAGAAGACCCCACACACTCAGGTCTTAACCCCAGTGTGCTGAAAGTGTCAAAACATGTTTTTCAGCAGAAATAAACATGTTTCTGCAAGTTTGGTCAACCCCATGTAAGTTATGGGGCAGTAACAGCTCACTTTTCAAAACGTGTTTTTCAGCCCGAAATAAACACGTTTTTTCAGACAGCTGTATCCCTATGTAACTGCAAGGCTCAGAAGAGCCCACACACTCAGGTCTTAACCCCAGTGTGCTGAAAGTGTCAAAACATGTTTTTCAGCAGAAATAAACATGTTTCTGCAAGTTTGGTCAACCCCATGTAAGTTATGGGGCAGTAACAGCTCACTTTTCAAAACGTGTTTTTCAGCCCGAAATAAACGCGTTTTTTCAGACAGCTGTATCCCTATGTAACTGCAAGGCTCAGAAGAGCCCACACACTCAGGTCTTAACCCCAGTGTGCTGAAAGTGTCAAAACATGTTTTTCAGCAGAAATAAACATGTTTCTGCAAGTTTGGTCAACCCCATGTAACTTACGGGGCAGTAACAGCTCACTTTTCAAAACGTGTTTTTCAGCCCGAAATAAACATGTTTTTTCAGACAGCTGTATCCCTATGTAACTGCAAGGCTCAGAAGAGCCCACACACTCAGGTCTTAACCCCAGTGTGCTGAAAGTGTCAAAACATGTTTTTCAGCAGAAATAAACATGTTTCTGCAAGTTTGGTCAACCCCATGTAACTAATGGGGCAGTAACAGCTCACTTTTCAAAACGTGTTTTTCAGCCCGAAATAAACACGTTTTTTCAGACAGCTGTATCCCTATGTAACTGCAAGGCTCAGAAGAGCCCACACACTCAGGTCTTAACCCCAGTGTGCTGAAAGTGTCAAAACATGTTTTTCAGCAGAAATAAACATGTTTCTGCAAGTTTGGTCAACCCCATGTAAGTTATGGGGCAGTAACAGCTCACTTTTCAAAACGTGTTTTTCAGCCCGAAATAAACGCGTTTTTTCAGACAGCTGTATCCCTATGTAACTGCAAGGCTCAGAAGAGCCCACACACTCAGGTCTTAACCCCAGTGTGCTGAAAGTGTCAAAACATGTTTTTCAGCAGAAATAAACATGTTTCTGCAAGTTTGGTCAACCCCATGTAACTTACGGGGCAGTAACAGCTCACTTTTCAAAACGTGTTTTTCAGCCCGAAATAAACATGTTTTTTCAGACAGCTGTATCCCTATGTAACTGCAAGGCTCAGAAGAGCCCACACACTCAGGTCTTAACCCCAGTGTGCTGAAAGTGTCAAAACATGTTTTTCAGCAGAAATAAACATGTTTCTGCAAGTTTGGTCAACCCCATGTAACTAATGGGGCAGTAACAGCTCACTTTTCAAAACGTGTTTTTCAGCCCGAAATAAACACGTTTTTTCAGACAGCTGTATCCCTATGTAACTGCAAGGCTCAGAAGAGCCCACACACTCAGGTCTTAACCCCAGTGTGCTGAAAGTGTCAAAACATGTTTTTCAGCAGAAATAAACATGTTTCTGCAAGTTTGGTCAACCCCATGTAAGTTATGGGGCAGTAACAGCTCACTTTTCAAAACGTGTTTTTCAGCCCGAAATAAACGCGTTTTTTCAGACAGCTGTATCCCTATGTAACTGCAAGGCTCAGAAGAGCCCACACACTCACGTCTTAACCCCAGTGTACTGAAAGTGTCAAAACATGTTTTTCAGCAGAAATAAACATGTTTCTGCAAGTTTGGTCAACCCCATGTAAGTTATGGGTCAGTAACAGCTCACTTTTCAAAACGTGTTTTTCAGCCCGAAATAAACGCGTTTTTTCAGACAGCTGTATCCCTATGTAACTGCAAGGCTCAGAAGACCCCACACACTCAGGTCTTAACCCCAGTGTGCTGAAAGTGTCAAAACATGTTTTTCAGCAGAAATAAACATGTTTCTGCAAGTTTGGTCAACCCCATGTAAGTTATGGGGCAGTAACAGCTCACTTTTCAAAACGTGTTTTTCAGCCCGAAATAAACACGTTTTTTCAGACAGCTGTATCCCTATGTAACTGCAAGGCTCAGAAGAGCCCACACACTCAGGTCTTAACCCCAGTGTGCTGAAAGTGTCAAAACATGTTTTTCAGCAGAAATAAACATGTTTCTGCAAGTTTGGTCAACCCCATGTAAGTTATGGGGCAGTAACAGCTCACTTTTCAAAACGTGTTTTTCAGCCCGAAATAAACGCGTTTTTTCAGACAGCTGTATCCCTATGTAACTGCAAGGCTCAGAAGAGCCCACACACTCAGGTCTTAACCCCAGTGTACTGAAAGTGTCAAAACATGTTTTTCAGCAGAAATAAACATGTTTCTGCAAGTTTGGTCAACCCCATGTAAGTTATGGGTCAGTAACAGCTCACTTTTCAAAACGTGTTTTTCAGCCCGAAATAAACGCGTTTTTTCAGACAGCTGTATCCCTATGTAACTGCAAGGCTCAGAAGACCCCACACACTCAGGTCTTAACCCCAGTGTGCTGAAAGTGTCAAAACATGTTTTTCAGCAGAAATAAACATGTTTCTGCAAGTTTGGTCAACCCCATGTAAGTTATGGGGCAGTAACAGCTCACTTTTCAAAACGTGTTTTTCAGCCCGAAATAAACACGTTTTTTCAGACAGCTGTATCCCTATGTAACTGCAAGGCTCAGAAGAGCCCACACACTCAGGTCTTAACCCCAGTGTGCTGAAAGTGTCAAAACATGTTTTTCAGCAGAAATAAACATGTTTCTGCAAGTTTGGTCAACCCCATGTAACTTATGGGGCAGTAACAGCTCACTTTTCAAAACGTGTTTTTCAGCCCGAAATAAACGCGTTTTTTCAGACAGCTGTATCCCTATGTAACTGCAAGGCTCAGAAGAGCCCACACACTCAGGTCTTAACCCCAGTGTGCTGAAAGTGTCAAAACATGTTTTTCAGCAGAAATAAACATGTTTCTGCAAGTTTGGTCAACCCCATGTAACTTACGGGGCAGTAACAGCTCACTTTTCAAAACGTGTTTTTCAGCCCGAAATAAACATGTTTTTTCAGACAGCTGTATCCCTATGTAACTGCAAGGCTCAGAAGAGCCCACACACTCAGGTCTTAACCCCAGTGTGCTGAAAGTGTCAAAACATGTTTTTCAGCAGAAATAAACATGTTTCTGCAAGTTTGGTCAACCCCATGTAACTAATGGGGCAGTAACAGCTCACTTTTCAAAACGTGTTTTTCAGCCCGAAATAAACACGTTTTTTCAGACAGCTGTATCCCTATGTAACTGCAAGGCTCAGAAGAGCCCACACACTCAGGTCTTAACCCCAGTGTGCTGAAAGTGTCAAAACATGTTTTTCAGCAGAAATAAACATGTTTCTGCAAGTTTGGTCAACCCCATGTAAGTTATGGGGCAGTAACAGCTCACTTTTCAAAACGTGTTTTTCAGCCCGAAATAAACGCGTTTTTTCAGACAGCTGTATCCCTATGTAACTGCAAGGCTCAGAAGAGCCCACACACTCACGTCTTAACCCCAGTGTACTGAAAGTGTCAAAACATGTTTTTCAGCAGAAATAAACATGTTTCTGCAAGTTTGGTCAACCCCATGTAAGTTATGGGTCAGTAACAGCTCACTTTTCAAAACGTGTTTTTCAGCCCGAAATAAACGCGTTTTTTCAGACAGCTGTATCCCTATGTAACTGCAAGGCTCAGAAGACCCCACACACTCAGGTCTTAACCCCAGTGTGCTGAAAGTGTCAAAACATGTTTTTCAGCAGAAATAAACATGTTTCTGCAAGTTTGGTCAACCCCATGTAAGTTATGGGGCAGTAACAGCTCACTTTTCAAAACGTGTTTTTCAGCCCGAAATAAACACGTTTTTTCAGACAGCTGTATCCCTATGTAACTGCAAGGCTCAGAAGAGCCCACACACTCAGGTCTTAACCCCAGTGTGCTGAAAGTGTCAAAACATGTTTTTCAGCAGAAATAAACATGTTTCTGCAAGTTTGGTCAACCCCATGTAACTTATGGGGCAGTAACAGCTCACTTTTCAAAACGTGTTTTTCAGCCCGAAATAAACGCGTTTTTTCAGACAGCTGTATCCCTATGTAACTGCAAGGCTCAGAAGAGCCCACACACTCAGGTCTTAACCCCAGTGTACTGAATGTGTCAAAACATGTTTTTCAGCAGAAATAAACATGTTTCTGCAAGTTTGGTCAACCCCATGTAAGTTATGGGTCAGTAACAGCTCACTTTTCAAAACGTGTTTTTCAGCCCGAAATAAACGCGTTTTTTCAGACAGCTGTATCCCTATGTAACTGCAAGGCTCAGAAGAGCCCACACACTCAGGTCTTAACCCCAGTGTGCTGAAAGTGTCAAAACATGTTTTTCAGCAGAAATAAACATGTTTCTGCAAGTTTGGTCAACCCCATGTAAGTTATGGGGCAGTAACAGCTCACTTTTCAAAACGTGTTTTTCAGCCCGAAATAAACGCGTTTTTTCAGACAGCTGTATCCCTATGTAACTGCAAGGCTCAGAAGAGCCCACACACTCAGGTCTTAACCCCAGTGTGCTGAAAGTGTCAAAACATGTTTTTCAGCAGAAATAAACATGTTTCTGCAAGTTTGGTCAACCCCATGTAAGTTATGGGGCAGTAACAGCTCACTTTTCAAAACGTGTTTTTCAGCCCGAAATAAACGCGTTTTTTCAGACAGCTGTATCCCTATGTAACTGCAAGGCTCAGAAGAGCCCACACACTCAGGTCTTAACCCCAGTGTGCTGAAAGTGTCAAAACATGTTTTTCAGCAGAAATAAACATGTTTCTGCAAGTTTGGTCAACCCCATGTAACTTACGGGGCAGTAACAGCTCACTTTTCAAAACGTGTTTTTCAGCCCGAAATAAACATGTTTTTTCAGACAGCTGTATCCCTATGTAACTGCAAGGCTCAGAAGAGCCCACACACTCAGGTCTTAACCCCAGTGTGCTGAAAGTGTCAAAACATGTTTTTCAGCAGAAATAAACATGTTTCTGCAAGTTTGGTCAACCCCATGTAACTAATGGGGCAGTAACAGCTCACTTTTCAAAACGTGTTTTTCAGCCCGAAATAAACACGTTTTTTCAGACAGCTGTATCCCTATGTAACTGCAAGGCTCAGAAGAGCCCACACACTCAGGTCTTAACCCCAGTGTGCTGAAAGTGTCAAAACATGTTTTTCAGCAGAAATAAACATGTTTCTGCAAGTTTGGTCAACCCCATGTAAGTTATGGGGCAGTAACAGCTCACTTTTCAAAACGTGTTTTTCAGCCCGAAATAAACGCGTTTTTTCAGACAGCTGTATCCCTATGTAACTGCAAGGCTCAGAAGAGCCCACACACTCACGTCTTAACCCCAGTGTACTGAAAGTGTCAAAACATGTTTTTCAGCAGAAATAAACATGTTTCTGCAAGTTTGGTCAACCCCATGTAAGTTATGGGTCAGTAACAGCTCACTTTTCAAAACGTGTTTTTCAGCCCGAAATAAACGCGTTTTTTCAGACAGCTGTATCCCTATGTAACTGCAAGGCTCAGAAGACCCCACACACTCAGGTCTTAACCCCAGTGTGCTGAAAGTGTCAAAACATGTTTTTCAGCAGAAATAAACATGTTTCTGCAAGTTTGGTCAACCCCATGTAAGTTATGGGGCAGTAACAGCTCACTTTTCAAAACGTGTTTTTCAGCCCGAAATAAACACGTTTTTTCAGACAGCTGTATCCCTATGTAACTGCAAGGCTCAGAAGAGCCCACACACTCAGGTCTTAACCCCAGTGTGCTGAAAGTGTCAAAACATGTTTTTCAGCAGAAATAAACATGTTTCTGCAAGTTTGGTCAACCCCATGTAAGTTATGGGGCAGTAACAGCTCACTTTTCAAAACGTGTTTTTCAGCCCGAAATAAACGCGTTTTTTCAGACAGCTGTATCCCTATGTAACTGCAAGGCTCAGAAGAGCCCACACACTCAGGTCTTAACCCCAGTGTACTGAATGTGTCAAAACATGTTTTTCAGCAGAAATAAACATGTTTCTGCAAGTTTGGTCAACCCCATGTAAGTTATGGGTCAGTAACAGCTCACTTTTCAAAACGTGTTTTTCAGCCCGAAATAAACGCGTTTTTTCAGACAGCTGTATCCCTATGTAACTGCAAGGCTCAGAAGAGCCCACACACTCAGGTCTTAACCCCAGTGTGCTGAAAGTGTCAAAACATGTTTTTCAGCAGAAATAAACATGTTTCTGCAAGTTTGGTCAACCCCATGTAAGTTATGGGGCAGTAACAGCTCACTTTTCAAAACGTGTTTTTCAGCCCGAAATAAACGCGTTTTTTCAGACAGCTGTATCCCTATGTAACTGCAAGGCTCAGAAGAGCCCACACACTCAGGTCTTAACCCCAGTGTGCTGAAAGTGTCAAAACATGTTTTTCAGCAGAAATAAACATGTTTCTGCAAGTTTGGTCAACCCCATGTAAGTTATGGGGCAGTAACAGCTCACTTTTCAAAACGTGTTTTTCAGCCCGAAATAAACGCGTTTTTTCAGACAGCTGTATCCCTATGTAACTGCAAGGCTCAGAAGAGCCCACACACTCAGGTCTTAACCCCAGTGTGCTGAAAGTGTCAAAACATGTTTTTCAGCAGAAATAAACATGTTTCTGCAAGTTTGGTCAACCCCATGTAAGTTATGGGTTAGTAACAGCTCACTTTTCAAAACGTGTTTTTCAGCCCGAAATAAACGCGTTTTTTCAGACAGCTGTATCCCTATGTAACTGCAAGGCTCAGAAGAGCCCACACACTCAGGTCTTAACCCCAGTGTGCTGAAAGTGTCAAAACATGTTTTTCAGCAGAAATAAACATGTTTCTGCAAGTTTGGTCAACCCCATGTAAGTTATGGGTCAGTAACAGCTCACTTTTCAAAACGTGTTTTTCAGCCCGAAATAAACGCGTTTTTTCAGACAGCTGTATCCCTATGTAACTGCAAGGCTCAGAAGAGCCCACACACTCAGGTCTTAACCCCAGTGTGCTGAAAGTGTCAAAACATGTTTTTCAGCAGAAATAAACATGTTTCTGCAAGTTTGGTCAACCCCATGTAAGTTATGGGGCAGTAACAGCTCACTTTTCAAAACGTGTTTTTCAGCCCGAAATAAACGCGTTTTTTCAGACAGCTGTATCCCTATGTAACTGCAAGGCTCAGAAGAGCCCACACACTCAGGTCTTAACCCCAGTGTGCTGAAAGTGTCAAAACATGTTTTTCAGCAGAAATAAACATGTTTCTGCAAGTTTGGTCAACCCCATGTAAGTTATGGGTTAGTAACAGCTCACTTTTCAAAACGTGTTTTTCAGCCCGAAATAAACGCGTTTTTTCAGACAGCTGTATCCCTATGTAACTGCAAGGCTCAGAAGAGCCCACACACTCAGGTCTTAACCCCAGTGTGCTGAAAGTGTCAAAACATGTTTTTCAGCAGAAATAAACATGTTTCTGCAAGTTTGGTCAACCCCATGTAAGTTATGGGGCAGTAACAGCTCACTTTTCAAAACGTGTTTTTCAGCCCGAAATAAACACGTTTTTTCAGACAGCTGTATCCCTATGTAACTGCAAGGCTCAGAAGAGCCCACACACTCAGGTCTTAACCCCAGTGTGCTGAAAGTGTCAAAACATGTTTTTCAGCAGAAATAAACATGTTTCTGCAAGTTTGGTCAACCCCATGTAAGTTATGGGTTAGTAACAGCTCACTTTTCAAAACGTGTTTTTCAGCCCGAAATAAACGCGTTTTTTCAGACAGCTGTATCCCTATGTAACTGCAAGGCTCAGAAGAGCCCACACACTCAGGTCTTAACCCCAGTGTGCTGAAAGTGTCAAAACATGTTTTTCAGCAGAAATAAACATGTTTCTGCAAGTTTGGTCAACCCCATGTAACTTATGGGTCAGTAACAGCTCACTTTTCAAAACGTGTTTTTCAGCCCGAAATAAACGCGTTTTTTCAGACAGCTGTATCCCTATGTAACTGCAAGGCTCAGAAGAGCCCACACACTCAGGTCTTAACCCCAGTGTGCTGAAAGTGTCAAAACATGTTTTTCAGCAGAAATAAACATGTTTCTGCAAGTTTGGTCAACCCCATGTAAGTTATGGGTCAGTAACAGCTCACTTTTCAAAACGTGTTTTTCAGCCCGAAATAAACGCGTTTTTTCAGACAGCTGTATCCCTATGTAACTGCAAGGCTCAGAAGAGCCCACACACTCAGGTCTTAACCCCAGTGTGCTGAAAGTGTCAAAACATGTTTTTCAGCAGAAATAAACATGTTTCTGCAAGTTTGGTCAACCCCATGTAACTTATGGGTCAGTAACAGCTCACTTTTCAAAACGTGATTTTCAGCCCGAAATAAACACGTTTTTTCATACAGCTGTATCCCTATGTAACTGCAAGGCTCAGAAGAGCCCACACACTCAGGTCTTAACCCCAGTGTGCTGAAAGTGTCAAAACATGTTTTTCAGCAGAAATAAACATGTTTCTGCAAGTTTGGTCAACCCCATGTAACTTATGGGGCAGTAACAGCTCACTTTTCAAAACGTGTTTTTCAGCCCGAAATAAACGCGTTTTTTCAGACAGCTGTATCCCTATGTAACTGCAAGGCTCAGAAGAGCCCACACACTCAGGTCTTAACCCCAGTGTGCTGAAAGTGTCAAAACATGTTTTTCAGCAGAAATAAACATGTTTCTGCAAGTTTGGTCAACCCCATGTAACTTACGGGGCAGTAACAGCTCACTTTTCAAAACGTGTTTTTCAGCCCGAAATAAACACGTTTTTTCAGACAGCTGTATCCCTATGTAACTGCAAGGCTCAGAAGAGCCCACACACTCAGGTCTTAACCCCAGTGTGCTGAAAGTGTCAAAACATGTTTTTCAGCAGAAATAAACATGTTTCTGCAAGTTTGGTCAACCCCATGTAACTAATGGGGCAGTAACAGCTCACTTTTCAAAACGTGTTTTTCAGCCCGAAATAAACACGTTTTTTCAGACAGCTGTATCCCTATGTAACTGCAAGGCTCAGAAGAGCCCACACACTCAGGTCTTAACCCCAGTGTGCTGAAAGTGTCAAAACATGTTTTTCAGCAGAAATAAACATGTTTCTGCAAGTTTGGTCAACCCCATGTAAGTTATGGGGCAGTAACAGCTCACTTTTCAAAACGTGTTTTTCAGCCCGAAATAAACGCGTTTTTTCAGACAGCTGTATCCCTATGTAACTGCAAGGCTCAGAAGAGCCCACACACTCACGTCTTAACCCCAGTGTACTGAAAGTGTCAAAACATGTTTTTCAGCAGAAATAAACATGTTTCTGCAAGTTTGGTCAACCCCATGTAAGTTATGGGTCAGTAACAGCTCACTTTTCAAAACGTGTTTTTCAGCCCGAAATAAACGCGTTTTTTCAGACAGCTGTATCCCTATGTAACTGCAAGGCTCAGAAGACCCCACACACTCAGGTCTTAACCCCAGTGTGCTGAAAGTGTCAAAACATGTTTTTCAGCAGAAATAAACATGTTTCTGCAAGTTTGGTCAACCCCATGTAAGTTATGGGGCAGTAACAGCTCACTTTTCAAAACGTGTTTTTCAGCCCGAAATAAACACGTTTTTTCAGACAGCTGTATCCCTATGTAACTGCAAGGCTCAGAAGAGCCCACACACTCAGGTCTTAACCCCAGTGTGCTGAAAGTGTCAAAACATGTTTTTCAGCAGAAATAAACATGTTTCTGCAAGTTTGGTCAACCCCATGTAAGTTATGGGGCAGTAACAGCTCACTTTTCAAAACGTGTTTTTCAGCCCGAAATAAACGCGTTTTTTCAGACAGCTGTATCCCTATGTAACTGCAAGGCTCAGAAGAGCCCACACACTCAGGTCTTAACCCCAGTGTACTGAATGTGTCAAAACATGTTTTTCAGCAGAAATAAACATGTTTCTGCAAGTTTGGTCAACCCCATGTAAGTTATGGGTCAGTAACAGCTCACTTTTCAAAACGTGTTTTTCAGCCCGAAATAAACGCGTTTTTTCAGACAGCTGTATCCCTATGTAACTGCAAGGCTCAGAAGAGCCCACACACTCAGGTCTTAACCCCAGTGTGCTGAAAGTGTCAAAACATGTTTTTCAGCAGAAATAAACATGTTTCTGCAAGTTTGGTCAACCCCATGTAAGTTATGGGTTAGTAACAGCTCACTTTTCAAAACGTGTTTTTCAGCCCGAAATAAACGCGTTTTTTCAGACAGCTGTATCCCTATGTAACTGCAAGGCTCAGAAGAGCCCACACACTCAGGTCTTAACCCCAGTGTGCTGAAAGTGTCAAAACATGTTTTTCAGCAGAAATAAACATGTTTCTGCAAGTTTGGTCAACCCCATATAAGTTATGGGTCAGTAACAGCTCACTTTTCAAAACGTGTTTTTCAGCCCGAAATAAACACGTTTTTTCAGACAGCTGTATCCCTATGTAACTGCAAGGCTCAGAAGAGCCCACACACTCAGGTCTTAACCCCAGTGTGCTGAAAGTGTCAAAACATGTTTTTCAGCAGAAATAAACATGTTTCTGCAAGTTTGGTCAACCCCATGTAAATTATGGGGCAGTAACAGCTCACTTTTCAAAACGTGTTTTTCAGCCCGAAATAAACGCGTTTTTTCAGACAGCTGTATCCCTATGTAACTGCAAGGCTCAGAAGAGCCCACACACTCAGGTCTTAACCCCAGTGTACTGAATGTGTCAAAACATGTTTTTCAGCAGAAATAAACATGTTTCTGCAAGTTTGGTCAACCCCATGTAAGTTATGGGTCAGTAACAGCTCACTTTTCAAAACGTGTTTTTCAGCCCGAAATAAACGCGTTTTTTCAGACAGCTGTATCCCTATGTAACTGCAAGGCTCAGAAGAGCCCACACACTCAGGTCTTAACCCCAGTGTGCTGAAAGTGTCAAAACATGTTTTTCAGCAGAAATAAACATGTTTCTGCAAGTTTGGTCAACCCCATGTAAGTTATGGGTTAGTAACAGCTCACTTTTCAAAACGTGTTTTTCAGCCCGAAATAAACGCGTTTTTTCAGACAGCTGTATCCCTATGTAACTGCAAGGCTCAGAAGAGCCCACACACTCAGGTCTTAACCCCAGTGTGCTGAAAGTGTCAAAACATGTTTTTCAGCAGAAATAAACATGTTTCTGCAAGTTTGGTCAACCCCATGTAACTAATGGGGCAGTAACAGCTCACTTTTCAAAACGTGTTTTTCAGCCCGAAATAAACACGTTTTTTCAGACAGCTGTATCCCTATGTAACTGCAAGGCTCAGAAGAGCCCACACACTCAGGTCTTAACCCCAGTGTGCTGAAAGTGTCAAAACATGTTTTTCAGCAGAAATAAACATGTTTCTGCAAGTTTGGTCAACCCCATGTAAGTTATGGGGCAGTAACAGCTCACTTTTCAAAACGTGTTTTTCAGCCCGAAATAAACACGTTTTTTCAGACAGCTGTATCCCTATGTAACTGCAAGGCTCAGAAGAGCCCACACACTCAGGTCTTAACCCCAGTGTGCTGAAAGTGTCAAAACATGTTTTTCAGCAGAAATAAACATGTTTCTGCAAGTTTGGTCAACCCCATGTAAGTTATGGGTTAGTAACAGCTCACTTTTCAAAACGTGTTTTTCAGCCCGAAATAAACGCGTTTTTTCAGACAGCTGTATCCCTATGTAACTGCAAGGCTCAGAAGAGCCCACACACTCAGGTCTTAACCCCAGTGTGCTGAAAGTGTCAAAACATGTTTTTCAGCAGAAATAAACATGTTTCTGCAAGTTTGGTCAACCCCATGTAACTAATGGGGCAGTAACAGCTCACTTTTCAAAACGTGTTTTTCAGCACGAAATAAACACGTTTTTTCAGACAGCTGTATCCCTATGTAACTGCAAGGCTCAGAAGAGCCCACACACTCAGGTCTTAACCCCAGTGTGCTGAAAGTGTCAAAACATGTTTTTCAGCAGAAATAAACATGTTTCTGCAAGTTTGGTCAACCCCATGTAAGTTATGGGTCAGTAACAGCTCACTTTTCAAAACGTGTTTTTCAGCCCGAAATAAACGCGTTTTTTCAGACAGCTGTATCCCTATGTAACTGCAAGGCTCAGAAGAGCCCACACACTCAGGTCTTAACCCCAGTGTGCTGAAAGTGTCAAAACATGTTTTTCAGCAGAAATAAACATGTTTCTGCAAGTTTGGTCAACCCCATGTAACTTATGGGTCAGTAACAGCTCACTTTTCAAAACGTGATTTTCAGCCCGAAATAAACACGTTTTTTCATACAGCTGTATCCCTATGTAACTGCAAGGCTCAGAAGAGCCCACACACTCAGGTCTTAACCCCAGTGTGCTGAAAGTGTCAAAACATGTTTTTCAGCAGAAATAAACATGTTTCTGCAAGTTTGGTCAACCCCATGTAACTTATGGGGCAGTAACAGCTCACTTTTCAAAACGTGTTTTTCAGCCCGAAATAAACGCGTTTTTTCAGACAGCTGTATCCCTATGTAACTGCAAGGCTCAGAAGAGCCCACACACTCAGGTCTTAACCCCAGTGTGCTGAAAGTGTCAAAACATGTTTTTCAGCAGAAATAAACATGTTTCTGCAAGTTTGGTCAACCCCATGTAACTTACGGGGCAGTAACAGCTCACTTTTCAAAACGTGTTTTTCAGCCCGAAATAAACACGTTTTTTCAGACAGCTGTATCCCTATGTAACTGCAAGGCTCAGAAGAGCCCACACACTCAGGTCTTAACCCCAGTGTGCTGAAAGTGTCAAAACATGTTTTTCAGCAGAAATAAACATGTTTCTGCAAGTTTGGTCAACCCCATGTAACGGGGCAGTAACAGCTCACTTTTCAAAACGTGTTTTTCAGCCCGAAATAAACACGTTTTTTCAGACAGCTGTATCCCTATGTAACTGCAAGGCTCAGAAGAGCCCACACACTCAGGTCTTAACCCCAGTGTGCTGAAAGTGTCAAAACATGTTTTTCAGCAGAAATAAACATGTTTCTGCAAGTTTGGTCAACCCCATGTAAGTTATGGGGCAGTAACAGCTCACTTTTCAAAACGTGTTTTTCAGCCCGAAATAAACGCGTTTTTTCAGACAGCTGTATCCCTATGTAACTGCAAGGCTCAGAAGAGCCCACACACTCAGGTCTTAACCCCAGTGTACTGAAAGTGTCAAAACATGTTTTTCAGCAGAAATAAACATGTTTCTGCAAGTTTGGTCAACCCCATGTAAGTTATGGGTCAGTAACAGCTCACTTTTCAAAACGTGTTTTTCAGCCCGAAATAAACGCGTTTTTTCAGACAGCTGTATCCCTATGTAACTGCAAGGCTCAGAAGACCCCACACACTCAGGTCTTAACCCCAGTGTGCTGAAAGTGTCAAAACATGTTTTTCAGCAGAAATAAACATGTTTCTGCAAGTTTGGTCAACCCCATGTAAGTTATGGGGCAGTAACAGCTCACTTTTCAAAACGTGTTTTTCAGCCCGAAATAAACACGTTTTTTCAGACAGCTGTATCCCTATGTAACTGCAAGGCTCAGAAGAGCCCACACACTCAGGTCTTAACCCCAGTGTGCTGAAAGTGTCAAAACATGTTTTTCAGCAGAAATAAACATGTTTCTGCAAGTTTGGTCAACCCCATGTAAGTTATGGGGCAGTAACAGCTCACTTTTCAAAACGTGTTTTTCAGCCCGAAATAAACGCGTTTTTTCAGACAGCTGTATCCCTATGTAACTGCAAGGCTCAGAAGAGCCCACACACTCAGGTCTTAACCCCAGTGTACTGAATGTGTCAAAACATGTTTTTCAGCATAAATAAACATGTTTCTGCAAGTTTGGTCAACCCCATGTAAGTTATGGGTCAGTAACAGCTCACTTTTCAAAACGTGTTTTTCAGCCCGAAATAAACGCGTTTTTTCAGACAGCTGTATCCCTATGTAACTGCAAGGCTCAGAAGAGCCCACACACTCAGGTCTTAACCCCAGTGTGCTGAAAGTGTCAAAACATGTTTTTCAGCAGAAATAAACATGTTTCTGCAAGTTTGGTCAACCCCATGTAAGTTATGGGGCAGTAACAGCTCACTTTTCAAAACGTGTTTTTCAGCCCGAAATAAACGCGTTTTTTCAGACAGCTGTATCCCTATGTAACTGCAAGGCTCAGAAGAGCCCACACACTCAGGTCTTAACCCCAGTGTGCTGAAAGTGTCAAAACATGTTTTTCAGCAGAAATAAACATGTTTCTGCAAGTTTGGTCAACCCCATGTAAGTTATGGGTTAGTAACAGCTCACTTTTCAAAACGTGTTTTTCAGCCCGAAATAAACGCGTTTTTTCAGACAGCTGTATCCCTATGTAACTGCAAGGCTCAGAAGAGCCCACACACTCAGGTCTTAACCCCAGTGTGCTGAAAGTGTCAAAACATGTTTTTCAGCAGAAATAAACATGTTTCTGCAAGTTTGGTCAACCCCATGTAAGTTATGGGTCAGTAACAGCTCACTTTTCAAAACGTGTTTTTCAGCCCGAAATAAACACGTTTTTTCAGACAGCTGTATCCCTATGTAACTGCAAGGCTCAGAAGAGCCCACACACTCAGGTCTTAACCCCAGTGTGCTGAAAGTGTCAAAACATGTTTTTCAGCAGAAATAAACATGTTTCTGCAAGTTTGGTCAACCCCATGTAAGTTATGGGTCAGTAACAGCTCACTTTTCAAAACGTGTTTTTCAGCCCGAAATAAACGCGTTTTTTCAGACAGCTGTATCCCTATGTAACTGCAAGGCTCAGAAGAGCCCACACACTCAGGTCTTAACCCCAGTGTGCTGAAAGTGTCAAAACATGTTTTTCAGCAGAAATAAACATGTTTCTGCAAGTTTGGTCAACCCCATGTAACTTATGGGGCAGTAACAGCTCACTTTTCAAAACGTGTTTTTCAGCCCGAAATAAACACGTTTTTTCAGACAGCTGTATCCCTATGTAACTGCAAGGCTCAGAAGAGCCCACACACTCAGGTCTTAACCCCAGTGTGCTGAAAGTGTCAAAACATGTTTTTCAGCAGAAATAAACATGTTTCTGCACGTTTGGTCAACCCCATGTAAGTTATGGGTCAGTAACAGCTCACTTTTCAAAACGTGTTTTTCAGCCCGAAATAAACGCGTTTTTTCAGACAGCTGTATCCCTATGTAACTGCAAGGCTCAGAAGAGCCCACACACTCAGGTCTTAACCCCAGTGTGCTGAAAGTGTCAAAACATGTTTTTCAGCAGAAATAAACATGTTTCTGCAAGTTTGGTCAACCCCATGTAAGTTACGGGGCAGTAACAGCTCACTTTTCAAAACGTGTTTTTCAGCCCGAAATAAACGCGTTTTTTCAGACAGCTGTATCCCTATGTAACTGCAAGGCTCAGAAGAGCCCACACACTCAGGTCTTAACCCCAGTGTGCTGAAAGTGTCAAAACATGTTTTTCAGCAGAAATAAACATGTTTCTGCAAGTTTGGTCAACCCCATGTAACTTATGGGGCAGTAACAGCTCACTTTTCAAAACGTGTTTTTCAGCCCGAAATAAACGCGTTTTTTCAGACAGCTGTATCCCTATGTAACTGCAAGGCTCAGAAGAGCCCACACACTCAGGTCTTAACCCCAGTGTACTGAAAGTGTCAAAACATGTTTTTCAGCAGAAATAAACATGTTTCTGCAAGTTTGGTCAACCCCATGTAAGTTATGGGTCAGTAACAGCTCACTTTTCAAAACGTGTTTTTCAGCCCGAAATAAACGCGTTTTTTCAGACAGCTGTATCCCTATGTAACTGCAAGGCTCAGAAGAGCCCACACACTCAGGTCTTAACCCCAGTGTGCTGAAAGTGTCAAAACATGTTTTTCAGCAGAAATAAACATGTTTCTGCAAGTTTGGTCAACCCCATGTAAGTTATGGGGCAGTAACAGCTCACTTTTCAAAACGTGTTTTTCAGCCCGAAATAAACACGTTTTTTCAGACAGCTGTATCCCTATGTAACTGCAAGGCTCAGAAGAGCCCACACACTCAGGTCTTAACCCCAGTGTGCTGAAAGTGTCAAAACATGTTTTTCAGCAGAAATAAACATGTTTCTGCAAGTTTGGTCAACCCCATGTAAGTTATGGGGCAGTAACAGCTCACTTTTCAAAACGTGTTTTTCAGCCCGAAATAAACGCGTTTTTTCAGACAGCTGTATCCCTATGTAACTGCAAGGCTCAGAAGAGCCCACACACTCAGGTCTTAACCCCAGTGTACTGAATGTGTCAAAACATGTTTTTCAGCAGAAATAAACATGTTTCTGCAAGTTTGGTCAACCCCATGTAAGTTATGGGTCAGTAACAGCTCACTTTTCAAAACGTGTTTTTCAGCCCGAAATAAACGCGTTTTTTCAGACAGCTGTATCCCTATGTAACTGCAAGGCTCAGAAGAGCCCACACACTCAGGTCTTAACCCCAGTGTGCTGAAAGTGTCAAAACATGTTTTTCAGCAGAAATAAACATGTTTCTGCAAGTTTGGTCAACCCCATGTAAGTTATGGGTCAGTAACAGCTCACTTTTCAAAACGTGTTTTTCAGCCCGAAATAAACGCGTTTTTTCAGACAGCTGTATCCCTATGTAACTGCAAGGCTCAGAAGAGCCCACACACTCAGGTCTTAACCCCAGTGTGCTGAAAGTGTCAAAACATGTTTTTCAGCAGAAATAAACATGTTTCTGCAAGTTTGGTCAACCCCATGTAAGTTATGGGGCAGTAACAGCTCACTTTTCAAAACGTGTTTTTCAGCCCGAAATAAACGCGTTTTTTCAGACAGCTGTATCCCTATGTAACTGCAAGGCTCAGAAGAGCCCACACACTCAGGTCTTAACCCCAGTGTGCTGAAAGTGTCAAAACATGTTTTTCAGCAGAAATAAACATGTTTCTGCAAGTTTGGTCAACCCCATGTAAGTTATGGGTCAGTAACAGCTCACTTTTCAAAACGTGTTTTTCAGCCCGAAATAAACGCGTTTTTTCAGACAGCTGTATCCCTATGTAACTGCAAGGCTCAGAAGAGCCCACACACTCAGGTCTTAACCCCAGTGTGCTGAAAGTGTCAAAACATGTTTTTCAGCAGAAATAAACATGTTTCTGCAAGTTTGGTCAACCCCATGTAAGTTATGGGGCAGTAACAGCTCACTTTTCAAAACTTGTTTTTCAGCCCGAAATAAACACGTTTTTTCAGACAGCTGTATCCCTATGTAACTGCAAGGCTCAGAAGAGCCCACACACTCAGGTCTTAACCCCAGTGTGCTGAAAGTGTCAAAACATGTTTTTCAGCAGAAATAAACATGTTTCTGCAAGTTTGGTCAACCCCATGTAAGTTATGGGGCAGTAACAGCTCACTTTTCAAAACGTGTTTTTCAGCCCGAAATAAACGCGTTTTTTCAGACAGCTGTATCCCTATGTAACTGCAAGGCTCAGAAGAGCCCACACACTCAGGTCTTAACCCCAGTGTGCTGAAAGTGTCAAAACATGTTTTTCAGCAGAAATAAACATGTTTCTGCAAGTTTGGTCAACCCCATGTAAGTTATGGGTCAGTAACAGCTCACTTTTCAAAACGTGTTTTTCAGCCCGAAATAAACGCGTTTTTTCAGACAGCTGTATCCCTATGTAACTGCAAGGCTCAGAAGAGCCCACACACTCAGGTCTTAACCCCAGTGTGCTGAAAGTGTCAAAACATGTTTTTCAGCATAAATAAACATGTTTCTGCAAGTTTGGTCAACCCCATGTAAGTTATGGGGCAGTAACAGCTCACTTTTCAAAACGTGTTTTTCAGCCCGAAATAAACGCGTTTTTTCAGACAGCTGTATCCCTATGTAACTGCAAGGCTCAGAAGAGCCCACACACTCAGGTCTTAACCCCAGTGTGCTGAAAGTGTCAAAACATGTTTTTCAGCAGAAATAAACATGTTTCTGCAAGTTTGGTCAACCCCATGTAAGTTATGGGTCAGTAACAGCTCACTTTTCAAAACGTGTTTTTCAGCCCGAAATAAACGCGTTTTTTCAGACAGCTGTATCCCTATGTAACTGCAAGGCTCAGAAGAGCCCACACACTCAGGTCTTAACCCCAGTGTGCTGAAAGTGTCAAAACATGTTTTTCAGCAGAAATAAACATGTTTCTGCAAGTTTGGTCAACCCCATGTAACGGGGCAGTAACAGCTCACTTTTCAAAACGTGTTTTTCAGCCCGAAATAAACACGTTTTTTCAGACAGCTGTATCCCTATGTAACTGCAAGGCTCAGAAGAGCCCACACACTCAGGTCTTAACCCCAGTGTGCTGAAAGTGTCAAAACATGTTTTTCAGCAGAAATAAACATGTTTCTGCAAGTTTGGTCAACCCCATGTAAGTTATGGGGCAGTAACAGCTCACTTTTCAAAACGTGTTTTTCAGCCCGAAATAAACGCGTTTTTTCAGACAGCTGTATCCCTATGTAACTGCAAGGCTCAGAAGAGCCCACACACTCAGGTCTTAACCCCAGTGTACTGAAAGTGTCAAAACATGTTTTTCAGCAGAAATAAACATGTTTCTGCAAGTTTGGTCAACCCCATGTAAGTTATGGGTCAGTAACAGCTCACTTTTCAAAACGTGTTTTTCAGCCCGAAATAAACGCGTTTTTTCAGACAGCTGTATCCCTATGTAACTGCAAGGCTCAGAAGACCCCACACACTCAGGTCTTAACCCCAGTGTGCTGAAAGTGTCAAAACATGTTTTTCAGCAGAAATAAACATGTTTCTGCAAGTTTGGTCAACCCCATGTAAGTTATGGGGCAGTAACAGCTCACTTTTCAAAACGTGTTTTTCAGCCCGAAATAAACACGTTTTTTCAGACAGCTGTATCCCTATGTAACTGCAAGGCTCAGAAGAGCCCACACACTCAGGTCTTAACCCCAGTGTGCTGAAAGTGTCAAAACATGTTTTTCAGCAGAAATAAACATGTTTCTGCAAGTTTGGTCAACCCCATGTAAGTTATGGGGCAGTAACAGCTCACTTTTCAAAACGTGTTTTTCAGCCCGAAATAAACGCGTTTTTTCAGACAGCTGTATCCCTATGTAACTGCAAGGCTCAGAAGAGCCCACACACTCAGGTCTTAACCCCAGTGTACTGAATGTGTCAAAACATGTTTTTCAGCAGAAATAAACATGTTTCTGCAAGTTTGGTCAACCCCATGTAAGTTATGGGTCAGTAACAGCTCACTTTTCAAAACGTGTTTTTCAGCCCGAAATAAACGCGTTTTTTCAGACAGCTGTATCCCTATGTAACTGCAAGGCTCAGAAGAGCCCACACACTCAGGTCTTAACCCCAGTGTGCTGAAAGTGTCAAAACATGTTTTTCAGCAGAAATAAACATGTTTCTGCAAGTTTGGTCAACCCCATGTAAGTTATGGGGCAGTAACAGCTCACTTTTCAAAACGTGTTTTTCAGCCCGAAATAAACGCTTTTTCAGACAGCTGTATCCCTATGTAACTGCAAGGCTCAGAAGAGCCCACACACTCAGGTCTTAACCCCAGTGTGCTGAAAGTGTCAAAACATGTTTTTCAGCAGAAATAAACATGTTTCTGCAAGTTTGGTCAACCCCATGTAAGTTATGGGTTAGTAACAGCTCACTTTTCAAAACGTGTTTTTCAGCCCGAAATAAACGCGTTTTTTCAGACAGCTGTATCCCTATGTAACTGCAAGGCTCAGAAGAGCCCACACACTCAGGTCTTAACCCCAGTGTGCTGAAAGTGTCAAAACATGTTTTTCAGCAGAAATAAACATGTTTCTGCAAGTTTGGTCAACCCCATGTAAGTTATGGGTCAGTAACAGCTCACTTTTCAAAACGTGTTTTTCAGCCCGAAATAAACACGTTTTTTCAGACAGCTGTATCCCTATGTAACTGCAAGGCTCAGAAGAGCCCACACACTCAGGTCTTAACCCCAGTGTGCTGAAAGTGTCAAAACATGTTTTTCAGCAGAAATAAACATGTTTCTGCAAGTTTGGTCAACCCCATGTAAGTTATGGGTCAGTAACAGCTCACTTTTCAAAACGTGTTTTTCAGCCCGAAATAAACGCGTTTTTTCAGACAGCTGTATCCCTATGTAACTGCAAGGCTCAGAAGAGCCCACACACTCAGGTCTTAACCCCAGTGTGCTGAAAGTGTCAAAACATGTTTTTCAGCAGAAATAAACATGTTTCTGCAAGTTTGGTCAACCCCATGTAACTTATGGGGCAGTAACAGCTCACTTTTCAAAACGTGTTTTTCAGCCCGAAATAAACACGTTTTTTCAGACAGCTGTATCCCTATGTAACTGCAAGGCTCAGAAGAGCCCACACACTCAGGTCTTAACCCCAGTGTGCTGAAAGTGTCAAAACATGTTTTTCAGCAGAAATAAACATGTTTCTGCACGTTTGGTCAACCCCATGTAAGTTATGGGTCAGTAACAGCTCACTTTTCAAAACGTGTTTTTCAGCCCGAAATAAACGCGTTTTTTCAGACAGCTGTATCCCTATGTAACTGCAAGGCTCAGAAGAGCCCACACACTCAGGTCTTAACCCCAGTGTGCTGAAAGTGTCAAAACATGTTTTTCAGCAGAAATAAACATGTTTCTGCAAGTTTGGTCAACCCCATGTAAGTTACGGGGCAGTAACAGCTCACTTTTCAAAACGTGTTTTTCAGCCCGAAATAAACGCGTTTTTTCAGACAGCTGTATCCCTATGTAACTGCAAGGCTCAGAAGAGCCCACACACTCAGGTCTTAACCCCAGTGTGCTGAAAGTGTCAAAACATGTTTTTCAGCAGAAATAAACATGTTTCTGCAAGTTTGGTCAACCCCATGTAACTTATGGGGCAGTAACAGCTCACTTTTCAAAACGTGTTTTTCAGCCCGAAATAAACGCGTTTTTTCAGACAGCTGTATCCCTATGTAACTGCAAGGCTCAGAAGAGCCCACACACTCAGGTCTTAACCCCAGTGTACTGAAAGTGTCAAAACATGTTTTTCAGCAGAAATAAACATGTTTCTGCAAGTTTGGTCAACCCCATGTAAGTTATGGGTCAGTAACAGCTCACTTTTCAAAACGTGTTTTTCAGCCCGAAATAAACGCGTTTTTTCAGACAGCTGTATCCCTATGTAACTGCAAGGCTCAGAAGAGCCCACACACTCAGGTCTTAACCCCAGTGTGCTGAAAGTGTCAAAACATGTTTTTCAGCAGAAATAAACATGTTTCTGCAAGTTTGGTCAACCCCATGTAAGTTATGGGGCAGTAACAGCTCACTTTTCAAAACGTGTTTTTCAGCCCGAAATAAACACGTTTTTTCAGACAGCTGTATCCCTATGTAACTGCAAGGCTCAGAAGAGCCCACACACTCAGGTCTTAACCCCAGTGTGCTGAAAGTGTCAAAACATGTTTTTCAGCAGAAATAAACATGTTTCTGCAAGTTTGGTCAACCCCATGTAAGTTATGGGGCAGTAACAGCTCACTTTTCAAAACGTGTTTTTCAGCCCGAAATAAACGCGTTTTTTCAGACAGCTGTATCCCTATGTAACTGCAAGGCTCAGAAGAGCCCACACACTCAGGTCTTAACCCCAGTGTACTGAATGTGTCAAAACATGTTTTTCAGCAGAAATAAACATGTTTCTGCAAGTTTGGTCAACCCCATGTAAGTTATGGGTCAGTAACAGCTCACTTTTCAAAACGTGTTTTTCAGCCCGAAATAAACGCGTTTTTTCAGACAGCTGTATCCCTATGTAACTGCAAGGCTCAGAAGAGCCCACACACTCAGGTCTTAACCCCAGTGTGCTGAAAGTGTCAAAACATGTTTTTCAGCAGAAATAAACATGTTTCTGCAAGTTTGGTCAACCCCATGTAAGTTATGGGTCAGTAACAGCTCACTTTTCAAAACGTGTTTTTCAGCCCGAAATAAACGCGTTTTTTCAGACAGCTGTATCCCTATGTAACTGCAAGGCTCAGAAGAGCCCACACACTCAGGTCTTAACCCCAGTGTGCTGAAAGTGTCAAAACATGTTTTTCAGCAGAAATAAACATGTTTCTGCAAGTTTGGTCAACCCCATGTAAGTTATGGGGCAGTAACAGCTCACTTTTCAAAACGTGTTTTTCAGCCCGAAATAAACGCGTTTTTTCAGACAGCTGTATCCCTATGTAACTGCAAGGCTCAGAAGAGCCCACACACTCAGGTCTTAACCCCAGTGTGCTGAAAGTGTCAAAACATGTTTTTCAGCAGAAATAAACATGTTTCTGCAAGTTTGGTCAACCCCATGTAAGTTATGGGTCAGTAACAGCTCACTTTTCAAAACGTGTTTTTCAGCCCGAAATAAACGCGTTTTTTCAGACAGCTGTATCCCTATGTAACTGCAAGGCTCAGAAGAGCCCACACACTCAGGTCTTAACCCCAGTGTGCTGAAAGTGTCAAAACATGTTTTTCAGCAGAAATAAACATGTTTCTGCAAGTTTGGTCAACCCCATGTAAGTTATGGGGCAGTAACAGCTCACTTTTCAAAACTTGTTTTTCAGCCCGAAATAAACGCGTTTTTTCAGACAGCTGTATCCCTATGTAACTGCAAGGCTCAGAAGAGCCCACACACTCAGGTCTTAACCCCAGTGTGCTGAAAGTGTCAAAACATGTTTTTCAGCAGAAATAAACATGTTTCTGCAAGTTTGGTCAACCCCATGTAAGTTATGGGTCAGTAACAGCTCACTTTTCAAAACGTGTTTTTCAGCCCGAAATAAACGCGTTTTTTCAGACAGCTGTATCCCTATGTAACTGCAAGGCTCAGAAGAGCCCACACACTCAGGTCTTAACCCCAGTGTGCTGAAAGTGTCAAAACATGTTTTTCAGCAGAAATAAACATGTTTCTGCAAGTTTGGTCAACCCCATGTAACTAATGGGGCAGTAACAGCTCACTTTTCAAAACGTGTTTTTCAGCCCGAAATAAACACGTTTTTTCAGACAGCTGTATCCCTATGTAACTGCAAGGCTCAGAAGAGCCCACACACTCAGGTCTTAACCCCAGTGTGCTGAAAGTGTCAAAACATGTTTTTCAGCAGAAATAAACATGTTTCTGCAAGTTTGGTCAACCCCATGTAAGTTATGGGTCAGTAACAGCTCACTTTTCAAAACTTGTTTTTCAGCCCGAAATAAACGCGTTTTTTCAGACAGCTGTATCCCTATGTAACTGCAAGGCTCAGAAGAGCCCACACACTCAGGTCTTAACCCCAGTGTGCTGAAAGTGTCAAAACATGTTTTTCAGCAGAAATAAACATGTTTCTGCAAGTTTGGTCAACCCCATGTAAGTTATGGGTTAGTAACAGCTCACTTTTCAAAACGTGTTTTTCAGCCCGAAATAAACGCGTTTTTTCAGACAGCTGTATCCCTATGTAACTGCAAGGCTCAGAAGAGCCCACACACTCAGGTCTTAACCACAGTGTGCTGAAAGTGTCAAAACATGTTTTTCAGCAGAAATAAACATGTTTCTGCAAGTTTGGTCAACCCCATGTAACTAATGGGGCAGTAACAGCTCACTTTTCAAAACGTGTTTTTCAGCCCGAAATAAACACGTTTTTTCAGACAGCTGTATCCCTATGTAACTGCAAGGCTCAGAAGAGCCCACACACTCAGGTCTTAACCCCAGTGTGCTGAAAGTGTCAAAACATGTTTTTCAGCAGAAATAAACATGTTTCTGCAAGTTTGGTCAACCCCATGTAAGTTATGGGTCAGTAACAGCTCACTTTTCAAAACGTGTTTTTCAGCCCGAAATAAACACGTTTTTTCAGACAGCTGTATCCCTATGTAACTGCAAGGCTCAGAAGAGCCCACACACTCAGGTCTTAACCCCAGTGTGCTGAAAGTGTCAAAACATGTTTTTCAGCAGAAATAAACATGTTTCTGCAAGTTTGGTCAACCCCATGTAAGTTATGGGTTAGTAACAGCTCACTTTTCAAAACGTGTTTTTCAGCCCGAAATAAACACGTTTTTTCAGACAGCTGTATCCCTATGTAACTGCAAGGCTCAGAAGAGCCCACACACTCAGGTCTTAACCCCAGTGTGCTGAAAGTGTCAAAACATGTTTTTCAGCAGAAATAAACATGTTTCTGCAAGTTTGGTCAACCCCATGTAAGTTATGGGTTAGTAACAGCTCACTTTTCAAAACGTGTTTTTCAGCCCGAAATAAACGCGTTTTTTCAGACAGCTGTATCCCTATGTAACTGCAAGGCTCAGAAGAGCCCACACACTCAGGTCTTAACCCCAGTGTGCTGAAAGTGTCAAAACATGTTTTTCAGCAGAAATAAACATGTTTCTGCAAGTTTGGTCAACCCCATGTAACTTATGGGTCAGTAACAGCTCACTTTTCAAAACGTGTTTTTCAGCCCGAAATAAACGCGTTTTTTCAGACAGCTGTATCCCTATGTAACTGCAAGGCTCAGAAGAGCCCACACACTCAGGTCTTAACCCCAGTGTGCTGAAAGTGTCAAAACATGTTTTTCAGCAGAAATAAACATGTTTCTGCAAGTTTGGTCAACCCCATGTAAGTTATGGGTCAGTAACAGCTCACTTTTCAAAACGTGTTTTTCAGCCCGAAATAAACGCGTTTTTTCAGACAGCTGTATCCCTATGTAACTGCAAGGCTCAGAAGAGCCCACACACTCAGGTCTTAACCCCAGTGTGCTGAAAGTGTCAAAACATGTTTTTCAGCAGAAATAAACATGTTTCTGAAAGTTTGGTCAACCCCATGTAACTTACGGGGCAGTAACAGCTCACTTTTCAAAACGTGTTTTTCAGCCCGAAATAAACACGTTTTTTCAGACAGCTGTATCCCTATGTAACTGCAAGGCTCAGAAGAGCCCACACACTCAGGTCTTAACCCCAGTGTGCTGAAAGTGTCAAAACATGTTTTTCAGCAGAAATAAACATGTTTCTGCAAGTTTGGTCAACCCCATGTAACTAATGGGGCAGTAACAGCTCACTTTTCAAAACGTGTTTTTCAGCCCGAAATAAACACGTTTTTTCAGACAGCTGTATCCCTATGTAACTGCAAGGCTCAGAAGAGCCCACACACTCAGGTCTTAACCCCAGTGTGCTGAAAGTGTCAAAACATGTTTTTCAGCAGAAATAAACATGTTTCTGCAAGTTTGGTCAACCCCATGTAAGTTATGGGGCAGTAACAGCTCACTTTTCAAAACGTGTTTTTCAGCCCGAAATAAACGCGTTTTTTTCAGACAGCTGTATCCCTATGTAACTGCAAGGCTCAGAAGAGCCCACACACTCAGGTCTTAACCCCAGTGTACTGAAAGTGTCAAAACATGTTTTTCAGCAGAAATAAACATGTTTCTGCAAGTTTGGTCAACCCCATGTAAGTTACGGGGCAGTAACAGCTCACTTTTCAAAACGTGTTTTTCAGCCCGAAATAAACGCGTTTTTTCAGACAGCTGTATCCCTATGTAACTGCAAGGCTCAGAAGAGCCCACACACTCAGGTCTTAACCCCAGTGTGCTGAAAGTGTCAAAACATGTTTTTCAGCAGAAATAAACATGTTTCTGCAAGTTTGGTCAACCCCATGTAAGTTATGGGGCAGTAACAGCTCACTTTTCAAAACGTGTTTTTCAGCCCGAAATAAACACGTTTTTTCAGACAGCTGTATCCCTATGTAACTGCAAGGCTCAGAAGAGCCCACACACTCAGGTCTTAACCCCAGTGTGCTGAAAGTGTCAAAACATGTTTTTCAGCAGAAATAAACATGTTTCTGCAAGTTTGGTCAACCCCATGTAAGTTATGGGGCAGTAACAGCTCACTTTTCAAAACGTGTTTTTCAGCCCGAAATAAACGCGTTTTTTCAGACAGCTGTATCCCTATGTAACTGCAAGTCTCAGAAGAGCCCACACACTCAGGTCTTAACCCCAGTGTACTGAATGTGTCAAAACATGTTTTTCAGCAGAAATAAACATGTTTCTGCAAGTTTGGTCAACCCCATGTAAGTTATGGGTCAGTAACAGCTCACTTTTCAAAACGTGTTTTTCAGCCCGAAATAAACGCGTTTTTTCAGACAGCTGTATCCCTATGTAACTGCAAGGCTCAGAAGAGCCCACACACTCAGGTCTTAACCCCAGTGTGCTGAAAGTGTCAAAACATGTTTTTCAGCAGAAATAAACATGTTTCTGCAAGTTTGGTCAACCCCATGTAAGTTATGGGTCAGTAACAGCTCACTTTTCAAAACGTGTTTTTCAGCCCGAAATAAACGCGTTTTTTCAGACAGCTGTATCCCTATGTAACTGCAAGGCTCAGAAGAGCCCACACACTCAGGTCTTAACCCCAGTGTGCTGAAAGTGTCAAAACATGTTTTTCAGCAGAAATAAACATGTTTCTGCAAGTTTGGTCAACCCCATGTAAGTTATGGGGCAGTAACAGCTCACTTTTCAGAACGTGTTTTTCAGCCCGAAATAAACGCGTTTTTTCAGACAGCTGTATCCCTATGTAACTGCAAGGCTCAGAAGAGCCCACACACTCAGGTCTTAACCCCAGTGTGCTGAAAGTGTCAAAACATGTTTTTCAGCAGAAATAAACATGTTTCTGCAAGTTTGGTCAACCCCATGTAAGTTATGGGTCAGTAACAGCTCACTTTTCAAAACGTGTTTTTCAGCCCGAAATAAACGCGTTTTTTCAGACAGCTGTATCCCTATGTAACTGCAAGGCTCAGAAGAGCCCACACACTCAGGTCTTAACCCCAGTGTGCTGAAAGTGTCAAAACATGTTTTTCAGCAGAAATAAACATGTTTCTGCAAGTTTGGTCAACCCCATGTAAGTTATGGGTCAGTAACAGCTCACTTTTCAAAACGTGTTTTTCAGCCCGAAATAAACGCGTTTTTTCAGACAGCTGTATCCCTATGTAACTGCAAGGCTCAGAAGAGCCCACACACTCAGGTCTTAACCCCAGTGTGCTGAAAGTGTCAAAACATGTTTTTCAGCAGAAATAAACATGTTTCTGCAAGTTTGGTCAACCCCATGTAAGTTATGGGTTAGTAACAGCTCACTTTTCAAAACGTGTTTTTCAGCCCGAAATAAACGCGTTTTTTCAGACAGCTGTATCCCTATGTAACTGCAAGGCTCAGAAGAGCCCACACACTCAGGTCTTAACCCCAGTGTGCTGAAAGTGTCAAAACATGTTTTTCAGCAGAAATAAACATGTTTCTGCAAGTTTGGTCAACCCCATGTAACTAATGGGGCAGTAACAGCTCACTTTTCAAAACGTGTTTTTCAGCCCGAAATAAACACGTTTTTTCAGACAGCTGTATCCCTATGTAACTGCAAGGCTCAGAAGAGCCCACACACTCAGGTCTTAACCCCAGTGTGCTGAAAGTGTCAAAACATGTTTTTCAGCAGAAATAAACATGTTTCTGCAAGTTTGGTCAACCCCATGTAAGTTATGGGTCAGTAACAGCTCACTTTTCAAAACGTGTTTTTCAGCCCGAAATAAACACGTTTTTTCAGACAGCTGTATCCCTATGTAACTGCAAGGCTCAGAAGAGCCCACACACTCAGGTCTTAACCCCAGTGTGCTGAAAGTGTCAAAACATGTTTTTCAGCAGAAATAAACATGTTTCTGCAAGTTTGGTCAACCCCATGTAAGTTATGGGTTAGTAACAGCTCACTTTTCAAAACGTGTTTTTCAGCCCGAAATAAACACGTTTTTTCAGACAGCTGTATCCCTATGTAACTGCAAGGCTCAGAAGAGCCCACACACTCAGGTCTTAACCCCAGTGTGCTGAAAGTGTCAAAACATGTTTTTCAGCAGAAATAAACATGTTTCTGCAAGTTTGGTCAACCCCATGTAAGTTATGGGTTAGTAACAGCTCACTTTTCAAAACGTGTTTTTCAGCCCGAAATAAACGCGTTTTTTCAGACAGCTGTATCCCTATGTAACTGCAAGGCTCAGAAGAGCCCACACACTCAGGTCTTAACCCCAGTGTGCTGAAAGTGTCAAAACATGTTTTTCAGCAGAAATAAACATGTTTCTGCAAGTTTGGTCAACCCCATGTAACTTATGGGTCAGTAACAGCTCACTTTTCAAAACGTGTTTTTCAGCCCGAAATAAACGCGTTTTTTCAGACAGCTGTATCCCTATGTAACTGCAAGGCTCAGAAGAGCCCACACACTCAGGTCTTAACCCCAGTGTGCTGAAAGTGTCAAAACATGTTTTTCAGCAGAAATAAACATGTTTCTGCAAGTTTGGTCAACCCCATGTAACTAATGGGGCAGTAACAGCTCACTTTTCAAAACGTGTTTTTCAGCCCGAAATAAACACGTTTTTTCAGACAGCTGTATCCCTATGTAACTGCAAGGCTCAGAAGAGCCCACACACTCAGGTCTTAACCCCAGTGTACTGAAAGTGTCAAAACATGTTTTTCAGCAGAAATAAACATGTTTCTGCAAGTTTGGTCAACCCCATGTAAGTTATGGGGCAGTAACAGCTCACTTTTCAAAACGTGTTTTTCAGCCCGAAATAAACGCGTTTTTTCAGACAGCTGTATCCCTATGTAACTGCAAGGCTCAGAAGAGCCCACACACTCAGGTCTTAACCCCAGTGTGCTGAAAGTGTCAAAACATGTTTTTCAGCAGAAATAAACATGTTTCTGCAAGTTTGGTCAACCCCATGTAAGTTATGGGTCAGTAACAGCTCACTTTTCAAAACGTGTTTTTCAGCCCGAAATAAACGCGTTTTTTCAGACAGCTGTATCCCTATGTAACTGCAAGGCTCAGAAGAGCCCACACACTCAGGTCTTAACCCCAGTGTACTGAAAGTGTCAAAACATGTTTTTCAGCAGAAATAAACATGTTTCTGCAAGTTTGGTCAACCCCATGTAAGTTATGGGTCAGTAACAGCTCACTTTTCAAAACGTGTTTTTCAGCCCGAAATAAACGCGTTTTTTCAGACAGCTGTATCCCTATGTAACTGCAAGGCTCAGAAGAGCCCACACACTCAGGTCTTAACCCCAGTGTGCTGAAAGTGTCAAAACATGTTTTTCAGCAGAAATAAACATGTTTCTGCAAGTTTGGTCAACCCCATGTAAGTTATGGGGCAGTAACAGCTCACTTTTCAAAACGTGTTTTTCAGCCCGAAATAAACACGTTTTTTCAGACAGCTGTATCCCTATGTAACTGCAAGGCTCAGAAGAGCCCACACACTCAGGTCTTAACCCCAGTGTGCTGAAAGTGTCAAAACATGTTTTTCAGCAGAAATAAACATGTTTCTGCAAGTTTGGTCAACCCCATGTAAGTTATGGGGCAGTAACAGCTCACTTTTCAAAACGTGTTTTTCAGCCCGAAATAAACGCGTTTTTTCAGACAGCTGTATCCCTATGTAACTGCAAGTCTCAGAAGAGCCCACACACTCAGGTCTTAACCCCAGTGTACTGAATGTGTCAAAACATGTTTTTCAGCAGAAATAAACATGTTTCTGCAAGTTTGGTCAACCCCATGTAAGTTATGGGTCAGTAACAGCTCACTTTTCAAAACGTGTTTTTCAGCCCGAAATAAACGCGTTTTTTCAGACAGCTGTATCCCTATGTAACTGCAAGGCTCAGAAGAGCCCACACACTCAGGTCTTAACCCCAGTGTGCTGAAAGTGTCAAAACATGTTTTTCAGCAGAAATAAACATGTTTCTGCAAGTTTGGTCAACCCCATGTAAGTTATGGGTCAGTAACAGCTCACTTTTCAAAACGTGTTTTTCAGCCCGAAATAAACGCGTTTTTTCAGACAGCTGTATCCCTATGTAACTGCAAGGCTCAGAAGAGCCCACACACTCAGGTCTTAACCCCAGTGTGCTGAAAGTGTCAAAACATGTTTTTCAGCAGAAATAAACATGTTTCTGCAAGTTTGGTCAACCCCATGTAAGTTATGGGGCAGTAACAGCTCACTTTTCAAAACGTGTTTTTCAGCCCGAAATAAACGCGTTTTTTCAGACAGCTGTATCCCTATGTAACTGCAAGGCTCAGAAGAGCCCACACACTCAGGTCTTAACCCCAGTGTGCTGAAAGTGTCAAAACATGTTTTTCAGCAGAAATAAACATGTTTCTGCAAGTTTGGTCAACCCCATGTAAGTTATGGGTCAGTAACAGCTCACTTTTCAAAACGTGTTTTTCAGCCCGAAATAAACGCGTTTTTTCAGACAGCTGTATCCCTATGTAACTGCAAGGCTCAGAAGAGCCCACACACTCAGGTCTTAACCCCAGTGTGCTGAAAGTGTCAAAACATGTTTTTCAGCAGAAATAAACATGTTTCTGCAAGTTTGGTCAACCCCATGTAAGTTATGGGGCAGTAACAGCTCACTTTTCAAAACGTGTTTTTCAGCCCGAAATAAACACGTTTTTTCAGACAGCTGTATCCCTATGTAACTGCAAGGCTCAGAAGAGCCCACACACTCAGGTCTTAACCCCAGTGTGCTGAAAGTGTCAAAACATGTTTTTCAGCAGAAATAAACATGTTTCTGCAAGTTTGGTCAACCCCATGTAAGTTATGGGGCAGTAACAGCTCACTTTTCAAAACGTGTTTTTCAGCCCGAAATAAACGCGTTTTTTCAGACAGCTGTATCCCTATGTAACTGCAAGGCTCAGAAGAGCCCACACACTCAGGTCTTAACCCCAGTGTACTGAATGTGTCAAAACATGTTTTTCAGCAGAAATAAACATGTTTCTGCAAGTTTGGTCAACCCCATGTAAGTTATGGGTCAGTAACAGCTCACTTTTCAAAACGTGTTTTTCAGCCCGAAATAAACGCGTTTTTTTTCAGACAGCTGTATCCCTATGTAACTGCAAGGCTCAGAAGAGCCCACACACTCAGGTCTTAACCCCAGTGTGCTGAAAGTGTCAAAACATGTTTTTCAGCAGAAATAAACATGTTTCTGCAAGTTTGGTCAACCCCATGTAAGTTATGGGTCAGTAACAGCTCACTTTTCAAAACGTGTTTTTCAGCCCGAAATAAACGCGTTTTTTCAGACAGCTGTATCCCTATGTAACTGCAAGGCTCAGAAGAGCCCACACACTCAGGTCTTAACCCCAGTGTGCTGAAAGTGTCAAAACATGTTTTTCAGCAGAAATAAACATGTTTCTGCAAGTTTGGTCAACCCCATGTAAGTTATGGGGCAGTAACAGCTCACTTTTCAAAACGTGTTTTTCAGCCCGAAATAAACGCGTTTTTTCAGACAGCTGTATCCCTATGTAACTGCAAGGCTCAGAAGAGCCCACACACTCAGGTCTTAACCCCAGTGTGCTGAAAGTGTCAAAACATGTTTTTCAGCAGAAATAAACATGTTTCTGCAAGTTTGGTCAACCCCATGTAAGTTATGGGTCAGTAACAGCTCACTTTTCAAAACGTGTTTTTCAGCCCGAAATAAACGCGTTTTTTCAGACAGCTGTATCCCTATGTAACTGCAAGGCTCAGAAGAGCCCACACACTCAGGTCTTAACCCCAGTGTGCTGAAAGTGTCAAAACATGTTTTTCAGCAGAAATAAACATGTTTCTGCAAGTTTGGTCAACCCCATGTAAGTTATGGGTTAGTAACAGCTCACTTTTCAAAACGTGTTTTTCAGCCCGAAATAAACGCGTTTTTTCAGACAGCTGTATCCCTATGTAACTGCAAGGCTCAGAAGAGCCCACATACTCAGGTCTTAACCCCAGTGTGCTGAAAGTGTCAAAACATGTTTTTCAGCAGAAATAAACATGTTTCTGCAAGTTTGGTCAACCCCATGTAACTAATGGGGCAGTAACAGCTCACTTTTCAAAACGTGTTTTTCAGCCCGAAATAAACATGTTTTTTCAGACAGCTGTATCCCTATGTAACTGCAAGGCTCAGAAGAGCCCACACACTCAGGTCTTAACCCCAGTGTGCTGAAAGTGTCAAAACATGTTTTTCAGCAGAAATAAACATGTTTCTGCAAGTTTGGTCAACCCCATGTAAGTTATGGGGCAGTAACAGCTCACTTTTCAAAACGTGTTTTTCAGCCCGAAATAAACACGTTTTTTCAGACAGCTGTATCCCTATGTAACTGCAAGGCTCAGAAGAGCCCACACACTCAGGTCTTAACCCCAGTGTGCTGAAAGTGTCAAAACATGTTTTTCAGCAGAAATAAACATGTTTCTGCAAGTTTGGTCAACCCCATGTAAGTTATGGGTTAGTAACAGCTCACTTTTCAAAACGTGTTTTTCAGCCCGAAATAAACGCGTTTTTTCAGACAGCTGTATCCCTATGTAACTGCAAGGCTCAGAAGAGCCCACACACTCAGGTCTTAACCCCAGTGTGCTGAAAGTGTCAAAACATGTTTTTCAGCAGAAATAAACATGTTTCTGCAAGTTTGGTCAACCCCATGTAACTTATGGGGCAGTAACAGCTCACTTTTCAAAACGTGTTTTTCAGCCCGAAATAAACGCGTTTTTTCAGACAGCTGTATCCCTATGTAACTGCAAGGCTCAGAAGAGCCCACACACTCAGGTCTTAACCCCAGTGTGCTGAAAGTGTCAAAACATGTTTTTCAGCAGAAATAAACATGTTTCTGCAAGTTTGGTCAACCCCATGTAACTTACGGGGCAGTAACAGCTCACTTTTCAAAACGTGTTTTTCAGCCCGAAATAAACACGTTTTTTCAGACAGCTGTATCCCTATGTAACTGCAAGGCTCAGAAGAGCCCACACACTCAGGTCTTAACCCCAGTGTGCTGAAAGTGTCAAAACATGTTTTTCAGCAGAAATAAACATGTTTCTGCAAGTTTGGTCAACCCCATGTAACTAATGGGGCAGTAACAGCTCACTTTTCAAAACGTGTTTTTCAGCCCGAAATAAACACGTTTTTTCAGACAGCTGTATCCCTATGTAACTGCAAGGCTCAGAAGAGCCCACACACTCAGGTCTTAACCCCAGTGTGCTGAAAGTGTCAAAACATGTTTTTCAGCAGAAATAAACATGTTTCTGCAAGTTTGGTCAACCCCATGTAAGTTATGGGGCAGTAACAGCTCACTTTTCAAAACGTGTTTTTCAGCCCGAAATAAACGCGTTTTTTCAGACAGCTGTATCCCTATGTAACTGCAAGGCTCAGAAGAGCCCACACACTCAGGTCTTAACCCCAGTGTACTGAAAGTGTCAAAACATGTTTTTCAGCAGAAATAAACATGTTTCTGCAAGTTTGGTCAACCCCATGTAAGTTATGGGTCAGTAACAGCTCACTTTTCAAAACGTGTTTTTCAGCCCGAAATAAACGCGTTTTTTCAGACAGCTGTATCCCTATGTAACTGCAAGGCTCAGAAGAGCCCACACACTCAGGTCTTAACCCCAGTGTGCTGAAAGTGTCAAAACATGTTTTTCAGCAGAAATAAACATGTTTCTGCAAGTTTGGTCAACCCCATGTAAGTTATGGGGCAGTAACAGCTCACTTTTCAAAACGTGTTTTTCAGCCCGAAATAAACACGTTTTTTCAGACAGCTGTATCCCTATGTAACTGCAAGGCTCAGAAGAGCCCACACACTCAGGTCTTAACCCCAGTGTGCTGAAAGTGTCAAAACATGTTTTTCAGCAGAAATAAACATGTTTCTGCAAGTTTGGTCAACCCCATGTAAGTTATGGGGCAGTAACAGCTCACTTTTCAAAACGTGTTTTTCAGCCCGAAATAAACGCGTTTTTTCAGACAGCTGTATCCCTATGTAACTGCAAGGCTCAGAAGAGCCCACACACTCAGGTCTTAACCCCAGTGTACTGAATGTGTCAAAACATGTTTTTCAGCAGAAATAAACATGTTTCTGCAAGTTTGGTCAACCCCATGTAAGTTATGGGTCAGTAACAGCTCACTTTTCAAAACGTGTTTTTCAGCCCGAAATAAACGCGTTTTTTCAGACAGCTGTATCCCTATGTAACTGCAAGGCTCAGAAGAGCCCACACACTCAGGTCTTAACCCCAGTGTGCTGAAAGTGTCAAAACATGTTTTTCAGCAGAAATAAACATGTTTCTGCAAGTTTGGTCAACCCCATGTAAGTTATGGGGCAGTAACAGCTCACTTTTCAAAACGTGTTTTTCAGCCCGAAATAAACGCGTTTTTTCAGACTGCTGTATCCCTATGTAACTGCAAGGCTCAGAAGAGCCCACACACTCAGGTCTTAACCCCAGTGTACTGAAAGTGTCAAAACATGTTTTTCAGCAGAAATAAACATGTTTCTGCAAGTTTGGTCAACCCCATGTAAGTTATGGGTCAGTAACAGCTCACTTTTCAAAACGTGTTTTTCAGCCCGAAATAAACGCGTTTTTTCAGACAGCTGTATCCCTATGTAACTGCAAGGCTCAGAAGAGCCCACACACTCAGGTCTTAACCCCAGTGTGCTGAAAGTGTCAAAACATGTTTTTCAGCAGAAATAAACATGTTTCTGCAAGTTTGGTCAACCCCATGTAAGTTATGGGGCAGTAACAGCTCACTTTTCAAAACGTGTTTTTCAGCCCGAAATAAACACGTTTTTTCAGACAGCTGTATCCCTATGTAACTGCAAGGCTCAGAAGAGCCCACACACTCAGGTCTTAACCCCAGTGTGCTGAAAGTGTCAAAACATGTTTTTCAGCAGAAATAAACATGTTTCTGCAAGTTTGGTCAACCCCATGTAAGTTATGGGGCAGTAACAGCTCACTTTTCAAAACGTGTTTTTCAGCCCGAAATAAACGCGTTTTTTCAGACAGCTGTATCCCTATGTAACTGCAAGGCTCAGAAGAGCCCACACACTCAGGTCTTAACCCCAGTGTACTGAATGTGTCAAAACATGTTTTTCAGCAGAAATAAACATGTTTCTGCAAGTTTGGTCAACCCCATGTAAGTTATGGGTCAGTAACAGCTCACTTTTCAAAACGTGTTTTTCAGCCCGAAATAAACGCGTTTTTTCAGACAGCTGTATCCCTATGTAACTGCAAGGCTCAGAAGAGCCCACACACTCAGGTCTTAACCCCAGTGTGCTGAAAGTGTCAAAACATGTTTTTCAGCAGAAATAAACATGTTTCTGCAAGTTTGGTCAACCCCATGTAAGTTATGGGGCAGTAACAGCTCACTTTTCAAAACGTGTTTTTCAGCCCGAAATAAACGCGTTTTTTCAGACAGCTGTATCCCTATGTAACTGCAAGGCTCAGAAGAGCCCACACACTCAGGTCTTAACCCCAGTGTGCTGAAAGTGTCAAAACATGTTTTTCAGCAGAAATAAACATGTTTCTGCAAGTTTGGTCAACCCCATGTAAGTTATGGGTTAGTAACAGCTCACTTTTCAAAACGTGTTTTTCAGCCCGAAATAAACGCGTTTTTTCAGACAGCTGTATTGTCACGCCCTCTGCAGCCAGAGGGCGCTCCTTCTCTGTCCTGTCCCTAGTTTCCGGTCTTCTGTCCTTCCTGTCCCTCTCTTTCCCTTGGGCTATATATTTCCGGGTCTTGCACTCTGTCCTCGCTCAGCATTGACGTTCGGATGTCCTGAGACCCGCCTAGCACCAGGGCGCCCCACGTCCGCTCCCTGAGGGCATAGGTTTCTATACGGCATTCCTGAACTCTTTGCATTATGAGCCCGGGCCTTTTTCCCCGTCTCGCCGCTACGCATATGGGTCTTTTTCCGCTCTCCTGCTCCCCACGGTTAGTCCCTTTGGACGTCCGTGACAGAATGCTGAGCCACCTAATGACCCCGCGAGCGGCGCTTTTTTTTGTCTTGCCGCAGTTTTTTTTTCTCTGGGCTGTTTTTTTTTTTTTTTTTTTCAGTTCCTCAATTCTAATCACTGGATATCACTCCGATCTTCCGTGCCTGTGAGCGGGTCCTGTACCTGGCTTTCCTCGGGTAGATCACTCCGATATCAGTGATCGAATGTTGAGCTGGCTTGCCTATTCTTATTACTGGATATCACTCCGAGCTTCTGTGTCTGGAGCGGGTTCTCGTGCCTGGCTCTTCCTGGTCTGGCTCTCTCCGATATCAGTGATAGAATGGTAAGCTTTCTGCCGTTCCTCCATGCCTTTCGCTGGATATCACTCCGGGCATCTGTGTCTGTGAGCGGGCTTCGGTCTGGCTTTCCTCAGGTTGTCCACTCCGATATCAGCGTTAGTATGTGAACGTGCCCATTCGCCGTTCCTCCATTCTTTTCGCTGGATATCATTCCGGGCATCTGTGTCTGTGAGCGGGCTTCGGTCTGGCTTTCCTCAGGTTGTCCACTCCGATATCAGCGTTAGTATGTGAACGTGCCCATTCGCCGTTCCTCCATTCTTTTCGCTGGATATCATTCCGGGCATCTGTGTCTGTGAGCGGGCTTCGGTCTGGCTTTCCTCAGGTTGTCCACTCCGATATCAGCGTTAGAATGTGAACGTGCCATTTGCCCAGTCTGCGGTATTTTTCCCCGGGGTTTTTGTGTTTTTTTTTTTCTTGTTTTTTGCCTTTTTGTTTTGATTTTTTTCTTCCTGGTTTCCCCTCCTTTTTGGTCCCCCCTGCTCTCTGTTTCTCGGAACTTTGGTTCCTACCTGTTTTTGGTTCCTATCTGTCTTGTGTGGTTTGTCTCCCTGGTCTTTCCCAGGTTTTTGTCTGTTGGGTTTGTGCTTGTGTTCTGTCTAGTGTGGTTTGTCTCCCTGGTCTTTCCCAGGTTTTTGTCTGTTGGGTTTGTGCTTGTGTACTTTTTTGTTTTAAGTCTCCGGAGCTCTTCTCTACCCCCCCTTCCTCCACCCAATAAAGGTGTATACCCCGGAGGAAGGGGTAGCTCTCAGCCGTGGATTCCCGGAGGTTTCCTTTCAGTTAAATGAGGTTTTTCCTCCCCCCAGTGCTGTGCAGCTTATTTATTTGTATGGGCGTCGGGAGCCGCCCATGAAGGGGGGGGTACTGTCACGCCCTCTGCAGCCAGAGGGCGCTCCTTCTCTGTCCTGTCCCTAGTTTCCGGTCTTCTGTCCTTCCTGTCCCTCTCTTTCCCTTGGGCTATATATTTCCGGGTCTTGCACTCTGTCCTCGCTCAGCATTGACGTTCGGATGTCCTGAGACCCGCCTAGCACCAGGGCGCCCCACGTCCGCTCCCTGAGGGCATAGGTTTCTATACGGCATTCCTGAACTCTTTGCATTATGAGCCCGGGCCTTTTTCCCCGTCTCGCCGCTACGCATATGGGTCTTTTTCCGCTCTCCTGCTCCCCACGGTTAGTCCCTTTGGACGTCCGTGACATGTATCCCTATGTAACTGCAAGGCTCAGAAGAGCCCACACACTCAGGTCTTAACCCCAGTGTGCTGAAAGTGTCAAAACATGTTTTTCAGCAGAAATAAACATGTTTCTGCAAGTTTGGTCAACCCCATGTAAGTTATGGGTCAGTAACAGCTCACTTTTCAAAACGTGTTTTTCAGCCCGAAATAAACACGTTTTTTCAGACAGCTGTATCCCTATGTAACTGCAAGGCTCAGAAGAGCCCACACACTCAGGTCTTAACCCCAGTGTGCTGAAAGTGTCAAAACATGTTTTTCAGCAGAAATAAACATGTTTCTGCAAGTTTGGTCAACCCCATGTAAGTTATGGGTCAGTAACAGCTCACTTTTCAAAACGTGTTTTTCAGCCCGAAATAAACGCGTTTTTTCAGACAGCTGTATCCCTATGTAACTGCAAGGCTCAGAAGAGCCCACACACTCAGGTCTTAACCCCAGTGTGCTGAAAGTGTCAAAACATGTTTTTCAGCAGAAATAAACATGTTTCTGCAAGTTTGGTCAACCCCATGTAAGTTATGGGGCAGTAACAGCTCACTTTTCAAAACGTGTTTTTCAGCCCGAAATAAACACGTTTTTTCAGACAGCTGTATCCCTATGTAACTGCAAGGCTCAGAAGAGCCCACACACTCAGGTCTTAACCCCAGTGTGCTGAAAGTGTCAAAACATGTTTTTCAGCAGAAATAAACATGTTTCTGCAAGTTTGGTCAACCCCATGTAAGTTATGGGGCAGTAACAGCTCACTTTTCAAAACGTGTTTTTCAGCCCGAAATAAACGCGTTTTTTCAGACAGCTGTATCCCTATGTAACTGCAAGGCTCAGAAGAGCCCACACACTCAGGTCTTAACCCCAGTGTGCTGAAAGTGTCAAAACATGTTTTTCAGCAGAAATAAACATGTTTCTGCAAGTTTGGTCAACCCCATGTAAGTTATGGGGCAGTAACAGCTCACTTTTCAAAACGTGTTTTTCAGCCCGAAATAAACGCGTTTTTTCAGACAACTGTATCCCTATGTAACTGCAAGGCTCAGAAGAGCCCACACACTCAGGTCTTAACCCCAGTGTACTGAATGTGTCAAAACATGTTTTTCAGCAGAAATAAACATGTTTCTGCAAGTTTGGTCAACCCCATGTAAGTTATGGGTCAGTAACAGCTCACTTTTCAAAACGTGTTTTTCAGCCCGAAATAAACGCGTTTTTTCAGACGGCTGTATCCCTATGTAACTGCAAGGCTCAGAAGAGCCCACACACTCAGGTCTTAACCCCAGTGTGCTGAAAGTGTCAAAACATGTTTTTCAGCAGAAATAAACATGTTTCTGCAAGTTTGGTCAACCCCATGTAAGTTATGGGTCAGTAACAGCTCACTTTTCAAAACGTGTTTTTCAGCCCGATATAAACGCGTTTTTTCAGACAGCTGTATCCCTATGTAACTGCAAGGCTCAGAAGAGCCCACACACTCAGGTCTTAACCCCAGTGTGCTGAAAGTGTCAAAACATGTTTTTCAGCAGAAATAAACATGTTTCTGCAAGTTTGGTCAACCCCATGTAAGTTATGGGGCAGTAACAGCTCACTTTTCAAAACGTGTTTTTCAGCCCGAAATAAACGCGTTTTTTCAGACAGCTGTATCCCTATGTAACTGCAAGGCTCAGAAGAGCCCACACACTCAGGTCTTAACCCCAGTGTGCTGAAAGTGTCAAAACATGTTTTTCAGCAGAAATAAACATGTTTCTGCAAGTTTGGTCAACCCCATGTAAGTTATGGGTCAGTAACAGCTCACTTTTCAAAACGTGTTTTTCAGCCCGAAATAAACGCGTTTTTTCAGACAGCTGTATCCCTATGTAACTGCAAGGCTCAGAAGAGCCCACACACTCAGGTTTTAACCCCAGTGTGCTGAAAGTGTCAAAACATGTTTTTCAGCAGAAATAAACATGTTTCTGCAAGTTTGGTCAACCCCATGTAAGTTATGGGGCAGTAACAGCTCACTTTTCAAAACGTGTTTTTCAGCCCGAAATAAACACGTTTTTTCAGACAGCTGTATCCCTATGTAACTGCAAGGCTCAGAAGAGCCCACACACTCAGGTCTTAACCCCAGTGTGCTGAAAGTGTCAAAACATGTTTTTCAGCAGAAATAAACATGTTTCTGCAAGTTTGGTCAACCCCATGTAAGTTATGGGGCAGTAACAGCTCACTTTTCAAAACGTGTTTTTCAGCCCGAAATAAACGCGTTTTTTCAGACAGCTGTATCCCTATGTAACTGCAAGGCTCAGAAGAGCCCACACACTCAGGTCTTAACCCCAGTGTACTGAATGTGTCAAAACATGTTTTTCAGCAGAAATAAACATGTTTCTGCAAGTTTGGTCAACCCCATGTAAGTTATGGGTCAGTAACAGCTCACTTTTCAAAACGTGTTTTTCAGCCCGAAATAATCGCGTTTTTTCAGACAGCTGTATCCCTATGTAACTGCAAGGCTCAGAAGAGCCCACACACTCAGGTCTTAACCCCAGTGTGCTGAAAGTGTCAAAACATGTTTTTCAGCAGAAATAAACATGTTTCTGCAAGTTTGGTCAACCCCATGTAAGTTATGGGGCAGTAACAGCTCACTTTTCAAAACGTGTTTTTCAGCCCGAAATAAACGCGTTTTTTCAGACAGCTGTATCCCTATGTAACTGCAAGGCTCAGAAGAGCCCACACACTCAGGTCTTAACCCCAGTGTGCTGAAAGTGTCAAAACATGTTTTTCAGCAGAAATAAACATGTTTCTGCAAGTTTGGTCAACCCCATGTAAGTTATGGGTCAGTAACAGCTCACTTTTCAAAACGTGTTTTTCAGCCCGAAATAAACGCGTTTTTTCAGACAGCTGTATCCCTATGTAACTGCAAGGCTCAGAAGAGCCCACACACTCAGGTCTTAACCCCAGTGTGCTGAAAGTGTCAAAACATGTTTTTCAGCAGAAATAAACATGTTTCTGCAAGTTTGGTCAACCCCATGTAACTAATGGGGCAGTAACAGCTCACTTTTCAAAACGTGTTTTTCAGCCCGAAATAAACATGTTTTTTCAGACAGCTGTATCCCTATGTAACTGCAAGGCTCAGAAGAGCCCACACACTCAGGTCTTAACCCCAGTGTGCTGAAAGTGTCAAAACATGTTTTTCAGCAGAAATAAACATGTTTCTGCAAGTTTGGTCAACCCCATGTAAGTTATGGGGCAGTAACAGCTCACTTTTCAAAACGTGTTTTTCAGCCCGAAATAAACGCGTTTTTTCAGACAGCTGTATCCCTATGTAACTGCAAGGCTCAGAAGAGCCCACACACTCAGGTCTTAACCCCAGTGTGCTGAAAGTGTCAAAACATGTTTTTCAGCAGAAATAAACATGTTTCTGCAAGTTTGGTCAACCCCATGTAAGTTATGGGTTAGTAACAGCTCACTTTTCAAAACGTGTTTTTCAGCCCGAAATAAACGCGTTTTTTCAGACAGCTGTATCCCTATGTAACTGCAAGGCTCAGAAGAGCCCACACACTCAGGTCTTAACCCCAGTGTGCTGAAAGTGTCAAAACATGTTTTTCAGCAGAAATAAACATGTTTCTGCAAGTTTGGTCAACCCCATGTAACTTATGGGTCAGTAACAGCTCACTTTTCAAAACGTGTTTTTCAGCCCGAAATAAACGCGTTTTTTCAGACAGCTGTATCCCTATGTAACTGCAAGGCTCAGAAGAGCCCACACACTCAGGTCTTAACCCCAGTGTGCTGAAAGTGTCAAAACATGTTTTTCAGCAGAAATAAACATGTTTCTGCAAGTTTGGTCAACCCCATGTAAGTTATGGGTCAGTAACAGCTCACTTTTCAAAACGTGTTTTTCAGCCCGAAATAAACGCGTTTTTTCAGACAGCTATATCCCTATGTAACTGCAAGGCTCAGAAGAGCCCACACACTCAGGTCTTAACCCCAGTGTGCTGAAAGTGTCAAAACATGTTTTTCAGCAGAAATAAACATGTTTCTGCAAGTTTGGTCAACCCCATGTAACTTATGGGTCAGTAACAGCTCACTTTTCAAAACGTGATTTTCAGCCCGAAATAAACACGTTTTTTCATACAGCTGTATCCCTATGTAACTGCAAGGCTCAGAAGAGCCCACACACTCAGGTCTTAACCCCAGTGTGCTGAAAGTGTCAAAACATGTTTTTCAGCAGAAATAAACATGTTTCTGCAAGTTTGGTCAACCCCATGTAACTAATGGGGCAGTAACAGCTCACTTTTCAAAACGTGTTTTTCAGCCCGAAATAAACATGTTTTTTCAGACAGCTGTATCCCTATGTAACTGCAAGGCTCAGAAGAGCCCACACACTCAGGTCTTAACCCCAGTGTGCTGAAAGTGTCAAAACATGTTTTTCAGCAGAAATAAACATGTTTCTGCAAGTTTGGTCAACCCCATGTAAGTTATGGGGCAGTAACAGCTCACTTTTCAAAACGTGTTTTTCAGCCCGAAATAAACGCGTTTTTTCAGACAGCTGTATCCCTATGTAACTGCAAGGCTCAGAAGAGCCCACACACTCAGGTCTTAACCCCAGTGTGCTGAAAGTGTCAAAACATGTTTTTCAGCAGAAATAAACATGTTTCTGCAAGTTTGGTCAACCCCATGTAAGTTATGGGTCAGTAACAGCTCACTTTTCAAAACGTGTTTTTCAGCCCGAAATAAACGCGTTTTTTCAGACAGCTGTATCCCTATGTAACTGCAAGGCTCAGAAGAGCCCACACACTCAGGTCTTAACCCCAGTGTGCTGAAAGTGTCAAAACATGTTTTTCAGCAGAAATAAACATGTTTCTGCAAGTTTGGTCAACCCCATGTAAGTTATGGGGCAGTAACAGCTCACTTTTCAAAACGTGTTTTTCAGCCCGAAATAAACGCGTTTTTTCAGACAGCTGTATCCCTATGTAACTGCAAGGCTCAGAAGAGCCCACACACTCAGGTCTTAACCCCAGTGTGCTGAAAGTGTCAAAACATGTTTTTCAGCAGAAATAAACATGTTTCTGCAAGTTTGGTCAACCCCATGTAAGTTATGGGTCAGTAACAGCTCACTTTTCAAAACGTGTTTTTCAGCCCGAAATAAACGCGTTTTTTCAGACAGCTGTATCCCTATGTAACTGCAAGGCTCAGAAGAGCCCACACACTCAGGTCTTAACCCCAGTGTGCTGAAAGTGTCAAAACATGTTTTTCAGCAGAAATAAACATGTTTCTGCAAGTTTGGTCAACCCCATGTAAGTTATGGGTTAGTAACAGCTCACTTTTCAAAACGTGTTTTTCAGCCCGAAATAAACGCGTTTTTTCAGACAGCTGTATCCCTATGTAACTGCAAGGCTCAGAAGAGCCCACACACTCAGGTCTTAACCCCAGTGTGCTGAAAGTGTCAAAACATGTTTTTCAGCAGAAATAAACATGTTTCTGCAAGTTTGGTCAACCCCATGTAACTAATGGGGCAGTAACAGCTCACTTTTCAAAACGTGTTTTTCAGCCCGAAATAAACGCGTTTTTTCAGACAGCTGTATCCCTATGTAACTGCAAGGCTCAGAAGAGCCCACACACTCAGGTCTTAACCCCAGTGTGCTGAAAGTGTCAAAACATGTTTTTCAGCAGAAATAAACATGTTTCTGCAAGTTTGGTCAACCCCATGTAAGTTATGGGTCAGTAACAGCTCACTTTTCAAAACGTGTTTTTCAGCCCGAAATAAACGCGTTTTTTCAGACAGCTGTATCCCTATGTAACTGCAAGGCTCAGAAGAGCCCACACACTCAGGTCTTAACCCCAGTGTGCTGAAAGTGTCAAAACATGTTTTTCAGCAGAAATAAACATGTTTCTGCAAGTTTGGTCAACCCCATGTAAGTTATGGGGCAGTAACAGCTCACTTTTCAAAACGTGTTTTTCAGCCCGAAATAAACGCGTTTTTTCAGACAGCTGTATCCCTATGTAACTGCAAGGCTCAGAAGAGCCCACACACTCAGGTCTTAACCCCAGTGTGCTGAAAGTGTCAAAACATGTTTTTCAGCAGAAATAAACATGTTTCTGCAAGTTTGGTCAACCCCATGTAAGTTATGGGTCAGTAACAGCTCACTTTTCAAAACGTGTTTTTCAGCCCGAAATAAACGCGTTTTTTCAGACAGCTGTATCCCTATGTAACTGCAAGGCTCAGAAGAGCCCACACACTCAGGTCTTAACCCCAGTGTGCTGAAAGTGTCAAAACATGTTTTTCAGCAGAAATAAACATGTTTCTGCAAGTTTGGTCAACCCCATGTAAGTTATGGGTTAGTAACAGCTCACTTTTCAAAACGTGTTTTTCAGCCCGAAATAAACGCGTTTTTTCAGACAGCTGTATCCCTATGTAACTGCAAGGCTCAGAAGAGCCCACACACTCAGGTCTTAACCCCAGTGTGCTGAAAGTGTCAAAACATGTTTTTCAGCAGAAATAAACATGTTTCTGCAAGTTTGGTCAACCCCATGTAACTAATGGGGCAGTAACAGCTCACTTTTCAAAACGTGTTTTTCAGCCCGAAATAAACATGTTTTTTCAGACAGCTGTATCCCTATGTAACTGCAAGGCACAGAAGAGCCCACACACTCAGGTCTTAACCCCAGTGTGCTGAAAGTGTCAAAACATGTTTTTCAGCAGAAATAAACATGTTTCTGCAAGTTTGGTCAACCCCATGTAAGTTATGGGGCAGTAACAGCTCACTTTTCAAAACGTGTTTTTCAGCCCGAAATAAACGCGTTTTTTCAGACAGCTGTATCCCTATGTAACTGCAAGGCTCAGAAGAGCCCACACACTCAGGTCTTAACCCCAGTGTGCTGAAAGTGTCAAAACATGTTTTTCAGCAGAAATAAACATGTTTCTGCAAGTTTGGTCAACCCCATGTAAGTTATGGGTTAGTAACAGCTCACTTTTCAAAACGTGTTTTTCAGCCCTAAATAAACGCGTTTTTTCAGACAGCTGTATCCCTATGTAACTGCAAGGCTCAGAAGAGCCCACACACTCAGGTCTTAACCCCAGTGTGCTGAAAGTGTCAAAACATGTTTTTCAGCAGAAATAAACATGTTTCTGCAAGTTTGGTCAACCCCATGTAACTTATGGGTCAGTAACAGCTCACTTTTCAAAACGTGTTTTTCAGCCTGAAATAAACGCGTTTTTTCAGACAGCTGTATCCCTATGTAACTGCAAGGCTCAGAAGAGCCCACACACTCAGGTCTTAACCCCAGTGTGCTGAAAGTGTCAAAACATGTTTTTCAGCAGAAATAAACATGTTTCTGCAAGTTTGGTCAACCCCATGTAAGTTATGGGTCAGTAACAGCTCACTTTTCAAAACGTGTTTTTCAGCCCGAAATAAACGCGTTTTTTCAGACAGCTGTATCCCTATGTAACTGCAAGGCTCAGAAGAGCCCACACACTCAGGTCTTAACCCCAGTGTGCTGAAAGTGTCAAAACATGTTTTTCAGCAGAAATAAACATGTTTCTGCAAGTTTGGTCAACCCCATGTAACTTATGGGTCAGTAACAGCTCACTTTTCAAAACGTGATTTTCAGCCCGAAATAAACACGTTTTTTCATACAGCTGTATCCCTATGTAACTGCAAGGCTCAGAAGAGCCCACACACTCAGGTCTTAACCCCAGTGTGCTGAAAGTGTCAAAACATGTTTTTCAGCAGAAATAAACATGTTTCTGCAAGTTTGGTCAACCCCATGTAACTTATGGGGCAGTAACAGCTCACTTTTCAAAACGTGTTTTTCAGCCCGAAATAAACGCGTTTTTTCAGACAGCTGTATCCCTATGTAACTGCAAGGCTCAGAAGAGCCCACACACTCAGGTCTTAACCCCAGTGTGCTGAAAGTGTCAAAACATGTTTTTCAGCAGAAATAAACATGTTTCTGCAAGTTTGGTGAACACCATGTAACTTACGGGGCAGTAACAGCTCACTTTTCAAAACGTGTTTTTCAGCCCGAAATAAACACGTTTTTTCAGACAGCTGTATCCCTATGTAACTGCAAGGCTCAGAAGAGCCCACACACTCAGGTCTTAACCCCAGTGTGCTGAAAGTGTCAAAACATGTTTTTCAGCAGAAATAAACATGTTTCTGCAAGTTTGGTCAACCCCATGTAAGTTATGGGGCAGTAACAGCTCACTTTTCAAAACGTGTTTTTCAGCCCGAAATAAACGCGTTTTTTCAGACAGCTGTATCCCTATGTAACTGCAAGGCTCAGAAGAGCCCACACACTCAGGTCTTAACCCCAGTGTGCTGAAAGTGTCAAAACATGTTTTTCAGCAGAAATAAACATGTTTCTGCAAGTTTGGTCAACCCCATGTAAGTTATGGGGCAGTAACAGCTCACTTTTCAAAACGTGTTTTTCAGCCCGAAATAAACGCGTTTTTTCAGTCAGCTGTATCCCTATGTAACTGCAAGGCTCAGAAGAGCCCACACACTCAGGTCTTAACCCCAGTGTGCTGAAAGTGTCAAAACATGTTTTTCAGCAGAAATAAACATGTTTCTGCAAGTTTGGTCAACCCCATGAAAGTTATGGGGCAGTAACAGCTCACTTTTCAAAACGTGTTTTTCAGCCCGAAATAAACGCGTTTTTTCAGACAGCTGTATCCCTATGTAACTGCAAGGCTCAGAAGAGCCCACACACTCAGGTCTTAACCCCAGTGTGCTGAAAGTGTCAAAACATGTTTTTCAGCAGAAATAAACATGTTTCTGCAAGTTTGGTCAACCCCATGTAAGTTATGGGTCAGTAACAGCTCACTTTTCAAAACGTGTTTTTCAGCCCGAAATAAACACGTTTTTTCAGACAGCTGTATCCCTATGTAACTGCAAGGCTCAGAAGAGCCCACACACTCAGGTCTTAACCCCAGTGTGCTGAAAGTGTCAAAACATGTTTTTCAGCAGAAATAAACATGTTTCTGCAAGTTTGGTCAACCCCATGTAAGTTATGGGTCAGTAACAGCTCACTTTTCAAAACGTGTTTTTCAGCCCGAAATAAACGCGTTTTTTCAGACAGCTGTATCCCTATGTAACTGCAAGGCTCAGAAGAGCCCACACACTCAGGTCTTAACCCCAGTGTGCTGAAAGTGTCAAAACATGTTTTTCAGCAGAAATAAACATGTTTCTGCAAGTTTGGTCAACCCCATGTAAGTTATGGGGCAGTAACAGCTCACTTTTCAAAACGTGTTTTTCAGCCCGAAATAAACACGTTTTTTCAGACAGCTGTATCCCTATGTAACTGCAAGGCTCAGAATAGCCCACACACTCAGGTCTTAACCCCAGTGTGCTGAAAGTGTCAAAACATGTTTTTCAGCAGAAATAAACATGTTTCTGCAAGTTTGGTCAACCCCATGTAAGTTATGGGGCAGTAACAGCTCACTTTTCAAAACGTGTTTTTCAGCCCGAAATAAACGCGTTTTTTCAGACAGCTGTATCCCTATGTAACTGCAAGGCTCAGAAGAGCCCACACACTCAGGTCTTAACCCCAGTGTACTGAATGTGTCAAAACATGTTTTTCAGCAGAAATAAACATGTTTCTGCAAGTTTGGTCAACCCCATGTAAGTTATGGGTCAGTAACAGCTCACTTTTCAAAACGTGTTTTTCAGCCCGAAATAAACGCGTTTTTTCAGACAGCTGTATCCCTATGTAACTGCAAGGCTCAGAAGAGCCCACACACTCAGGTCTTAACCCCAGTGTGCTGAAAGTGTCAAAACATGTTTTTCAGCAGAAATAAACATGTTTCTGCAAGTTTGGTCAACCCCATGTAACTTATGGGGCAGTAACAGCTCACTTTTCAAAACGTGTTTTTCAGCCCGAAATAAACGCGTTTTTTCAGACAGCTGTATCCCTATGTAACTGCAAGGCTCAGAAGAGCCCACACACTCAGGTCTTAACCCCAGTGTGCTGAAAGTGTCAAAACATGTTTTTCAGCAGAAATAAACATGTTTCTGCAAGTTTGGTCAACCCCATGTAACTTACGGGGCAGTAACAGCTCACTTTTCAAAACGTGTTTTTCAGCCCGAAATAAACACGTTTTTTCAGACAGCTGTATCCCTATGTAACTGCAAGGCTCAGAAGAGCCCACACACTCAGGTCTTAACTCCAGTGTGCTGAAAGTGTCAAAACATGTTTTTCAGCAGAAATAAACATGTTTCTGCAAGTTTGGTCAACCCCATGTAACTAATGGGGCAGTAACAGCTCACTTTTCAAAACGTGTTTTTCAGCCCGAAATAAACACGTTTTTTCAGACAGCTGTATCCCTATGTAACTGCAAGGCTCAGAAGAGCCCACACACTCAGGTCTTAACCCCAGTGTGCTGAAAGTGTCAAAACATGTTTTTCAGCAGAAATAAACATGTTTCTGCAAGTTTGGTCAACCCCATGTAAGTTATGGGGCAGTAACAGCTCACTTTTCAAAACGTGTTTTTCAGCCCGAAATAAACGCGTTTTTTCAGACAGCTGTATCCCTATGTAACTGCAAGGCTCAGAAGAGCCCACACACTCAGGTCTTAACCCCAGTGTACTGAAAGTGTCAAAACATGTTTTTCAGCAGAAATAAACATGTTTCTGCAAGTTTGGTCAACCCCATGTAAGTTACGGGGCAGTAACAGCTCACTTTTCAAAACGTGTTTTTCAGCCCGAAATAAACGCGTTTTTTCACACAGCTGTATCCCTATGTAACTGCAAGGCTCAGAAGAGCCCACACACTCAGGTCTTAACCCCAGTGTGCTGAAAGTGTCAAAACATGTTTTTCAGCAGAAATAAACATGTTTCTGCAAGTTTGGTCAACCCCATGTAAGTTATGGGTCAGTAACAGCTCACTTTTCAAAACGTGTTTTTCAGCCCGAAATAAACGCGTTTTTTCAGACAGCTGTATCCCTATGTAACTGCAAGGCTCAGAAGAGCCCACACACTCAGGTCTTAACCCCAGTGTACTGAAAGTGTCAAAACATGTTTTTCAGCAGAAATAAACATGTTTCTGCAAGTTTGGTCAACCCCATGTAAGTTATGGGTCAGTAACAGCTCACTTTTCAAAACGTGTTTTTCAGCCCGAAATAAACGCGTTTTTTCAGACAGCTGTATCCCTATGTAACTGCAAGGCTCAGAAGAGCCCACACACTCAGGTCTTAACCCCAGTGTGCTGAAAGTGTCAAAACATGTTTTTCAGCAGAAATAAACATGTTTCTGCAAGTTTGGTCAACCCCATGTAAGTTATGGGGCAGTAACAGCTCACTTTTCAAAACGTGTTTTTCAGCCCGAAATAAACACGTTTTTTCAGACAGCTGTATCCCTATGTAACTGCAAGGCTCAGAAGAGCCCACACACTCAGGTCTTAACCCCAGTGTGCTGAAAGTGTCAAAACATGTTTTTCAGCAGAAATAAACATGTTTCTGCAAGTTTGGTCAACCCCATGTAAGTTATGGGTCAGTAACAGCTCACTTTTCAAAACGTGTTTTTCAGCCCGAAATAAACGCGTTTTTTCAGACAGCTGTATCCCTATGTAACTGCAAGGCTCAGAAGAGCCCACACACTCAGGTCTTAACCCCAGTGTGCTGAAAGTGTCAAAACATGTTTTTCAGCAGAAATAAACATGTTTCTGCAAGTTTGGTCAACCCCATGTAAGTTATGGGTTAGTAACAGCTCACTTTTCAAAACGTGTTTTTCAGCCCGAAATAAACGCGTTTTTTCAGACAGCTGTATCCCTATGTAACTGCAAGGCTCAGAAGAGCCCACACACTCAGGTCTTAACCCCAGTGTGCTGAAAGTGTCAAAACATGTTTTTCAGCAGAAATAAACATGTTTCTGCAAGTTTGGTCAACCCCATGTAACTAATGGGGCAGTAACAGCTCACTTTTCAAAACGTGTTTTTCAGCCCGAAATAAACATGTTTTTTCAGACAGCTGTATCCCTATGTAACTGCAAGGCTCAGAAGAGCCCACACACTCAGGTCTTAACCCCAGTGTGCTGAAAGTGTCAAAACATGTTTTTCAGCAGAAATAAACATGTTTCTGCAAGTTTGGTCAACCCCATGTAAGTTATGGGGCAGTAACAGCTCACTTTTCAAAACGTGTTTTTCAGCCCGAAATAAACACGTTTTTTCAGACAGCTGTATCCCTATGTAACTGCAAGGCTCAGAAGAGCCCACACACTCAGGTCTTAACCCCAGTGTGCTGAAAGTGTCAAAACATGTTTTTCAGCAGAAATAAACATGTTTCTGCAAGTTTGGTCAACCCCATGTAAGTTATGGGTTAGTAACAGCTCACTTTTCAAAACGTGTTTTTCAGCCCGAAATAAACGCGTTTTTTCAGACAGCTGTATCCCTATGTAACTGCAAGGCTCAGAAGAGCCCACACACTCAGGTCTTAACCCCAGTGTGCTGAAAGTGTCAAAACATGTTTTTCAGCAGAAATAAACATGTTTCTGCAAGTTTGGTCAACCCCATGTAACTTATGGGGCAGTAACAGCTCACTTTTCAAAACGTGTTTTTCAGCCCGAAATAAACGCGTTTTTTCAGACAGCTGTATCCCTATGTAACTGCAAGGCTCAGAAGAGCCCACACACTCAGGTCTTAACCCCAGTGTGCTGAAAGTGTCAAAACATGTTTTTCAGCAGAAATAAACATGTTTCTGCAAGTTTGGTCAACCCCATGTAACTTACGGGGCAGTAACAGCTCACTTTTCAAAACGTGTTTTTCAGCCCGAAATAAACACGTTTTTTCAGACAGCTGTATCCCTATGTAACTGCAAGGCTCAGAAGAGCCCACACACTCAGGTCTTAACCCCAGTGTGCTGAAAGTGTCAAAACATGTTTTTCAGCAGAAATAAACATGTTTCTGCAAGTTTGGTCAACCCCATGTAACTAATGGGGCAGTAACAGCTCACTTTTCAAAACGTGTTTTTCAGCCCGAAATAAACACGTTTTTTCAGACAGCTGTATCCCTATGTAACTGCAAGGCTCAGAAGAGCCCACACACTCAGGTCTTAACCCCAGTGTGCTGAAAGTGTCAAAACATGTTTTTCAGCAGAAATAAACATGTTTCTGCAAGTTTGGTCAACCCCATGTAAGTTATGGGGCAGTAACAGCTCACTTTTCAAAACGTGTTTTTCAGCCCGAAATAAACGCGTTTTTTCAGACAGCTGTATCCCTATGTAACTGCAAGGCTCAGAAGAGCCCACACACTCAGGTCTTAACCCCAGTGTACTGAAAGTGTCAAAACATGTTTTTCAGCAGAAATAAACATGTTTCTGCAAGTTTGGTCAACCCCATGTAAGTTATGGGTCAGTAACAGCTCACTTTTCAAAACGTGTTTTTCAGCCCGAAATAAACGCGTTTTTTCAGACAGCTGTATCCCTATGTAACTGCAAGGCTCAGAAGAGCCCACACACTCAGGTCTTAACCCCAGTGTGCTGAAAGTGTCAAAACATGTTTTTCAGCAGAAATAAACATGTTTCTGCAAGTTTGGTCAACCCCATGTAAGTTATGGGGCAGTAACAGCTCACTTTTCAAAACGTGTTTTTCAGCCCGAAATAAACACGTTTTTTCAGACAGCTGTATCCCTATGTAACTGCAAGGCTCAGAAGAGCCCACACACTCAGGTCTTAACCCCAGTGTGCTGAAAGTGTCAAAACATGTTTTTCAGCAGAAATAAACATGTTTCTGCAAGTTTGGTCAACCCCATGTAAGTTATGGGGCAGTAACAGCTCACTTTTCAAAACGTGTTTTTCAGCCCGAAATAAACGCGTTTTTTCAGACAGCTGTATCCCTATGTAACTGCAAGGCTCAGAAGAGCCCACACACTCAGGTCTTAACCCCAGTGTACTGAATGTGTCAAAACATGTTTTTCAGCAGAAATAAACATGTTTCTGCAAGTTTGGTCAACCCCATGTAAGTTATGGGTCAGTAACAGCTCACTTTTCAAAACGTGTTTTTCAGCCCGAAATAAACGCGTTTTTTCAGACAGCTGTATCCCTATGTAACTGCAAGGCTCAGAAGAGCCCACACACTCAGGTCTTAACCCCAGTGTGCTGAAAGTGTCAAAACATGTTTTTCAGCAGAAATAAACATGTTTCTGCAAGTTTGGTCAACCCCATGTAAGTTATGGGGCAGTAACAGCTCACTTTTCAAAACGTGTTTTTCAGCCCGAAATAAACGCGTTTTTTCAGACAGCTGTATCCCTATGTAACTGCAAGTCTCAGAAGAGCCCACACACTCAGGTCTTAACCCCAGTGTACTGAAAGTGTCAAAACATGTTTTTCAGCAGAAATAAACATGTTTCTGCAAGTTTGGTCAACCCCATGTAAGTTATGGGTCAGTAACAGCTCACTTTTCAAAACGTGTTTTTCAGCCCGAAATAAACGCGTTTTTTCAGACAGCTGTATCCCTATGTAACTGCAAGGCTCAGAAGAGCCCACACACTCAGGTCTTAACCCCAGTGTGCTGAAAGTGTCAAAACATGTTTTTCAGCAGAAATAAACATGTTTCTGCAAGTTTGGTCAACCCCATGTAAGTTATGGGGCAGTAACAGCTCACTTTTCAAAACGTGTTTTTCAGCCCGAAATAAACACGTTTTTTCAGACAGCTGTATCCCTATGTAACTGCAAGGCTCAGAAGAGCCCACACACTCAGGTCTTAACCCCAGTGTGCTGAAAGTGTCAAAACATGTTTTTCAGCAGAAATAAACATGTTTCTGCAAGTTTGGTCAACCCCATGTAAGTTATGGGGCAGTAACAGCTCACTTTTCAAAACGTGTTTTTCAGCCCGAAATAAACGCGTTTTTTCAGACAGCTGTATCCCTATGTAACTGCAAGGCTCAGAAGAGCCCACACACTCAGGTCTTAACCCCAGTGTACTGAATGTGTCAAAACATGTTTTTCAGCAGAAATAAACATGTTTCTGCAAGTTTGGTCAACCCCATGTAAGTTATGGGTCAGTAACAGCTCACTTTTCAAAACGTGTTTTTCAGCCCGAAATAAACGCGTTTTTTCAGACAGCTGTATCCCTATGTAACTGCAAGGCTCAGAAGAGCCCACACACTCAGGTCTTAACCCCAGTGTGCTGAAAGTGTCAAAACATGTTTTTCAGCAGAAATAAACATGTTTCTGCAAGTTTGGTCAACCCCATGTAAGTTATGGGGCAGTAACAGCTCACTTTTCAAAACGTGTTTTTCAGCCCGAAATAAACGCGTTTTTTCAGACAGCTGTATCCCTATGTAACTGCAAGGCTCAGAAGAGCCCACACACTCAGGTCTTAACCCCAGTGTGCTGAAAGTGTCAAAACATGTTTTTCAGCAGAAATAAACATGTTTCTGCAAGTTTGGTCAACCCCATGTAAGTTATGGGTTAGTAACAGCTCACTTTTCAAAACGTGTTTTTCAGCCCGAAATAAACGCGTTTTTTCAGACAGCTGTATCCCTATGTAACTGCAAGGCTCAGAAGAGCCCACACACTCAGGTCTTAACCCCAGTGTGCTGAAAGTGTCAAAACATGTTTTTCAGCAGAAATAAACATGTTTCTGCAAGTTTGGTCAACCCCATGTAAGTTATGGGGCAGTAACAGCTCACTTTTCAAAACGTGTTTTTCAGCCCGAAATAAACACGTTTTTTCAGACAGCTGTATCCCTATGTAACTGCAAGGCTCAGAAGAGCCCACACACTCAGGTCTTAACCCCAGTGTGCTGAAAGTGTCAAAACATGTTTTTCAGCAGAAATAAACATGTTTCTGCAAGTTTGGTCAACCCCATGTAAGTTATGGGTTAGTAACAGCTCACTTTTCAAAACGTGTTTTTCAGCCCGAAATAAACGCGTTTTTTCAGACAGCTGTATCCCTATGTAACTGCAAGGCTCAGAAGAGCCCACACACTCAGGTCTTAACCCCAGTGTGCTGAAAGTGTCAAAACATGTTTTTCAGCAGAAATAAACATGTTTCTGCAAGTTTGGTCAACCCCATGTAACTTATGGGGCAGTAACAGCTCACTTTTCAAAACGTGTTTTTCAGCCCGAAATAAACGCGTTTTTTCAGACAGCTGTATCCCTATGTAACTGCAAGGCTCAGAAGAGCCCACACACTCAGGTCTTAACCCCAGTGTGCTGAAAGTGTCAAAACATGTTTTTCAGCAGAAATAAACATGTTTCTGCAAGTTTGGTCAACCCCATGTAACTTACGGGGCAGTAACAGCTCACTTTTCAAAACGTGTTTTTCAGCCCGAAATAAACACGTTTTTTCAGACAGCTGTATCCCTATGTAACTGCAAGGCTCAGAAGAGCCCACACACTCAGGTCTTAACCCCAGTGTGCTGAAAGTGTCAAAACATGTTTTTCAGCAGAAATAAACATGTTTCTGCAAGTTTGGTCAACCCCATGTAACTAATGGGGCAGTAACAGCTCACTTTTCAAAACGTGTTTTTCAGCCCGAAATAAACACGTTTTTTCAGACAGCTGTATCCCTATGTAACTGCAAGGCTCAGAAGAGCCCACACACTCAGGTCTTAACCCCAGTGTGCTGAAAGTGTCAAAACATGTTTTTCAGCAGAAATAAACATGTTTCTGCAAGTTTGGTCAACCCCATGTAAGTTATGGGGCAGTAACAGCTCACTTTTCAAAACGTGTTTTTCAGCCCGAAATAAACGCGTTTTTTCAGACAGCTGTATCCCTATGTAACTGCAAGGCTCAGAAGAGCCCACACACTCAGGTCTTAACCCCAGTGTACTGAAAGTGTCAAAACATGTTTTTCAGCAGAAATAAACATGTTTCTGCAAGTTTGGTCAACCCCATGTAAGTTATGGGTCAGTAACAGCTCACTTTTCAAAACGTGTTTTTCAGCCCGAAATAAACGCGTTTTTTCAGACAGCTGTATCCCTATGTAACTGCAAGGCTCAGAAGAGCCCACACACTCAGGTCTTAACCCCAGTGTGCTGAAAGTGTCAAAACATGTTTTTCAGCAGAAATAAACATGTTTCTGCAAGTTTGGTCAACCCCATGTAAGTTATGGGGCAGTAACAGCTCACTTTTCAAAACGTGTTTTTCAGCCCGAAATAAACACGTTTTTTCAGACAGCTGTATCCCTATGTAACTGCAAGGCTCAGAAGAGCCCACACACTCAGGTCTTAACCCCAGTGTGCTGAAAGTGTCAAAACATGTTTTTCAGCAGAAATAAACATGTTTCTGCAAGTTTGGTCAACCCCATGTAAGTTATGGGTTAGTAACAGCTCACTTTTCAAAACGTGTTTTTCAGCCCGAAATAAACGCGTTTTTTCAGACAGCTGTATCCCTATGTAACTGCAAGGCTCAGAAGAGCCCACACACTCAGGTCTTAACCCCAGTGTGCTGAAAGTGTCAAAACATGTTTTTCAGCAGAAATAAACATGTTTCTGCAAGTTTGGTCAACCCCATGTAACTAATGGGGCAGTAACAGCTCACTTTTCAAAACGTGTTTTTCAGCCCGAAATAAACATGTTTTTTCAGACAGCTGTATCCCTATGTAACTGCAAGGCTCAGAAGAGCCCACACACTCAGGTCTTAACCCCAGTGTGCTGAAAGTGTCAAAACATGTTTTTCAGCAGAAATAAACATGTTTCTGCAAGTTTGGTCAACCCCATGTAAGTTATGGGGCAGTAACAGCTCACTTTTCAAAACGTGTTTTTCAGCCCGAAATAAACACGTTTTTTCAGACAGCTGTATCCCTATGTAACTGCAAGGCTCAGAAGAGCCCACACACTCAGGTCTTAACCCCAGTGTGCTGAAAGTGTCAAAACATGTTTTTCAGCAGAAATAAACATGTTTCTGCAAGTTTGGTCAACCCCATGTAAGTTATGGGTTAGTAACAGCTCACTTTTCAAAACGTGTTTTTCAGCCCGAAATAAACGCGTTTTTTCAGACAGCTGTATCCCTATGTAACTGCAAGGCTCAGAAGAGCCCACACACTCAGGTCTTAACCCCAGTGTGCTGAAAGTGTCAAAACATGTTTTTCAGCAGAAATAAACATGTTTCTGCAAGTTTGGTCAACCCCATGTAACTTATGGGGCAGTAACAGCTCACTTTTCAAAACGTGTTTTTCAGCCCGAAATAAACGCGTTTTTTCAGACAGCTGTATCCCTATGTAACTGCAAGGCTCAGAAGAGCCCACACACTCAGGTCTTAACCCCAGTGTGCTGAAAGTGTCAAAACATGTTTTTCAGCAGAAATAAACATGTTTCTGCAAGTTTGGTCAACCCCATGTAACTTACGGGGCAGTAACAGCTCACTTTTCAAAACGTGTTTTTCAGCCCGAAATAAACACGTTTTTTCAGACAGCTGTATCCCTATGTAACTGCAAGGCTCAGAAGAGCCCACACACTCAGGTCTTAACCCCAGTGTGCTGAAAGTGTCAAAACATGTTTTTCAGCAGAAATAAACATGTTTCTGCAAGTTTGGTCAACCCCATGTAACTAATGGGGCAGTAACAGCTCACTTTTCAAAACGTGTTTTTCAGCCCGAAATAAACACGTTTTTTCAGACAGCTGTATCCCTATGTAACTGCAAGGCTCAGAAGAGCCCACACACTCAGGTCTTAACCCCAGTGTGCTGAAAGTGTCAAAACATGTTTTTCAGCAGAAATAAACATGTTTCTGCAAGTTTGGTCAACCCCATGTAAGTTATGGGGCAGTAACAGCTCACTTTTCAAAACGTGTTTTTCAGCCCGAAATAAACGCGTTTTTTCAGACAGCTGTATCCCTATGTAACTGCAAGGCTCAGAAGAGCCCACACACTCAGGTCTTAACCCCAGTGTACTGAAAGTGTCAAAACATGTTTTTCAGCAGAAATAAACATGTTTCTGCAAGTTTGGTCAACCCCATGTAAGTTATGGGTCAGTAACAGCTCACTTTTCAAAACGTGTTTTTCAGCCCGAAATAAACGCGTTTTTTCAGACAGCTGTATCCCTATGTAACTGCAAGGCTCAGAAGAGCCCACACACTCAGGTCTTAACCCCAGTGTGCTGAAAGTGTCAAAACATGTTTTTCAGCAGAAATAAACATGTTTCTGCAAGTTTGGTCAACCCCATGTAAGTTATGGGGCAGTAACAGCTCACTTTTCAAAACGTGTTTTTCAGCCCGAAATAAACACGTTTTTTCAGACAGCTGTATCCCTATGTAACTGCAAGGCTCAGAAGAGCCCACACACTCAGGTCTTAACCCCAGTGTGCTGAAAGTGTCAAAACATGTTTTTCAGCAGAAATAAACATGTTTCTGCAAGTTTGGTCAACCCCATGTAAGTTATGGGGCAGTAACAGCTCACTTTTCAAAACGTGTTTTTCAGCCCGAAATAAACGCGTTTTTTCAGACAGCTGTATCCCTATGTAACTGCAAGGCTCAGAAGAGCCCACACACTCAGGTCTTAACCCCAGTGTGCTGAAAGTGTCAAAACATGTTTTTCAGCAGAAATAAACATGTTTCTGCAAGTTTGGTCAACCCCATGTAAGTTATGGGGCAGTAACAGCTCACTTTTCAAAACGTGTTTTTCAGCCCGAAATAAACGCGTTTTTTCAGACAGCTGTATCCCTATGTAACTGCAAGTCTCAGAAGAGCCCACACACTCAGGTCTTAACCCCAGTGTACTGAAAGTGTCAAAACATGTTTTTCAGCAGAAATAAACATGTTTCTGCAAGTTTGGTCAACCCCATGTAAGTTATGGGTCAGTAACAGCTCACTTTTCAAAACGTGTTTTTCAGCCCGAAATAAACGCGTTTTTTCAGACAGCTGTATCCCTATGTAACTGCAAGGCTCAGAAGAGCCCACACACTCAGGTCTTAACCCCAGTGTGCTGAAAGTGTCAAAACATGTTTTTCAGCAGAAATAAACATGTTTCTGCAAGTTTGGTCAACCCCATGTAAGTTATGGGGCAGTAACAGCTCACTTTTCAAAACGTGTTTTTCAGCCCGAAATAAACACGTTTTTTCAGACAGCTGTATCCCTATGTAACTGCAAGGCTCAGAAGAGCCCACACACTCAGGTCTTAACCCCAGTGTGCTGAAAGTGTCAAAACATGTTTTTCAGCAGAAATAAACATGTTTCTGCAAGTTTGGTCAACCCCATGTAAGTTATGGGGCAGTAACAGCTCACTTTTCAAAACGTGTTTTTCAGCCCGAAATAAACGCGTTTTTTCAGACAGCTGTATCCCTATGTAACTGCAAGGCTCAGAAGAGCCCACACACTCAGGTCTTAACCCCAGTGTACTGAATGTGTCAAAACATGTTTTTCAGCAGAAATAAACATGTTTCTGCAAGTTTGGTCAACCCCATGTAAGTTATGGGTCAGTAACAGCTCACTTTTCAAAACGTGTTTTTCAGCCCGAAATAAACGCGTTTTTTCAGACAGCTGTATCCCTATGTAACTGCAAGGCTCAGAAGAGCCCACACACTCAGGTCTTAACCCCAGTGTGCTGAAAGTGTCAAAACATGTTTTTCAGCAGAAATAAACATGTTTCTGCAAGTTTGGTCAACCCCATGTAAGTTATGGGGCAGTAACAGCTCACTTTTCAAAACGTGTTTTTCAGCCCGAAATAAACGCGTTTTTTCAGACAGCTGTATCCCTATGTAACTGCAAGGCTCAGAAGAGCCCACACACTCAGGTCTTAACCCCAGTGTGCTGAAAGTGTCAAAACATGTTTTTCAGCAGAAATAAACATGTTTCTGCAAGTTTGGTCAACCCCATGTAAGTTATGGGTTAGTAACAGCTCACTTTTCAAAACGTGTTTTTCAGCCCGAAATAAACGCGTTTTTTCAGACAGCTGTATCCCTATGTAACTGCAAGGCTCAGAAGAGCCCACACACTCAGGTCTTAACCCCAGTGTGCTGAAAGTGTCAAAACATGTTTTTCAGCAGAAATAAACATGTTTCTGCAAGTTTGGTCAACCCCATGTAAGTTATGGGGCAGTAACAGCTCACTTTTCAAAACGTGTTTTTCAGCCCGAAATAAACACGTTTTTTCAGACAGCTGTATCCCTATGTAACTGCAAGGCTCAGAAGAGCCCACACACTCAGGTCTTAACCCCAGTGTGCTGAAAGTGTCAAAACATGTTTTTCAGCAGAAATAAACATGTTTCTGCAAGTTTGGTCAACCCCATGTAAGTTATGGGTTAGTAACAGCTCACTTTTCAAAACGTGTTTTTCAGCCCGAAATAAACGCGTTTTTTCAGACAGCTGTATCCCTATGTAACTGCAAGGCTCAGAAGAGCCCACACACTCAGGTCTTAACCCCAGTGTGCTGAAAGTGTCAAAACATGTTTTTCAGCAGAAATAAACATGTTTCTGCAAGTTTGGTCAACCCCATGTAACTTATGGGGCAGTAACAGCTCACTTTTCAAAACGTGTTTTTCAGCCCGAAATAAACGCGTTTTTTCAGACAGCTGTATCCCTATGTAACTGCAAGGCTCAGAAGAGCCCACACACTCAGGTCTTAACCCCAGTGTGCTGAAAGTGTCAAAACATGTTTTTCAGCAGAAATAAACATGTTTCTGCAAGTTTGGTCAACCCCATGTAACTTACGGGGCAGTAACAGCTCACTTTTCAAAACGTGTTTTTCAGCCCGAAATAAACACGTTTTTTCAGACAGCTGTATCCCTATGTAACTGCAAGGCTCAGAAGAGCCCACACACTCAGGTCTTAACCCCAGTGTGCTGAAAGTGTCAAAACATGTTTTTCAGCAGAAATAAACATGTTTCTGCAAGTTTGGTCAACCCCATGTAACTAATGGGGCAGTAACAGCTCACTTTTCAAAACGTGTTTTTCAGCCCGAAATAAACACGTTTTTTCAGACAGCTGTATCCCTATGTAACTGCAAGGCTCAGAAGAGCCCACACACTCAGGTCTTAACCCCAGTGTGCTGAAAGTGTCAAAACATGTTTTTCAGCAGAAATAAACATGTTTCTGCAAGTTTGGTCAACCCCATGTAAGTTATGGGGCAGTAACAGCTCACTTTTCAAAACGTGTTTTTCAGCCCGAAATAAACGCGTTTTTTCAGACAGCTGTATCCCTATGTAACTGCAAGGCTCAGAAGAGCCCACACACTCAGGTCTTAACCCCAGTGTACTGAAAGTGTCAAAACATGTTTTTCAGCAGAAATAAACATGTTTCTGCAAGTTTGGTCAACCCCATGTAAGTTATGGGTCAGTAACAGCTCACTTTTCAAAACGTGTTTTTCAGCCCGAAATAAACGCGTTTTTTCAGACAGCTGTATCCCTATGTAACTGCAAGGCTCAGAAGAGCCCACACACTCAGGTCTTAACCCCAGTGTGCTGAAAGTGTCAAAACATGTTTTTCAGCAGAAATAAACATGTTTCTGCAAGTTTGGTCAACCCCATGTAAGTTATGGGGCAGTAACAGCTCACTTTTCAAAACGTGTTTTTCAGCCCGAAATAAACACGTTTTTTCAGACAGCTGTATCCCTATGTAACTGCAAGGCTCAGAAGAGCCCACACACTCAGGTCTTAACCCCAGTGTGCTGAAAGTGTCAAAACATGTTTTTCAGCAGAAATAAACATGTTTCTGCAAGTTTGGTCAACCCCATGTAAGTTATGGGGCAGTAACAGCTCACTTTTCAAAACGTGTTTTTCAGCCCGAAATAAACGCGTTTTTTCAGACAGCTGTATCCCTATGTAACTGCAAGGCTCAGAAGAGCCCACACACTCAGGTCTTAACCCCAGTGTACTGAATGTGTCAAAACATGTTTTTCAGCAGAAATAAACATGTTTCTGCAAGTTTGGTCAACCCCATGTAAGTTATGGGTCAGTAACAGCTCACTTTTCAAAACGTGTTTTTCAGCCCGAAATAAACGCGTTTTTTCAGACAGCTGTATCCCTATGTAACTGCAAGGCTCAGAAGAGCCCACACACTCAGGTCTTAACCCCAGTGTGCTGAAAGTGTCAAAACATGTTTTTCAGCAGAAATAAACATGTTTCTGCAAGTTTGGTCAACCCCATGTAAGTTATGGGGCAGTAACAGCTCACTTTTCAAAACGTGTTTTTCAGCCCGAAATAAACGCGTTTTTTCAGACAGCTGTATCCCTATGTAACTGCAAGTCTCAGAAGAGCCCACACACTCAGGTCTTAACCCCAGTGTACTGAAAGTGTCAAAACATGTTTTTCAGCAGAAATAAACATGTTTCTGCAAGTTTGGTCAACCCCATGTAAGTTATGGGTCAGTAACAGCTCACTTTTCAAAACGTGTTTTTCAGCCCGAAATAAACGCGTTTTTTCAGACAGCTGTATCCCTATGTAACTGCAAGGCTCAGAAGAGCCCACACACTCAGGTCTTAACCCCAGTGTGCTGAAAGTGTCAAAACATGTTTTTCAGCAGAAATAAACATGTTTCTGCAAGTTTGGTCAACCCCATGTAAGTTATGGGGCAGTAACAGCTCACTTTTCAAAACGTGTTTTTCAGCCCGAAATAAACACGTTTTTTCAGACAGCTGTATCCCTATGTAACTGCAAGGCTCAGAAGAGCCCACACACTCAGGTCTTAACCCCAGTGTGCTGAAAGTGTCAAAACATGTTTTTCAGCAGAAATAAACATGTTTCTGCAAGTTTGGTCAACCCCATGTAAGTTATGGGGCAGTAACAGCTCACTTTTCAAAACGTGTTTTTCAGCCCGAAATAAACGCGTTTTTTCAGACAGCTGTATCCCTATGTAACTGCAAGGCTCAGAAGAGCCCACACACTCAGGTCTTAACCCCAGTGTACTGAATGTGTCAAAACATGTTTTTCAGCAGAAATAAACATGTTTCTGCAAGTTTGGTCAACCCCATGTAAGTTATGGGTCAGTAACAGCTCACTTTTCAAAACGTGTTTTTCAGCCCGAAATAAACGCGTTTTTTCAGACAGCTGTATCCCTATGTAACTGCAAGGCTCAGAAGAGCCCACACACTCAGGTCTTAACCCCAGTGTGCTGAAAGTGTCAAAACATGTTTTTCAGCAGAAATAAACATGTTTCTGCAAGTTTGGTCAACCCCATGTAAGTTATGGGGCAGTAACAGCTCACTTTTCAAAACGTGTTTTTCAGCCCGAAATAAACGCGTTTTTTCAGACAGCTGTATCCCTATGTAACTGCAAGGCTCAGAAGAGCCCACACACTCAGGTCTTAACCCCAGTGTGCTGAAAGTGTCAAAACATGTTTTTCAGCAGAAATAAACATGTTTCTGCAAGTTTGGTCAACCCCATGTAAGTTATGGGTTAGTAACAGCTCACTTTTCAAAACGTGTTTTTCAGCCCGAAATAAACGCGTTTTTTCAGACAGCTGTATCCCTATGTAACTGCAAGGCTCAGAAGAGCCCACACACTCAGGTCTTAACCCCAGTGTGCTGAAAGTGTCAAAACATGTTTTTCAGCAGAAATAAACATGTTTCTGCAAGTTTGGTCAACCCCATGTAAGTTATGGGTCAGTAACAGCTCACTTTTCAAAACGTGTTTTTCAGCCCGAAATAAACACGTTTTTTCAGACAGCTGTATCCCTATGTAACTGCAAGGCTCAGAAGAGCCCACACACTCAGGTCTTAACCCCAGTGTGCTGAAAGTGTCAAAACATGTTTTTCAGCAGAAATAAACATGTTTCTGCAAGTTTGGTCAACCCCATGTAAGTTATGGGGCAGTAACAGCTCACTTTTCAAAACGTGTTTTTCAGCCCGAAATAAACACGTTTTTTCAGACAGCTGTATCCCTATGTAACTGCAAGGCTCAGAAGAGCCCACACACTCAGGTCTTAACCCCAGTGTGCTGAAAGTGTCAAAACATGTTTTTCAGCAGAAATAAACATGTTTCTGCAAGTTTGGTCAACCCCATGTAAGTTATGGGTCAGTAACAGCTCACTTTTCAAAACGTGTTTTTCAGCCCGAAATAAACGCGTTTTTTCAGACGGCTGTATCCCTATGTAACTGCAAGGCTCAGAAGAGCCCACACACTCAGGTCTTAACCCCAGTGTGCTGAAAGTGTCAAAACATGTTTTTCAGCAGAAATAAACATGTTTCTGCAAGTTTGGTCAACCCCATGTAAGTTATGGGTCAGTAACAGCTCACTTTTCAAAACGTGTTTTTCAGCCCGATATAAACGCGTTTTTTCAGACAGCTGTATCCCTATGTAACTGCAAGGCTCAGAAGAGCCCACACACTCAGGTCTTAACCCCAGTGTGCTGAAAGTGTCAAAACATGTTTTTCAGCAGAAATAAACATGTTTCTGCAAGTTTGGTCAACCCCATGTAAGTTATGGGGCAGTAACAGCTCACTTTTCAAAACGTGTTTTTCAGCCCGAAATAAACGCGTTTTTTCAGACAGCTGTATCCCTATGTAACTGCAAGGCTCAGAAGAGCCCACACACTCAGGTCTTAACCCCAGTGTGCTGAAAGTGTCAAAACATGTTTTTCAGCAGAAATAAACATGTTTCTGCAAGTTTGGTCAACCCCATGTAAGTTATGGGTCAGTAACAGCTCACTTTTCAAAACGTGTTTTTCAGCCCGAAATAAACGCGTTTTTTCAGACAGCTGTATCCCTATGTAACTGCAAGGCTCAGAAGAGCCCACACACTCAGGTCTTAACCCCAGTGTGCTGAAAGTGTCAAAACATGTTTTTCAGCAGAAATAAACATGTTTCTGCAAGTTTGGTCAACCCCATGTAAGTTATGGGGCAGTAACAGCTCACTTTTCAAAACGTGTTTTTCAGCCCGAAATAAACACGTTTTTTCAGACAGCTGTATCCCTATGTAACTGCAAGGCTCAGAAGAGCCCACACACTCAGGTCTTAACCCCAGTGTGCTGAAAGTGTCAAAACATGTTTTTCAGCAGAAATAAACATGTTTCTGCAAGTTTGGTCAACCCCATGTAAGTTATGGGGCAGTAACAGCTCACTTTTCAAAACGTGTTTTTCAGCCCGAAATAAACGCGTTTTTTCAGACAGCTGTATCCCTATGTAACTGCAAGGCTCAGAAGAGCCCACACACTCAGGTCTTAACCCCAGTGTACTGAATGTGTCAAAACATGTTTTTCAGCAGAAATAAACATGTTTCTGCAAGTTTGGTCAACCCCATGTAAGTTATGGGTCAGTAACAGCTCACTTTTCAAAACGTGTTTTTCAGCCCGAAATAAACGCGTTTTTTCAGACAGCTGTATCCCTATGTAACTGCAAGGCTCAGAAGAGCCCACACACTCAGGTCTTAACCCCAGTGTGCTGAAAGTGTCAAAACATGTTTTTCAGCAGAAATAAACATGTTTCTGCAAGTTTGGTCAACCCCATGTAAGTTATGGGGCAGTAACAGCTCACTTTTCAAAACGTGTTTTTCAGCCCGAAATAAACGCGTTTTTTCAGACAGCTGTATCCCTATGTAACTGCAAGGCTCAGAAGAGCCCACACACTCAGGTCTTAACCCCAGTGTGCTGAAAGTGTCAAAACATGTTTTTCAGCAGAAATAAACATGTTTCTGCAAGTTTGGTCAACCCCATGTAAGTTATGGGTCAGTAACAGCTCACTTTTCAAAACGTGTTTTTCAGCCCGAAATAAACGCGTTTTTTCAGACAGCTGTATCCCTATGTAACTGCAAGGCTCAGAAGAGCCCACACACTCAGGTCTTAACCCCAGTGTGCTGAAAGTGTCAAAACATGTTTTTCAGCAGAAATAAACATGTTTCTGCAAGTTTGGTCAACCCCATGTAAGTTATGGGTTAGTAACAGCTCACTTTTCAAAACGTGTTTTTCAGCCCGAAATAAACGCGTTTTTTCAGACAGCTGTATCCCTATGTAACTGCAAGGCTCAGAAGAGCCCACACACTCAGGTCTTAACCCCAGTGTGCTGAAAGTGTCAAAACATGTTTTTCAGCAGAAATAAACATGTTTCTGCAAGTTTGGTCAACCCCATGTAACTAATGGGGCAGTAACAGCTCACTTTTCAAAACGTGTTTTTCAGCCCGAAATAAACATGTTTTTTCAGACAGCTGTATCCCTATGTAACTGCAAGGCTCAGAAGAGCCCACACACTCAGGTCTTAACCCCAGTGTGCTGAAAGTGTCAAAACATGTTTTTCAGCAGAAATAAACATGTTTCTGCAAGTTTGGTCAACCCCATGTAAGTTATGGGGCAGTAACAGCTCACTTTTCAAAACGTGTTTTTCAGCCCGAAATAAACGCGTTTTTTCAGACAGCTGTATCCCTATGTAACTGCAAGGCTCAGAAGAGCCCACACACTCAGGTCTTAACCCCAGTGTGCTGAAAGTGTCAAAACATGTTTTTCAGCAGAAATAAACATGTTTCTGCAAGTTTGGTCAACCCCATGTAAGTTATGGGTTAGTAACAGCTCACTTTTCAAAACGTGTTTTTCAGCCCGAAATAAACGCGTTTTTTCAGACAGCTGTATCCCTATGTAACTGCAAGGCTCAGAAGAGCCCACACACTCAGGTCTTAACCCCAGTGTGCTGAAAGTGTCAAAACATGTTTTTCAGCAGAAATAAACATGTTTCTGCAAGTTTGGTCAACCCCATGTAAGTTATGGGTCAGTAACAGCTCACTTTTCAAAACGTGTTTTTCAGCCCGAAATAAACGCGTTTTTTCAGACAGCTGTATCCCTATGTAACTGCAAGGCTCAGAAGAGCCCACACACTCAGGTCTTAACCCCAGTGTGCTGAAAGTGTCAAAACATGTTTTTCAGCAGAAATAAACATGTTTCTGCAAGTTTGGTCAACCCCATGTAAGTTATGGGTCAGTAACAGCTCACTTTTCAAAACGTGTTTTTCAGCCCGAAATAAACGCGTTTTTTCAGACAGCTATATCCCTATGTAACTGCAAGGCTCAGAAGAGCCCACACACTCAGGTCTTAACCCCAGTGTGCTGAAAGTGTCAAAACATGTTTTTCAGCAGAAATAAACATGTTTCTGCAAGTTTGGTCAACCCCATGTAACTTATGGGTCAGTAACAGCTCACTTTTCAAAACGTGATTTTCAGCCCGAAATAAACACGTTTTTTCATACAGCTGTATCCCTATGTAACTGCAAGGCTCAGAAGAGCCCACATACTCAGGTCTTAACCCCAGTGTGCTGAAAGTGTCAAAACATGTTTTTCAGCAGAAATAAACATGTTTCTGCAAGTTTGGTCAACCCCATGTAACTAATGGGGCAGTAACAGCTCACTTTTCAAAACGTGTTTTTCAGCCCGAAATAAACATGTTTTTTCAGACAGCTGTATCCCTATGTAACTGCAAGGCTCAGAAGAGCCCACACACTCAGGTCTTAACCCCAGTGTGCTGAAAGTGTCAAAACATGTTTTTCAGCAGAAATAAACATGTTTCTGCAAGTTTGGTCAACCCCATGTAAGTTATGGGGCAGTAACAGCTCACTTTTCAAAACGTGTTTTTCAGCCCGAAATAAACGCGTTTTTTCAGACAGCTGTATCCCTATGTAACTGCAAGGCTCAGAAGAGCCCACACACTCAGGTCTTAACCCCAGTGTGCTGAAAGTGTCAAAACATGTTTTTCAGCAGAAATAAACATGTTTCTGCAAGTTTGGTCAACCCCATGTAAGTTATGGGTCAGTAACAGCTCACTTTTCAAAACGTGTTTTTCAGCCCGAAATAAACGCGTTTTTTCAGACAGCTGTATCCCTATGTAACTGCAAGGCTCAGAAGAGCCCACACACTCAGGTCTTAACCCCAGTGTGCTGAAAGTGTCAAAACATGTTTTTCAGCAGAAATAAACATGTTTCTGCAAGTTTGGTCAACCCCATGTAAGTTATGGGGCAGTAACAGCTCACTTTTCAAAACGTGTTTTTCAGCCCGAAATAAACGCGTTTTTTCAGACAGCTGTATCCCTATGTAACTGCAAGGCTCAGAAGAGCCCACACACTCAGGTCTTAACCCCAGTGTGCTGAAAGTGTCAAAACATGTTTTTCAGCAGAAATAAACATGTTTCTGCAAGTTTGGTCAACCCCATGTAAGTTATGGGTCAGTAACAGCTCACTTTTCAAAACGTGTTTTTCAGCCCGAAATAAACGCGTTTTTTCAGACAGCTGTATCCCTATGTAACTGCAAGGCTCAGAAGAGCCCACACACTCAGGTCTTAACCCCAGTGTGCTGAAAGTGTCAAAACATGTTTTTCAGCAGAAATAAACATGTTTCTGCAAGTTTGGTCAACCCCATGTAAGTTATGGGTTAGTAACAGCTCACTTTTCAAAACGTGTTTTTCAGCCCGAAATAAACGCGTTTTTTCAGACAGCTGTATCCCTATGTAACTGCAAGGCTCAGAAGAGCCCACACACTCAGGTCTTAACCCCAGTGTGCTGAAAGTGTCAAAACATGTTTTTCAGCAGAAATAAACATGTTTCTGCAAGTTTGGTCAACCCCATGTAACTAATGGGGCAGTAACAGCTCACTTTTCAAAACGTGTTTTTCAGCCCGAAATAAACATGTTTTTTCAGACAGCTGTATCCCTATGTAACTGCAAGGCTCAGAAGAGCCCACACACTCAGGTCTTAACCCCAGTGTGCTGAAAGTGTCAAAACATGTTTTTCAGCAGAAATAAACATGTTTCTGCAAGTTTGGTCAACCCCATGTAAGTTATGGGGCAGTAACAGCTCACTTTTCAAAACGTGTTTTTCAGCCCGAAATAAACGCGTTTTTTCAGACAGCTGTATCCCTATGTAACTGCAAGGCTCAGAAGAGCCCACACACTCAGGTCTTAACCCCAGTGTGCTGAAAGTGTCAAAACATGTTTTTCAGCAGAAATAAACATGTTTCTGAAAGTTTGGTCAACCCCATGTAAGTTATGGGTTAGTAACAGCTCACTTTTCAAAACGTGTTTTTCAGCCCTAAATAAACGCGTTTTTTCAGACAGCTGTATCCCTATGTAACTGCAAGGCTCAGAAGAGCCCACACACTCAGGTCTTAACCCCAGTGTGCTGAAAGTGTCAAAACATGTTTTTCAGCAGAAATAAACATGTTTCTGCAAGTTTGGTCAACCCCATGTAAGTTATGGGGCAGTAACAGCTCACTTTTCAAAACGTGTTTTTCAGCCCGAAATAAACGCGTTTTTTCAGACAGCTGTATCCCTATGTAACTGCAAGGCTCAGAAGAGCCCACACACTCAGGTCTTAACCCCAGTGTGCTGAAAGTGTCAAAACATGTTTTTCAGCAGAAATAAACATGTTTCTGCAAGTTTGGTCAACCCCATGTAAGTTATGGGGCAGTAACAGCTCACTTTTCAAAACGTGTTTTTCAGCCCGAAATAAACGCGTTTTTTCAGACAGCTGTATCCCTATGTAACTGCAAGGCTCAGAAGAGCCCACACACTCAGGTCTTAACCCCAGTGTGCTGAAAGTGTCAAAACATGTTTTTCAGCAGAAATAAACATGTTTCTGCAAGTTTGGTCAACCCCATGTAAGTTATGGGTCAGTAACAGCTCACTTTTCAAAACGTGTTTTTCAGCCCGAAATAAACGCGTTTTTTCAGACAGCTGTATCCCTATGTAACTGCAAGGCTCAGAAGAGCCCACACACTCAGGTCTTAACCCCAGTGTGCTGAAAGTGTCAAAACATGTTTTTCAGCAGAAATAAACATGTTTCTGCAAGTTTGGTCAACCCCATGTAAGTTATGGGTTAGTAACAGCTCACTTTTCAAAACGTGTTTTTCAGCCCGAAATAAACGCGTTTTTTCAGACAGCTGTATCCCTATGTAACTGCAAGGCTCAGAAGAGCCCACACACTCAGGTCTTAACCCCAGTGTGCTGAAAGTGTCAAAACATGTTTTTCAGCAGAAATAAACATGTTTCTGCAAGTTTGGTCAACCCCATGTAACTAATGGGGCAGTAACAGCTCACTTTTCAAAACGTGTTTTTCAGCCCGAAATAAACATGTTTTTTCAGACAGCTGTATCCCTATGTAACTGCAAGGCTCAGAAGAGCCCACACACTCAGGTCTTAACCCCAGTGTGCTGAAAGTGTCAAAACATGTTTTTCAGCAGAAATAAACATGTTTCTGCAAGTTTGGTCAACCCCATGTAAGTTATGGGGCAGTAACAGCTCACTTTTCAAAACGTGTTTTTCAGCCCGAAATAAACGCGTTTTTTCAGACAGCTGTATCCCTATGTAACTGCAAGGCTCAGAAGAGCCCACACACTCAGGTCTTAACCCCAGTGTGCTGAAAGTGTCAAAACATGTTTTTCAGCAGAAATAAACATGTTTCTGCAAGTTTGGTCAACCCCATGTAAGTTATGGGTTAGTAACAGCTCACTTTTCAAAACGTGTTTTTCAGCCCGAAATAAACGCGTTTTTTCAGACAGCTGTATCCCTATGTAACTGCAAGGCTCAGAAGAGCCCACACACTCAGGTCTTAACCCCAGTGTGCTGAAAGTGTCAAAACATGTTTTTCAGCAGAAATAAACATGTTTCTGCAAGTTTGGTCAACCCCATGTAAGTTATGGGTCAGTAACAGCTCACTTTTCAAAACGTGTTTTTCAGCCCGAAATAAACGCGTTTTTTCAGACAGCTGTATCCCTATGTAACTGCAAGGCTCAGAAGAGCCCACACACTCAGGTCTTAACCCCAGTGTGCTGAAAGTGTCAAAACATGTTTTTCAGCAGAAATAAACATGTTTCTGCAAGTTTGGTCAACCCCATGTAAGTTATGGGTCAGTAACAGCTCACTTTTCAAAACGTGTTTTTCAGCCCGAAATAAACGCGTTTTTTCAGACAGCTATATCCCTATGTAACTGCAAGGCTCAGAAGAGCCCACACACTCAGGTCTTAACCCCAGTGTGCTGAAAGTGTCAAAACATGTTTTTCAGCAGAAATAAACATGTTTCTGCAAGTTTGGTCAACCCCATGTAACTTATGGGTCAGTAACAGCTCACTTTTCAAAACGTGATTTTCAGCCCGAAATAAACACGTTTTTTCATACAGCTGTATCCCTATGTAACTGCAAGGCTCAGAAGAGCCCACATACTCAGGTCTTAACCCCAGTGTGCTGAAAGTGTCAAAACATGTTTTTCAGCAGAAATAAACATGTTTCTGCAAGTTTGGTCAACCCCATGTAACTAATGGGGCAGTAACAGCTCACTTTTCAAAACGTGTTTTTCAGCCCGAAATAAACATGTTTTTTCAGACAGCTGTATCCCTATGTAACTGCAAGGCTCAGAAGAGCCCACACACTCAGGTCTTAACCCCAGTGTGCTGAAAGTGTCAAAACATGTTTTTCAGCAGAAATAAACATGTTTCTGCAAGTTTGGTCAACCCCATGTAAGTTATGGGGCAGTAACAGCTCACTTTTCAAAACGTGTTTTTCAGCCCGAAATAAACGCGTTTTTTCAGACAGCTGTATCCCTATGTAACTGCAAGGCTCAGAAGAGCCCACACACTCAGGTCTTAACCCCAGTGTGCTGAAAGTGTCAAAACATGTTTTTCAGCAGAAATAAACATGTTTCTGCAAGTTTGGTCAACCCCATGTAAGTTATGGGTCAGTAACAGCTCACTTTTCAAAACGTGTTTTTCAGCCCGAAATAAACGCGTTTTTTCAGACAGCTGTATCCCTATGTAACTGCAAGGCTCAGAAGAGCCCACACACTCAGGTCTTAACCCCAGTGTGCTGAAAGTGTCAAAACATGTTTTTCAGCAGAAATAAACATGTTTCTGCAAGTTTGGTCAACCCCATGTAAGTTATGGGGCAGTAACAGCTCACTTTTCAAAACGTGTTTTTCAGCCCGAAATAAACGCGTTTTTTCAGACAGCTGTATCCCTATGTAACTGCAAGGCTCAGAAGAGCCCACACACTCAGGTCTTAACCCCAGTGTGCTGAAAGTGTCAAAACATGTTTTTCAGCAGAAATAAACATGTTTCTGCAAGTTTGGTCAACCCCATGTAAGTTATGGGTCAGTAACAGCTCACTTTTCAAAACGTGTTTTTCAGCCCGAAATAAACGCGTTTTTTCAGACAGCTGTATCCCTATGTAACTGCAAGGCTCAGAAGAGCCCACACACTCAGGTCTTAACCCCAGTGTGCTGAAAGTGTCAAAACATGTTTTTCAGCAGAAATAAACATGTTTCTGCAAGTTTGGTCAACCCCATGTAAGTTATGGGTTAGTAACAGCTCACTTTTCAAAACGTGTTTTTCAGCCCGAAATAAACGCGTTTTTTCAGACAGCTGTATCCCTATGTAACTGCAAGGCTCAGAAGAGCCCACACACTCAGGTCTTAACCCCAGTGTGCTGAAAGTGTCAAAACATGTTTTTCAGCAGAAATAAACATGTTTCTGCAAGTTTGGTCAACCCCATGTAACTAATGGGGCAGTAACAGCTCACTTTTCAAAACGTGTTTTTCAGCCCGAAATAAACATGTTTTTTCAGACAGCTGTATCCCTATGTAACTGCAAGGCTCAGAAGAGCCCACACACTCAGGTCTTAACCCCAGTGTGCTGAAAGTGTCAAAACATGTTTTTCAGCAGAAATAAACATGTTTCTGCAAGTTTGGTCAACCCCATGTAAGTTATGGGGCAGTAACAGCTCACTTTTCAAAACGTGTTTTTCAGCCCGAAATAAACGCGTTTTTTCAGACAGCTGTATCCCTATGTAACTGCAAGGCTCAGAAGAGCCCACACACTCAGGTCTTAACCCCAGTGTGCTGAAAGTGTCAAAACATGTTTTTCAGCAGAAATAAACATGTTTCTGAAAGTTTGGTCAACCCCATGTAAGTTATGGGTTAGTAACAGCTCACTTTTCAAAACGTGTTTTTCAGCCCTAAATAAACGCGTTTTTTCAGACAGCTGTATCCCTATGTAACTGCAAGGCTCAGAAGAGCCCACACACTCAGGTCTTAACCCCAGTGTGCTGAAAGTGTCAAAACATGTTTTTCAGCAGAAATAAACATGTTTCTGCAAGTTTGGTCAACCCCATGTAAGTTATGGGGCAGTAACAGCTCACTTTTCAAAACGTGTTTTTCAGCCCGAAATAAACGCGTTTTTTCAGACAGCTGTATCCCTATGTAACTGCAAGGCTCAGAAGAGCCCACACACTCAGGTCTTAACCCCAGTGTGCTGAAAGTGTCAAAACATGTTTTTCAGCAGAAATAAACATGTTTCTGCAAGTTTGGTCAACCCCATGTAACTTATGGGTCAGTAACAGCTCACTTTTCAAAACGTGATTTTCAGCCCGAAATAAACACGTTTTTTCATACAGCTGTATCCCTATGTAACTGCAAGGCTCAGAAGAGCCCACACACTCAGGTCTTAACCCCAGTGTGCTGAAAGTGTCAAAACATGTTTTTCAGCAGAAATAAACATGTTTCTGCAAGTTTGGTCAACCCCATGTAACTTATGGGGCAGTAACAGCTCACTTTTCAAAACGTGTTTTTCAGCCCGAAATAAACGCGTTTTTTCAGACAGCTGTATCCCTATGTAACTGCAAGGCTCAGAAGAGCCCACACACTCAGGTCTTAACCCCAGTGTGCTGAAAGTGTCAAAACATGTTTTTCAGCAGAAATAAACATGTTTCTGCAAGTTTGGTGAACACCATGTAACTTACGGGGCAGTAACAGCTCACTTTTCAAAACGTGTTTTTCAGCCCGAAATAAACACGTTTTTTCAGACAGCTGTATCCCTATGTAACTGCAAGGCTCAGAAGAGCCCACACACTCAGGTCTTAACCCCAGTGTGCTGAAAGTGTCAAAACATGTTTTTCAGCAGAAATAAACATGTTTCTGCAAGTTTGGTCAACCCCATGTAAGTTATGGGGCAGTAACAGCTCACTTTTCAAAACGTGTTTTTCAGCCCGAAATAAACGCGTTTTTTCAGACAGCTGTATCCCTATGTAACTGCAAGGCTCAGAAGAGCCCACACACTCAGGTCTTAACCCCAGTGTGCTGAAAGTGTCAAAACATGTTTTACAGCAGAAATAAACATGTTTCTGCAAGTTTGGTCAACCCCATGTAAGTTATGGGGCAGTAACAGCTCACTTTTCAAAACGTGTTTTTCAGCCCGAAATAAACGCGTTTTTTCAGACAGCTGTATCCCTATGTAACTGCAAGGCTCAGAAGAGCCCACACACTCAGGTCTTAACCCCAGTGTGCTGAAAGTGTCAAAACATGTTTTTCAGCAGAAATAAACATGTTTCTGAAAGTTTGGTCAACCCCATGTAAGTTATGGGTTAGTAACAGCTCACTTTTCAAAACGTGTTTTTCAGCCCTAAATAAACGCGTTTTTTCAGACAGCTGTATCCCTATGTAACTGCAAGGCTCAGAAGAGCCCACACACTCAGGTCTTAACCCCAGTGTGCTGAAAGTGTCAAAACATGTTTTTCAGCAGAAATAAACATGTTTCTGCAAGTTTGGTCAACCCCATGTAAGTTATGGGGCAGTAACAGCTCACTTTTCAAAACGTGTTTTTCAGCCCGAAATAAACGCGTTTTTTCAGACAGCTGTATCCCTATGTAACTGCAAGGCTCAGAAGAGCCCACACACTCAGGTCTTAACCCCAGTGTGCTGAAAGTGTCAAAACATGTTTTTCAGCAGAAATAAACATGTTTCTGCAAGTTTGGTCAACCCCATGTAACTTATGGGTCAGTAACAGCTCACTTTTCAAAACGTGATTTTCAGCCCGAAATAAACACGTTTTTTCATACAGCTGTATCCCTATGTAACTGCAAGGCTCAGAAGAGCCCACACACTCAGGTCTTAACCCCAGTGTGCTGAAAGTGTCAAAACATGTTTTTCAGCAGAAATAAACATGTTTCTGCAAGTTTGGTCAACCCCATGTAACTTATGGGGCAGTAACAGCTCACTTTTCAAAACGTGTTTTTCAGCCCGAAATAAACGCGTTTTTTCAGACAGCTGTATCCCTATGTAACTGCAAGGCTCAGAAGAGCCCACACACTCAGGTCTTAACCCCAGTGTGCTGAAAGTGTCAAAACATGTTTTTCAGCAGAAATAAACATGTTTCTGCAAGTTTGGTGAACACCATGTAACTTACGGGGCAGTAACAGCTCACTTTTCAAAACGTGTTTTTCAGCCCGAAATAAACACGTTTTTTCAGACAGCTGTATCCCTATGTAACTGCAAGGCTCAGAAGAGCCCACACACTCAGGTCTTAACCCCAGTGTGCTGAAAGTGTCAAAACATGTTTTTCAGCAGAAATAAACATGTTTCTGCAAGTTTGGTCAACCCCATGTAAGTTATGGGGCAGTAACAGCTCACTTTTCAAAACGTGTTTTTCAGCCCGAAATAAACGCGTTTTTTCAGACAGCTGTATCCCTATGTAACTGCAAGGCTCAGAAGAGCCCACACACTCAGGTCTTAACCCCAGTGTGCTGAAAGTGTCAAAACATGTTTTACAGCAGAAATAAACATGTTTCTGCAAGTTTGGTCAACCCCATGTAAGTTATGGGGCAGTAACAGCTCACTTTTCAAAACGTGTTTTTCAGCCCGAAATAAACGCGTTTTTTCAGACAGCTGTATCCCTATGTAACTGCAAGGCTCAGAAGAGCCCACACACTCAGGTCTTAACCCCAGTGTGCTGAAAGTGTCAAAACATGTTTTTCAGCAGAAATAAACATGTTTCTGCAAGTTTGGTCAACCCCATGTAAGTTATGGGTTAGTAACAGCTCACTTTTCAAAACGTGTTTTTCAGCCCGAAATAAACGCGTTTTTTCAGACAGCTGTATCCCTATGTAACTGCAAGGCTCAGAAGAGCCCACACACTCAGGTCTTAACCCCAGTGTGCTGAAAGTGTCAAAACATGTTTTTCAGCAGAAATAAACATGTTTCTGCAAGTTTGGTCAACCCCATGTAAGTTATGGGTCAGTAACAGCTCACTTTTCAAAACGTGTTTTTCAGCCCGAAATAAACACGTTTTTTCAGACAGCTGTATCCCTATGTAACTGCAAGGCTCAGAAGAGCCCACACACTCAGGTCTTAACCCCAGTGTGCTGAAAGTGTCAAAACATGTTTTTCAGCAGAAATAAACATGTTTCTGCAAGTTTGGTCAACCCCATGTAAGTTATGGGTCAGTAACAGCTCACTTTTCAAAACGTGTTTTTCAGCCCGAAATAAACGCGTTTTTTCAGACAGCTGTATCCCTATGTAACTGCAAGGCTCAGAAGAGCCCACACACTCAGGTCTTAACCCCAGTGTGCTGAAAGTGTCAAAACATGTTTTTCAGCAGAAATAAACATGTTTCTGCAAGTTTGGTCAACCCCATGTAAGTTATGGGGCAGTAACAGCTCACTTTTCAAAACGTGTTTTTCAGCCCGAAATAAACACGTTTTTTCAGACAGCTGTATCCCTATGTAACTGCAAGGCTCAGAATAGCCCACACACTCAGGTCTTAACCCCAGTGTGCTGAAAGTGTCAAAACATGTTTTTCAGCAGAAATAAACATGTTTCTGCAAGTTTGGTCAACCCCATGTAAGTTATGGGGCAGTAACAGCTCACTTTTCAAAACGTGTTTTTCAGCCCGAAATAAACGCGTTTTTTCAGACAGCTGTATCCCTATGTAACTGCAAGGCTCAGAAGAGCCCACACACTCAGGTCTTAACCCCAGTGTACTGAATGTGTCAAAACATGTTTTTCAGCAGAAATAAACATGTTTCTGCAAGTTTGGTCAACCCCATGTAAGTTATGGGTCAGTAACAGCTCACTTTTCAAAACGTGTTTTTCAGCCCGAAATAAACGCGTTTTTTCAGACAGCTGTATCCCTATGTAACTGCAAGGCTCAGAAGAGCCCACACACTCAGGTCTTAACCCCAGTGTGCTGAAAGTGTCAAAACATGTTTTTCAGCAGAAATAAACATGTTTCTGCAAGTTTGGTCAACCCCATGTAACTTATGGGGCAGTAACAGTTCACTTTTCAAAACGTGTTTTTCAGCCCGAAATAAACACGTTTTTTCAGACAGCTGTATCCCTATGTAACTGCAAGGCTCAGAAGAGCCCACACACTCAGGTCTTAACCCCAGTGTGCTGAAAGTGTCAAAACATGTTTTTCAGCAGAAATAAACATGTTTCTGCAAGTTTGGTCAACCCCATGTAAGTTATGGGGCAGTAACAGCTCACTTTTCAAAACGTGTTTTTCAGCCCGAAATAAACGCGTTTTTTCAGACAGCTGTATCCCTATGTAACTGCAAGGCTCAGAAGAGCCCACACACTCAGGTCTTAACCCCAGTGTACTGAATGTGTCAAAACATGTTTTTCAGCAGAAATAAACATGTTTCTGCAAGTTTGGTCAACCCCATGTAAGTTATGGGTCAGTAACAGCTCACTTTTCAAAACGTGTTTTTCAGCCCGAAATAAACGCGTTTTTTCAGACAGCTGTATCCCTATGTAACTGCAAGGCTCAGAAGAGCCCACACACTCAGGTCTTAACCCCAGTGTGCTGAAAGTGTCAAAACATGTTTTTCAGCAGAAATAAACATGTTTCTGCAAGTTTGGTCAACCCCATGTAAGTTATGGGGCAGTAACAGCTCACTTTTCAAAACGTGTTTTTCAGCCCGAAATAAACGCGTTTTTTCAGACAGCTGTATCCCTATGTAACTGCAAGGCTCAGAAGAGCCCACACACTCAGGTCTTAACCCCAGTGTGCTGAAAGTGTCAAAACATGTTTTTCAGCAAAAATAAACATGTTTCTGCAAGTTTGGTCAACCCCATGTAAGTTATGGGTTAGTAACAGCTCACTTTTCAAAACGTGTTTTTCAGCCCGAAATAAACGCGTTTTTTCAGACAGCTGTATCCCTATGTAACTGCAAGGCTCAGAAGAGCCCACACACTCAGGTCTTAACCCCAGTGTGCTGAAAGTGTCAAAACATGTTTTTCAGCAGAAATAAACATGTTTCTGCAAGTTTGGTCAACCCCATGTAAGTTATGGGTCAGTAACAGCTCACTTTTCAAAACGTGTTTTTCAGCCCGAAATAAACACGTTTTTTCAGACAGCTGTATCCCTATGTAACTGCAAGGCTCACAAGAGCCCACACACTCAGGTCTTAACCCCAGTGTGCTGAAAGTGTCAAAACATGTTTTTCAGCAGAAATAAACATGTTTCTGCAAGTTTGGTCAACCCCATGTAAGTTATGGGTCAGTAACAGCTCACTTTTCAAAACGTGTTTTTCAGCCCGAAATAAACGCGTTTTTTCAGACAGCTGTATCCTTATGTAACTGCAAGGCTCAGAAGAGCCCACACACTCAGGTCTTAACCCCAGTGTGCTGAAAGTGTCAAAACATGTTTTTCAGCAGAAATAAACATGTTTCTGCAAGTTTGGTCAACCCCATGTAACTTATGGGGCAGTAACAGCTCACTTTTCAAAACGTGTTTTTCAGCCCGAAATAAACACGTTTTTTCAGACAGCTGTATCCCTATGTAACTGCAAGGCTCAGAAGAGCCCACACACTCAGGTCTTAACCCCAGTGTGCTGAAAGTGTCAAAACATGTTTTTCAGCAGAAATAAACATGTTTCTGCAAGTTTGGTCAACCCCATGTAAGTTACGGGGCAGTAACAGCTCACTTTTCAAAACGTGTTTTTCAGCCCGAAATAAACGCGTTTTTTCAGACAGCTGTATCCCTATGTAACTGCAAGGCTCAGAAGAGCCCACACACTCAGGTCTTAACCCCAGTGTGCTGAAAGTGTCAAAACATGTTTTTCAGCAGAAATAAACATGTTTCTGCAAGTTTGGTCAACCCCATGTAAGTTATGGGTCAGTAACAGCTCACTTTTCAAAACGTGTTTTTCAGCCCGAAATAAACGCGTTTTTTCAGACAGCTGTATCCCTATGTAACTGCAAGGCTCAGAAGAGCCCACACACTCAGGTCTTAACCCCAGTGTACTGAAAGTGTCAAAACATGTTTTTCAGCAGAAATAAACATGTTTCTGCAAGTTTGGTCAACCCCATGTAAGTTATGGGTCAGTAACAGCTCACTTTTCAAAACGTGTTTTTCAGCCCGAAATAAACGCGTTTTTTCAGACAGCTGTATCCCTATGTAACTGCAAGGCTCAGAAGAGCCCACACACTCAGGTCTTAACCCCAGTGTGCTGAAAGTGTCAAAACATGTTTTTCAGCAGAAATAAACATGTTTCTGCAAGTTTGGTCAACCCCATGTAAGTTATGGGGCAGTAACAGCTCACTTTTCAAAACGTGTTTTTCAGCCCGAAATAAACACGTTTTTTCAGACAGCTGTATCCCTATGTAACTGCAAGGCTCAGAAGAGCCCACACACTCAGGTCTTAACCCCAGTGTGCTGAAAGTGTCAAAACATGTTTTTCAGCAGAAATAAACATGTTTCTGCAAGTTTGGTCAACCCCATGTAAGTTATGGGGCAGTAACAGCTCACTTTTCAAAACGTGTTTTTCAGCCCGAAATAAACGCGTTTTTTCAGACAGCTGTATCCCTATGTAACTGCAAGGCTCAGAAGAGCCCACACACTCAGGTCTTAACCCCAGTGTAATGAATGTGTCAAAACATGTTTTTCAGCAGAAATAAACATGTTTCTGCAAGTTTGGTCAACCCCATGTAAGTTATGGGTCAGTAACAGCTCACTTTTCAAAACGTGTTTTTCAGCCCGAAATAAACGCGTTTTTTCAGACAGCTGTATCCCTATGTAACTGCAAGGCTCAGAAGAGCCCACACACTCAGGTCTTAACCCCAGTGTGCTGAAAGTGTCAAAACATGTTTTTCAGCAGAAATAAACATGTTTCTGCAAGTTTGGTCAACCCCATGTAAGTTATGGGTCAGTAACAGCTCACTTTTCAAAACGTGTTTTTCAGCCCGAAATAAACGCGTTTTTTCAGACAGCTGTATCCCTATGTAACTGCAAGGCTCAGAAGAGCCCACACACTCAGGTCTTAACCCCAGTGTGCTGAAAGTGTCAAAACATGTTTTTCAGCAGAAATAAACATGTTTCTGCAAGTTTGGTCAACCCCATGTAAGTTATGGGGCAGTAACAGCTCACTTTTCAAAACGTGTTTTTCAGCCCGAAATAAACGCGTTTTTTCAGACAGCTGTATCCCTATGTAACTGCAAGGCTCAGAAGAGCCCACACACTCAGGTCTTAACCCCAGTGTGCTGAAAGTGTCAAAACATGTTTTTCAGCAGAAATAAACATGTTTCTGCAAGTTTGGTCAACCCCATGTAAGTTATGGGTCAGTAACAGCTCACTTTTCAAAACGTGTTTTTCAGCCCGAAATAAACGCGTTTTTTCAGACAGCTGTATCCCTATGTAACTGCAAGGCTCAGAAGAGCCCACACACTCAGGTCTTAACCCCAGTGTGCTGAAAGTGTCAAAACATGTTTTTCAGCAGAAATAAACATGTTTCTGCAAGTTTGGTCAACCCCATGTAAGTTATGGGGCAGTAACAGCTCACTTTTCAAAACGTGTTTTTCAGCCCGAAATAAACACGTTTTTTCAGACAGCTGTATCCCTATGTAACTGCAAGGCTCAGAAGAGCCCACACACTCAGGTCTTAACCCCAGTGTGCTGAAAGTGTCAAAACATGTTTTTCAGCAGAAATAAACATGTTTCTGCAAGTTTGGTCAACCCCATGTAAGTTATGGGGCAGTAACAGCTCACTTTTCAAAACGTGTTTTTCAGCCCGAAATAAACGCGTTTTTTCAGACAGCTGTATCCCTATGTAACTGCAAGGCTCAGAAGAGCCCACACACTCAGGTCTTAACCCCAGTGTACTGAATGTGTCAAAACATGTTTTTCAGCAGAAATAAACATGTTTCTGCAAGTTTGGTCAACCCCATGTAAGTTATGGGTCAGTAACAGCTCACTTTTCAAAACGTGTTTTTCAGCCCGAAATAAACGCGTTTTTTCAGACAGCTGTATCCCTATGTAACTGCAAGGCTCAGAAGAGCCCACACACTCAGGTCTTAACCCCAGTGTGCTGAAAGTGTCAAAACATGTTTTTCAGCAGAAATAAACATGTTTCTGCAAGTTTGGTCAACCCCATGTAAGTTATGGGGCAGTAACAGCTCACTTTTCAAAACGTGTTTTTCAGCCCGAAATAAACGCGTTTTTTCAGACAGCTGTATCCCTATGTAACTGCAAGGCTCAGAAGAGCCCACACACTCAGGTCTTAACCCCAGTGTGCTGAAAGTGTCAAAACATGTTTTTCAGCAGAAATAAACATGTTTCTGCAAGTTTGGTCAACCCCATGTAAGTTATGGGTCAGTAACAGCTCACTTTTCAAAACGTGTTTTTCAGCCCGAAATAAACGCGTTTTTTCAGACTGCTGTATCCCTATGTAACTGCAAGGCTCAGAAGAGCCCACACACTCAGGTCTTAACCCCAGTGTGCTGAAAGTGTCAAAACATGTTTTTCAGCAGAAATAAACATGTTTCTGCAAGTTTGGTCAACCCCATGTAAGTTATGGGTTAGTAACAGCTCACTTTTCAAAACGTGTTTTTCAGCCCGAAATAAACGCGTTTTTTCAGACAGCTGTATCCCTATGTAACTGCAAGGCTCAGAAGAGCCCACACACTCAGGTCTTAACCCCAGTGTGCTGAAAGTGTCAAAACATGTTTTTCAGCAGAAATAAACATGTTTCTGCAAGTTTGGTCAACCCCATGTAACTAATGGGGCAGTAACAGCTCACTTTTCAAAACGTGTTTTTCAGCCCGAAATAAACACGTTTTTTCAGACAGCTGTATCCCTATGTAACTGCAAGGCTCAGAAGAGCCCACACACTCAGGTCTTAACCCCAGTGTGCTGAAAGTGTCAAAACATGTTTTTCAGCAGAAATAAACATGTTTCTGCAAGTTTGGTCAACCCCATGTAAGTTATGGGGCAGTAACAGCTCACTTTTCAAAACGTGTTTTTCAGCCCGAAATAAACACGTTTTTTCAGACAGCTGTATCCCTATGTAACTGCAAGGCTCAGAAGAGCCCACACACTCAGGTCTTAACCCCAGTGTGCTGAAAGTGTCAAAACATGTTTTTCAGCAGAAATAAACATGTTTCTGCAAGTTTGGTCAACCCCATGTAAGTTATGGGTTAGTAACAGCTCACTTTTCAAAACGTGTTTTTCAGCCCGAAATAAACGCGTTTTTTCAGACAGCTGTATCCCTATGTAACTGCAAGGCTCAGAAGAGCCCACACACTCAGGTCTTAACCCCAGTGTGCTGAAAGTGTCAAAACATGTTTTTCAGCAGAAATAAACATGTTTCTGCAAGTTTGGTCAACCCCATGTAACTTATGGGTCAGTAACAGCTCACTTTTCAAAACGTGTTTTTCAGCCCGAAATAAACGCGTTTTTTCAGACAGCTGTATCCCTATGTAACTGCAAGGCTCAGAAGAGCCCACACACTCAGGTCTTAACCCCAGTGTGCTGAAAGTGTCAAAACATGTTTTTCAGCAGAAATAAACATGTTTCTGCAAGTTTGGTCAACCCCATGTAAGTTATGGGGCAGTAACAGCTCACTTTTCAAAACGTGTTTTTCAGCCCGAAATAAACGCGTTTTTTCAGACAGCTGTATCCCTATGTAACTGCAAGGCTCAGAAGAGCCCACAAACTCAGGTCTTAACCCCAGTGTGCTGAAAGTGTCAAAACATGTTTTTCAGCAGAAATAAACATGTTTCTGCAAGTTTGGTCAACCCCATGTAAGTTATGGGGCAGTAACAGCTCACTTTTCAAAACGTGTTTTTCAGCCCGAAATAAACACGTTTTTTCAGACAGCTGTATCCCTATGTAACTGCAAGGCTCAGAAGAGCCCACACACTCAGGTCTTAACCCCAGTGTGCTGAAAGTGTCAAAACATGTTTTTCAGCAGAAATAAACATGTTTCTGCAAGTTTGGTCAACCCCATGTAAGTTATGGGGCAGTAACAGCTCACTTTTCAAAACGTGTTTTTCAGCCCGAAATAAACGCGTTTTTTCAGACAGCTGTATCCCTATGTAACTGCAAGGCTCAGAAGAGCCCACACACTCAGGTCTTAACCCCAGTGTAATGAATGTGTCAAAACATGTTTTTCAGCAGAAATAAACATGTTTCTGCAAGTTTGGTCAACCCCATGTAAGTTATGGGTCAGTAACAGCTCACTTTTCAAAACGTGTTTTTCAGCCCGAAATAAACGCGTTTTTTCAGACAGCTGTATCCCTATGTAACTGCAAGGCTCAGAAGAGCCCACACACTCAGGTCTTAACCCCAGTGTGCTGAAAGTGTCAAAACATGTTTTTCAGCAGAAATAAACATGTTTCTGCAAGTTTGGTCAACCCCATGTAAGTTATGGGTCAGTAACAGCTCACTTTTCAAAACGTGTTTTTCAGCCCGAAATAAACGCGTTTTTTCAGACAGCTGTATCCCTATGTAACTGCAAGGCTCAGAAGAGCCCACACACTCAGGTCTTAACCCCAGTGTGCTGAAAGTGTCAAAACATGTTTTTCAGCAGAAATAAACATGTTTCTGCAAGTTTGGTCAACCCCATGTAAGTTATGGGGCAGTAACAGCTCACTTTTCAAAACGTGTTTTTCAGCCCGAAATAAACGCGTTTTTTCAGACAGCTGTATCCCTATGTAACTGCAAGGCTCAGAAGAGCCCACACACTCAGGTCTTAACCCCAGTGTGCTGAAAGTGTCAAAACATGTTTTTCAGCAGAAATAAACATGTTTCTGCAAGTTTGGTCAACCCCATGTAAGTTATGGGTCAGTAACAGCTCACTTTTCAAAACGTGTTTTTCAGCCCGAAATAAACGCGTTTTTTCAGACAGCTGTATCCCTATGTAACTGCAAGGCTCAGAAGAGCCCACACACTCAGGTCTTAACCCCAGTGTGCTGAAAGTGTCAAAACATGTTTTTCAGCAGAAATAAACATGTTTCTGCAAGTTTGGTCAACCCCATGTAAGTTATGGGGCAGTAACAGCTCACTTTTCAAAACGTGTTTTTCAGCCCGAAATAAACACGTTTTTTCAGACAGCTGTATCCCTATGTAACTGCAAGGCTCAGAAGAGCCCACACACTCAGGTCTTAACCCCAGTGTGCTGAAAGTGTCAAAACATGTTTTTCAGCAGAAATAAACATGTTTCTGCAAGTTTGGTCAACCCCATGTAAGTTATGGGGCAGTAACAGCTCACTTTTCAAAACGTGTTTTTCAGCCCGAAATAAACGCGTTTTTTCAGACAGCTGTATCCCTATGTAACTGCAAGGCTCAGAAGAGCCCACACACTCAGGTCTTAACCCCAGTGTGCTGAAAGTGTCAAAACATGTTTTTCAGCAGAAATAAACATGTTTCTGCAAGTTTGGTCAACCCCATGTAAGTTATGGGGCAGTAACAGCTCACTTTTCAAAACGTGTTTTTCAGCCCGAAATAAACGCGTTTTTTCAGACAGCTGTATCCCTATGTAACTGCAAGGCTCAGAAGAGCCCACACACTCAGGTCTTAACCCCAGTGTACTGAATGTGTCAAAACATGTTTTTCAGCAGAAATAAACATGTTTCTGCAAGTTTGGTCAACCCCATGTAAGTTATGGGTCAGTAACAGCTCACTTTTCAAAACGTGTTTTTCAGCCCGAAATAAACGCGTTTTTTCAGACAGCTGTATCCCTATGTAACTGCAAGGCTCAGAAGAGCCCACACACTCAGGTCTTAACCCCAGTGTACTGAATGTGTCAAAACATGTTTTTCAGCAGAAATAAACATGTTTCTGCAAGTTTGGTCAACCCCATGTAAGTTATGGGTCAGTAACAGCTCACTTTTCAAAACGTGTTTTTCAGCCCGAAATAAACGCGTTTTTTCAGACAGCTGTATCCCTATGTAACTGCAAGGCTCAGAAGAGCCCACACACTCAGGTCTTAACCCCAGTGTGCTGAAAGTGTCAAAACATGTTTTTCAGCAGAAATAAACATGTTTCTGCAAGTTTGGTCAACCCCATGTAAGTTATGGGGCAGTAACAGCTCACTTTTCAAAACGTGTTTTTCAGCCCGAAATAAACACGTTTTTTCAGACAGCTGTATCCCTGTGTAACTGCAAGGCTCAGAAGAGCCCACACACTCAGGTCTTAACCCCAGTGTGCTGAAAGTGTCAAAACATGTTTTTCAGCAGAAATAAACATGTTTCTGCAAGTTTGGTCAACCCCATGTAAGTTATGGGGCAGTAACAGCTCACTTTTCAAAACGTGTTTTTCAGCCCGAAATAAACGCGTTTTTTCAGACAGCTGTATCCCTATGTAACTGCAAGGCTCAGAAGAGCCCACACACTCAGGTCTTAACCCCAGTGTACCGAATGTGTCAAAACATGTTTTTCAGCAGAAATAAACATGTTTCTGCAAGTTTGGTCAACCCCATGTAAGTTATGGGTCAGTAACAGCTCACTTTTCAAAACGTGTTTTTCAGCCCGAAATAAACGCGTTTTTTCAGACAGCTGTATCCCTATGTAACTGCAAGGCTCAGAAGAGCCCACACACTCAGGTCTTAACCCCAGTGTGCTGAAAGTGTCAAAACATGTTTTTCAGCAGAAATAAACATGTTTCTGCAAGTTTGGTCAACCCCATGTAAGTTATGGGTCAGTAACAGCTCACTTTTCAAAACGTGTTTTTCAGCCCGAAATAAACGCGTTTTTTCAGACAGCTGTATCCCTATGTAACTGCAAGGCTCAGAAGAGCCCACACACTCAGGTCTTAACCCCAGTGTGCTGAAAGTGTCAAAACATGTTTTTCAGCAGAAATAAACATGTTTCTGCAAGTTTGGTCAACCCCATGTAAGTTATGGGGCAGTAACAGCTCACTTTTCAAAACGTGTTTTTCAGCCCGAAATAAACGCGTTTTTTCAGACAGCTGTATCCCTATGTAACTGCAAGGCTCAGAAGAGCCCACACACTCAGGTCTTAACCCCAGTGTGCTGAAAGTGTCAAAACATGTTTTTCAGCAGAAATAAACATGTTTCTGCAAGTTTGGTCAACCCCATGTAAGTTATGGGTCAGTAACAGCTCACTTTTCAAAACGTGTTTTTCAGCCCGAAATAAACGCGTTTTTTCAGACAGCTGTATCCCTATGTAACTGCAAGGCTCAGAAGAGCCCACACACTCAGGTCTTAACCCCAGTGTGCTGAAAGTGTCAAAACATGTTTTTCAGCAGAAATAAACATGTTTCTGCAAGTTTGGTCAACCCCATGTAAGTTATGGGTTAGTAACAGCTCACTTTTCAAAACGTGTTTTTCAGCCCGAAATAAACGCGTTTTTTCAGACAGCTGTATCCCTATGTAACTGCAAGGCTCAGAAGAGCCCACACACTCAGGTCTTAACCCCAGTGTGCTGAAAGTGTCAAAACATGTTTTTCAGCAGAAATAAACATGTTTCTGCAAGTTTGGTCAACCCCATGTAACTAATGGGGCAGTAACAGCTCACTTTTCAAAACGTGTTTTTCAGCCCGAAATAAACGCGTTTTTTCAGACAGCTGTATCCCTATGTAACTGCAAGGCTCAGAAGAGCCCACACACTCAGGTCTTAACCCCAGTGTGCTGAAAGTGTCAAAACATGTTTTTCAGCAGAAATAAACATGTTTCTGCAAGTTTGGTCAACCCCATGTAAGTTATGGGGCAGTAACAGCTCACTTTTCAAAACGTGTTTTTCAGCCCGAAATAAACACGTTTTTTCAGACAGCTGTATCCCTATGTAACTGCAAGGCTCAGAAGAGCCCACACACTCAGGTCTTAACCCCAGTGTGCTGAAAGTGTCAAAACATGTTTTTCAGCAGAAATAAACATGTTTCTGCAAGTTTGGTCAACCCCATGTAAGTTATGGGTCAGTAACAGCTCACTTTTCAAAACGTGTTTTTCAGCCCGAAATAAACGCGTTTTTTCAGACAGCTGTATCCCTATGTAACTGCAAGGCTCAGAAGAGCCCACACACTCAGGTCTTAACCCCAGTGTGCTGAAAGTGTCAAAACATGTTTTTCAGCAGAAATAAACATGTTTCTGCAAGTTTGGTCAACCCCATGTAAGTTATGGGGCAGTAACAGCTCACTTTTCAAAACGTGTTTTTCAGCCCGAAATAAACACGTTTTTTCAGACAGCTGTATCCCTATGTAACTGCAAGGCTCAGAAGAGCCCACACACTCAGGTCTTAACCCCAGTGTGCTGAAAGTGTCAAAACATGTTTTTCAGCAGAAATAAACATGTTTCTGCAAGTTTGGTCAACCCCATGTAAGTTATGGGGCAGTAACAGCTCACTTTTCAAAACGTGTTTTTCAGCCCGAAATAAACGCGTTTTTTCAGACAGCTGTATCCCTATGTAACTGCAAGGCTCAGAAGAGCCCACACACTCAGGTCTTAACCCCAGTGTGCTGAAAGTGTCAAAACATGTTTTTCAGCAGAAATAAACATGTTTCTGCAAGTTTGGTCAACCCCATGTAAGTTATGGGGCAGTAACAGCTCACTTTTCAAAACGTGTTTTTCAGCCCGAAATAAACGCGTTTTTTCAGACAGCTGTATCCCTATGTAACTGCAAGGCTCAGAAGAGCCCACACACTCAGGTCTTAACCCCAGTGTACTGAATGTGTCAAAACATGTTTTTCAGCAGAAATAAACATGTTTCTGCAAGTTTGGTCAACCCCATGTAAGTTATGGGTCAGTAACAGCTCACTTTTCAAAACGTGTTTTTCAGCCCGAAATAAACGCGTTTTTTCAGACAGCTGTATCCCTATGTAACTGCAAGGCTCAGAAGAGCCCACACACTCAGGTCTTAACCCCAGTGTACTGAATGTGTCAAAACATGTTTTTCAGCAGAAATAAACATGTTTCTGCAAGTTTGGTCAACCCCATGTAAGTTATGGGTCAGTAACAGCTCACTTTTCAAAACGTGTTTTTCAGCCCGAAATAAACGCGTTTTTTCAGACAGCTGTATCCCTATGTAACTGCAAGGCTCAGAAGAGCCCACACACTCAGGTCTTAACCCCAGTGTGCTGAAAGTGTCAAAACATGTTTTTCAGCAGAAATAAACATGTTTCTGCAAGTTTGGTCAACCCCATGTAAGTTATGGGGCAGTAACAGCTCACTTTTCAAAACGTGTTTTTCAGCCCGAAATAAACACGTTTTTTCAGACAGCTGTATCCCTGTGTAACTGCAAGGCTCAGAAGAGCCCACACACTCAGGTCTTAACCCCAGTGTGCTGAAAGTGTCAAAACATGTTTTTCAGCAGAAATAAACATGTTTCTGCAAGTTTGGTCAACCCCATGTAAGTTATGGGGCAGTAACAGCTCACTTTTCAAAACGTGTTTTTCAGCCCGAAATAAACGCGTTTTTTCAGACAGCTGTATCCCTATGTAACTGCAAGGCTCAGAAGAGCCCACACACTCAGGTCTTAACCCCAGTGTACTGAATGTGTCAAAACATGTTTTTCAGCAGAAATAAACATGTTTCTGCAAGTTTGGTCAACCCCATGTAAGTTATGGGTCAGTAACAGCTCACTTTTCAAAACGTGTTTTTCAGCCCGAAATAAACGCGTTTTTTCAGACAGCTGTATCCCTATGTAACTGCAAGGCTCAGAAGAGCCCACACACTCAGGTCTTAACCCCAGTGTGCTGAAAGTGTCAAAACATGTTTTTCAGCAGAAATAAACATGTTTCTGCAAGTTTGGTCAACCCCATGTAAGTTATGGGTCAGTAACAGCTCACTTTTCAAAACGTGTTTTTCAGCCCGAAATAAACGCGTTTTTTCAGACAGCTGTATCCCTAGGTAACTGCAAGGCTCAGAAGAGCCCACACACTCAGGTCTTAACCCCAGTGTGCTGAAAGTGTCAAAACATGTTTTTCAGCAGAAATAAACATGTTTCTGCAAGTTTGGTCAACCCCATGTAAGTTATGGGGCAGTAACAGCTCACTTTTCAAAACGTGTTTTTCAGCCCGAAATAAACGCGTTTTTTCAGACAGCTGTATCCCTATGTAACTGCAAGGCTCAGAAGAGCCCACACACTCAGGTCTTAACCCCAGTGTGCTGAAAGTGTCAAAACATGTTTTTCAGCAGAAATAAACATGTTTCTGCAAGTTTGGTCAACCCCATGTAAGTTATGGGTCAGTAACAGCTCACTTTTCAAAACGTGTTTTTCAGCCCGAAATAAACGCGTTTTTTCAGACAGCTGTATCCCTATGTAACTGCAAGGCTCAGAAGAGCCCACACACTCAGGTCTTAACCCCAGTGTGCTGAAAGTGTCAAAACATGTTTTTCAGCAGAAATAAACATGTTTCTGCAAGTTTGGTCAACCCCATGTAAGTTATGGGTTAGTAACAGCTCACTTTTCAAAACGTGTTTTTCAGCCCGAAATAAACGCGTTTTTTCAGACAGCTGTATCCCTATGTAACTGCAAGGCTCAGAAGAGCCCACACACTCAGGTCTTAACCCCAGTGTGCTGAAAGTGTCAAAACATGTTTTTCAGCAGAAATAAACATGTTTCTGCAAGTTTGGTCAACCCCATGTAACTAATGGGGCAGTAACAGCTCACTTTTCAAAACGTGTTTTTCAGCCCGAAATAAACGCGTTTTTTCAGACAGCTGTATCCCTATGTAACTGCAAGGCTCAGAAGAGCCCACACACTCAGGTCTTAACCCCAGTGTGCTGAAAGTGTCAAAACATGTTTTTCAGCAGAAATAAACATGTTTCTGCAAGTTTGGTCAACCCCATGTAAGTTATGGGGCAGTAACAGCTCACTTTTCAAAACGTGTTTTTCAGCCCGAAATAAACACGTTTTTTCAGACAGCTGTATCCCTATGTAACTGCAAGGCTCAGAAGAGCCCACACACTCAGGTCTTAACCCCAGTGTGCTGAAAGTGTCAAAACATGTTTTTCAGCAGAAATAAACATGTTTCTGCAAGTTTGGTCAACCCCATGTAAGTTATGGGTTAGTAACAGCTCACTTTTCAAAACGTGTTTTTCAGCCCGAAATAAACGCGTTTTTTCAGACAGCTGTATCCCTATGTAACTGCAAGGCTCAGAAGAGCCCACACACTCAGGTCTTAACCCCAGTGTGCTGAAAGTGTCAAAACATGTTTTTCAGCAGAAATAAACATGTTTCTGCAAGTTTGGTCAACCCCATGTAACTTATGGGTCAGTAACAGCTCACTTTTCAAAACGTGTTTTTCAGCCCGAAATAAACGCGTTTTTTCAGACAGCTGTATCCCTATGTAACTGCAAGGCTCAGAAGAGCCCACACACTCAGGTCTTAACCCCAGTGTGCTGAAAGTGTCAAAACATGTTTTTCAGCAGAAATAAACATGTTTCTGCAAGTTTGGTCAACCCCATGTAAGTTATGGGTCAGTAACAGCTCACTTTTCAAAACGTGTTTTTCAGCCCGAAATAAACGCGTTTTTTCAGACAGCTGTATCCCTATGTAACTGCAAGGCTCAGAAGAGCCCACACACTCAGGTCTTAACCCCAGTGTGCTGAAAGTGTCAAAACATGTTTTTCAGCAGAAATAAACATGTTTCTGCAAGTTTGGTCAACCCCATGTAACTTATGGGTCAGTAACAGCTCACTTTTCAAAACGTGTTTTTCAGCCCGAAATAAACGCGTTTTTTCAGACAGCTGTATCCCTATGTAACTGCAAGGCTCAGAAGAGCCCACACACTCAGGTCTTAACACCAGTGTGCTGAAAGTGTCAAAACATGTTTTTCAGCAGAAATAAACATGTTTCTGCAAGTTTGGTCAACCCCATGTAAGTTATGGGTCAGTAACAGCTCACTTTTCAAAACGTGTTTTTCAGCCCGAAATAAACGCGTTTTTTCAGACAGCTGTATCCCTATGTAACTGCAAGGCTCAGAAGAGCCCACACACTCAGGTCTTAACCCCAGTGTGCTGAAAGTGTCAAAACATGTTTTTCAGCAGAAATAAACATGTTTCTGCAAGTTTGGTCAACCCCATGTAACTTATGGGTCAGTAACAGCTCACTTTTCAAAACGTGATTTTCAGCCCGAAATAAACACGTTTTTTCATACAGCTGTATCCCTATGTAACTGCAAGGCTCAGAAGAGCCCACACACTCAGGTCTTAACCCCAGTGTGCTGAAAGTGTCAAAACATGTTTTTCAGCAGAAATAAACATGTTTCTGCAAGTTTGGTCAACCCCATGTAACTTATGGGGCAGTAACAGCTCACTTTTCAAAACGTGTTTTTCAGCCCGAAATAAACGCGTTTTTTCAGACAGCTGTATCCCTATGTAACTGCAAGGCTCAGAAGAGCCCACACACTCAGGGCTTAACCCCAGTGTGCTGAAAGTGTCAAAACATGTTTTTCAGCAGAAATAAACATGTTTCTGCAAGTTTGGTCAACCCCATGTAACTTACGGGGCAGTAACAGCTCACTTTTCAAAACGTGTTTTTCAGCCCGAAATAAACACGTTTTTTCAGACAGCTGTATCCCTATGTAACTGCAAGGCTCAGAAGAGCCCACACACTCAGGTCTTAACCCCAGTGTGCTGAAAGTGTCAAAACATGTTTTTCAGCAGAAATAAACATGTTTCTGCAAGTTTGGTCAACCCCATGTAACTAATGGGGCAGTAACAGCTCACTTTTCAAAACGTGTTTTTCAGCCCGAAATAAACACGTTTTTTCAGACAGCTGTATCCCTATGTAACTGCAAGGCTCAGAAGAGCCCACACACTCAGGTCTTAACCCCAGTGTGCTGAAAGTGTCAAAACATGTTTTTCAGCAGAAATAAACATGTTTCTGCAAGTTTGGTCAACCCCATGTAAGTTATGGGGCAGTAACAGCTCACTTTTCAAAACGTGTTTTTCAGCCCGAAATAAACGCGTTTTTTCAGACAGCTGTATCCCTATGTAACTGCAAGGCTCAGAAGAGCCCACACACTCAGGTCTTAACCCCAGTGTACTGAAAGTGTCAAAACATGTTTTTCAGCAGAAATAAACATGTTTCTGCAAGTTTGGTCAACCCCATGTAAGTTACGGGGCAGTAACAGCTCACTTTTCAAAACGTGTTTTTCAGCCCGAAATAAACGCGTTTTTTCAGACAGCTGTATCCCTATGTAACTGCAAGGCTCAGAAGAGCCCACACACTCAGGTCTTAACCCCAGTGTGCTGAAAGTGTCAAAACATGTTTTTCAGCAGAAATAAACATGTTTCTGCAAGTTTGGTCAACCCCATGTAAGTTATGGGTCAGTAACAGCTCACTTTTCAAAACGTGTTTTTCAGCCCGAAATAAACGCATTTTTTCAGACAGCTGTATCCCTATGTAACTGCAAGGCTCAGAAGAGCCCACACACTCAGGTCTTAACCCCAGTGTACTGAAAGTGTCAAAACATGTTTTTCAGCAGAAATAAACATGTTTCTGCAAGTTTGGTCAACCCCATGTAAGTTATGGGTCAGTAACAGCTCACTTTTCAAAACGTGTTTTTCAGCCCGAAATAAACGCGTTTTTTCAGACAGCTGTATCCCTATGTAACTGCAAGGCTCAGAAGAGCCCACACACTCAGGTCTTAACCCCAGTGTGCTGAAAGTGTCAAAACATGTTTTTCAGCAGAAATAAACATGTTTCTGCAAGTTTGGTCAACCCCATGTAAGTTATGGGGCAGTAACAGCTCACTTTTCAAAACGTGTTTTTCAGCCCGAAATAAACACGTTTTTTCAGACAGCTGTATCCCTATGTAACTGCAAGGCTCAGAAGAGCCCACACACTCAGGTCTTAACCCCAGTGTGCTGAAAGTGTCAAAACATGTTTTTCAGCAGAAATAAACATTTCTGCAAGTTTGGTCAACCCCATGTAAGTTATGGGGCAGTAACAGCTCACTTTTCAAAACGTGTTTTTCAGCCCGAAATAAACGCGTTTTTTCAGACAGCTGTATCCCTATGTAACTGCAAGGCTCAGAAGAGCCCACACACTCAGGTCTTAACCCCAGTGTACTGAATGTGTCAAAACATGTTTTTCAGCAGAAATAAACATGTTTCTGCAAGTTTGGTCAACCCCATGTAAGTTATGGGTCAGTAACAGCTCACTTTTCAAAACGTGTTTTTCAGCCCGAAATAAACGCGTTTTTTCAGACAGCTGTATCCCTATGTAACTGCAAGGCTCAGAAGAGCCCACACACTCAGGTCTTAACCCCAGTGTGCTGAAAGTGTCAAAACATGTTTTTCAGCAGAAATAAACATGTTTCTGCAAGTTTGGTCAACCCCATGTAAGTTATGGGTCAGTAACAGCTCACTTTTCAAAACGTGTTTTTCAGCCCGAAATAAACGCGTTTTTTCAGACAGCTGTATCCCTATGTAACTGCAAGGCTCAGAAGAGCCCACACACTCAGGTCTTAACCCCAGTGTGCTGAAAGTGTCAAAACATGTTTTTCAGCAGAAATAAACATGTTTCTGCAAGTTTGGTCAACCCCATGTAAGTTATGGGTCAGTAACAGCTCACTTTTCAAAACGTGTTTTTCAGCCCGAAATAAACGCGTTTTTTCAGACAGCTGTATCCCTATGTAACTGCAAGGCTCAGAAGAGCCCACACACTCAGGTCTTAACCCCAGTGTGCTGAAAGTGTCAAAACATGTTTTTCAGCAGAAATAAACATGTTTCTGCAAGTTTGGTCAACCCCATGTAAGTTATGGGTTAGTAACAGCTCACTTTTCAAAACGTGTTTTTCAGCCCGAAATAAACGCGTTTTTTCAGACAGCTGTATCCCTATGTAACTGCAAGGCTCAGAAGAGCCCACACACTCAGGTCTTAACCCCAGTGTGCTGAAAGTGTCAAAACATGTTTTTCAGCAGAAATAAACATGTTTCTGCAAGTTTGGTCAACCCCATGTAACTAATGGGGCAGTAACAGCTCACTTTTCAAAACGTGTTTTTCAGCCCGAAATAAACATGTTTTTTCAGACAGCTGTATCCCTATGTAACTGCAAGGCTCAGAAGAGCCCACACACTCAGGTCTTAACCCCAGTGTGCTGAAAGTGTCAAAACATGTTTTTCAGCAGAAATAAACATGTTTCTGCAAGTTTGGTCAACCCCATGTAAGTTATGGGGCAGTAACAGCTCACTTTTCAAAACGTGTTTTTCAGCCCGAAATAAACACGTTTTTTCAGACAGCTGTATCCCTATGTAACTGCAAGGCTCAGAAGAGCCCACACACTCAGGTCTTAACCCCAGTGTGCTGAAAGTGTCAAAACATGTTTTTCAGCAGAAATAAACATGTTTCTGCAAGTTTGGTCAACCCCATGTAAGTTATGGGTTAGTAACAGCTCACTTTTCAAAACGTGTTTTTCAGCCCGAAATAAACGCGTTTTTTCAGACAGCTGTATCCCTATGTAACTGCAAGGCTCAGAAGAGCCCACACACTCAGGTCTTAACCCCAGTGTGCTGAAAGTGTCAAAACATGTTTTTCAGCAGAAATAAACATGTTTCTGCAAGTTTGGTCAACCCCATGTAAGTTACGGGGCAGTAACAGCTCACTTTTCAAAACGTGTTTTTCAGCCCGAAATAAACGCGTTTTTTCAGACAGCTGTATCCCTATGTAACTGCAAGGCTCAGAAGAGCCCACACACTCAGGTCTTAACCCCAGTGTGCTGAAAGTGTCAAAACATGTTTTTCAGCAGAAATAAACATGTTTCTGCAAGTTTGGTCAACCCCATGTAAGTTATGGGTCAGTAACAGCTCACTTTTCAAAACGTGTTTTTCAGCCCGAAATAAACGCATTTTTTCAGACAGCTGTATCCCTATGTAACTGCAAGGCTCAGAAGAGCCCACACACTCAGGTCTTAACCCCAGTGTACTGAAAGTGTCAAAACATGTTTTTCAGCAGAAATAAACATGTTTCTGCAAGTTTGGTCAACCCCATGTAAGTTATGGGTCAGTAACAGCTCACTTTTCAAAACGTGTTTTTCAGCCCGAAATAAACGCGTTTTTTCAGACAGCTGTATCCCTATGTAACTGCAAGGCTCAGAAGAGCCCACACACTCAGGTCTTAACCCCAGTGTGCTGAAAGTGTCAAAACATGTTTTTCAGCAGAAATAAACATGTTTCTGCAAGTTTGGTCAACCCCATGTAAGTTATGGGGCAGTAACAGCTCACTTTTCAAAACGTGTTTTTCAGCCCGAAATAAACACGTTTTTTCAGACAGCTGTATCCCTATGTAACTGCAAGGCTCAGAAGAGCCCACACACTCAGGTCTTAACCCCAGTGTGCTGAAAGTGTCAAAACATGTTTTTCAGCAGAAATAAACATTTCTGCAAGTTTGGTCAACCCCATGTAAGTTATGGGGCAGTAACAGCTCACTTTTCAAAACGTGTTTTTCAGCCCGAAATAAACGCGTTTTTTCAGACAGCTGTATCCCTATGTAACTGCAAGGCTCAGAAGAGCCCACACACTCAGGTCTTAACCCCAGTGTACTGAATGTGTCAAAACATGTTTTTCAGCAGAAATAAACATGTTTCTGCAAGTTTGGTCAACCCCATGTAAGTTATGGGTCAGTAACAGCTCACTTTTCAAAACGTGTTTTTCAGCCCGAAATAAACGCGTTTTTTCAGACAGCTGTATCCCTATGTAACTGCAAGGCTCAGAAGAGCCCACACACTCAGGTCTTAACCCCAGTGTGCTGAAAGTGTCAAAACATGTTTTTCAGCAGAAATAAACATGTTTCTGCAAGTTTGGTCAACCCCATGTAAGTTATGGGTCAGTAACAGCTCACTTTTCAAAACGTGTTTTTCAGCCCGAAATAAACGCGTTTTTTCAGACAGCTGTATCCCTATGTAACTGCAAGGCTCAGAAGAGCCCACACACTCAGGTCTTAACCCCAGTGTGCTGAAAGTGTCAAAACATGTTTTTCAGCAGAAATAAACATGTTTCTGCAAGTTTGGTCAACCCCATGTAAGTTATGGGGCAGTAACAGCTCACTTTTCAAAACGTGTTTTTCAGCCCGAAATAAACGCGTTTTTTCAGACAGCTGTATCCCTATGTAACTGCAAGGCTCAGAAGAGCCCACACACTCAGGTCTTAACCCCAGTGTGCTGAAAGTGTCAAAACATGTTTTTCAGCAGAAATAAACATGTTTCTGCAAGTTTGGTCAACCTCATGTAAGTTATGGGGCAGTAACAGCTCACTTTTCAAAACGTGTTTTTCAGCCCGAAATAAACACGTTTTTTCAGACAGCTGTATCCCTATGTAACTGCAAGGCTCAGAAGAGCCCACACACTCAGGTCTTAACCCCAGTGTGCTGAAAGTGTCAAAACATGTTTTTCAGCAGAAATAAACATGTTTCTGCAAGTTTGGTCAACCCCATGTAAGTTATGGGGCAGTAACAGCTCACTTTTCAAAACGTGTTTTTCAGCCCGAAATAAACGCGTTTTTTCAGACAGCTGTATCCCTATGTAACTGCAAGGCTCAGAAGAGCCCACACACTCAGGTCTTAACCCCAGTGTACTGAATGTGTCAAAACATGTTTTTCAGCAGAAATAAACATGTTTCTGCAAGTTTGGTCAACCCCATGTAAGTTATGGGTCAGTAACAGCTCACTTTTCAAAACGTGTTTTTCAGCCCGAAATAAACGCGTTTTTTTCAGACAGCTGTATCCCTATGTAACTGCAAGGCTCAGAAGAGCCCACACACTCAGGTCTTAACCCCAGTGTGCTGAAAGTGTCAAAACATGTTTTTCAGCAGAAATAAACATGTTTCTGCAAGTTTGGTCAACCCCATGTAAGTTATGGGTCAGTAACAGCTCACTTTTCAAAACGTGTTTTTCAGCCCGAAATAAACGCGTTTTTTCAGACAGCTGTATCCCTATGTAACTGCAAGGCTCAGAAGAGCCCACACACTCAGGTCTTAACCCCAGTGTGCTGAAAGTGTCAAAACATGTTTTTCAGCAGAAATAAACATGTTTCTGCAAGTTTGGTCAACCCCATGTAAGTTATGGGTCAGTAACAGCTCACTTTTCAAAACGTGTTTTTCAGCCCGAAATAAACGCGTTTTTTCAGACAGCTGTATCCCTATGTAACTGCAAGGCTCAGAAGAGCCCACACACTCAGGTCTTAACCCCAGTGTGCTGAAAGTGTCAAAACATGTTTTTCAGCAGAAATAAACATGTTTCTGCAAGTTTGGTCAACCCCATGTAAGTTATGGGTTAGTAACAGCTCACTTTTCAAAACGTGTTTTTCAGCCCGAAATAAACGCGTTTTTTCAGACAGCTGTATCCCTATGTAACTGCAAGGCTCAGAAGAGCCCACACACTCAGGTCTTAACCCCAGTGTGCTGAAAGTGTCAAAACATGTTTTTCAGCAGAAATAAACATGTTTCTGCAAGTTTGGTCAACCCCATGTAACTAATGGGGCAGTAACAGCTCACTTTTCAAAACGTGTTTTTCAGCCCGAAATAAACATGTTTTTTCAGACAGCTGTATCCCTATGTAACTGCAAGGCTCAGAAGAGCCCACACACTCAGGTCTTAACCCCAGTGTGCTGAAAGTGTCAAAACATGTTTTTCAGCAGAAATAAACATGTTTCTGCAAGTTTGGTCAACCCCATGTAAGTTATGGGGCAGTAACAGCTCACTTTTCAAAACGTGTTTTTCAGCCCGAAATAAACACGTTTTTTCAGACAGCTGTATCCCTATGTAACTGCAAGGCTCAGAAGAGCCCACACACTCAGGTCTTAACCCCAGTGTGCTGAAAGTGTCAAAACATGTTTTTCAGCAGAAATAAACATGTTTCTGCAAGTTTGGTCAACCCCATGTAAGTTATGGGTTAGTAACAGCTCACTTTTCAAAACGTGTTTTTCAGCCCGAAATAAACGCGTTTTTTCAGACAGCTGTATCCCTATGTAACTGCAAGGCTCAGAAGAGCCCACACACTCAGGTCTTAACCCCAGTGTGCTGAAAGTGTCAAAACATGTTTTTCAGCAGAAATAAACATGTTTCTGCAAGTTTGGTCAACCCCATGTAACTTACGGGGCAGTAACAGCTCACTTTTCAAAACGTGTTTTTCAGCCCGAAATAAACACGTTTTTTCAGACAGCTGTATCCCTATGTAACTGCAAGGCTCAGAAGAGCCCACACACTCAGGTCTTAACCCCAGTGTGCTGAAAGTGTCAAAACATGTTTTTCAGCAGAAATAAACATGTTTCTGCAAGTTTGGTCAACCCCATGTAACTAATGGGGCAGTAACAGCTCACTTTTCAAAACGTGTTTTTCAGCCCGAAATAAACACGTTTTTTCAGACACCTGTATCCCTATGTAACTGCAAGGCTCAGAAGAGCCCACACACTCAGGTCTTAACCCCAGTGTGCTGAAAGTGTCAAAACATGTTTTTTCAGCAGAAATAAACATGTTTCTGCAAGTTTGGTCAACCCCATGTAAGTTATGGGGCAGTAACAGCTCACTTTTCAAAACGTGTTTTTCAGCCCGAAATAAACGCGTTTTTTCAGACAGCTGTATCCCTATGTAACTGCAAGGCTCAGAAGAGCCCACACACTCAGGTCTTAACCCCAGTGTACTGAAAGTGTCAAAACATGTTTTTCAGCAGAAATAAACATGTTTCTGCAAGTTTGGTCAACCCCATGTAAGTTATGGGTCAGTAACAGCTCACTTTTCAAAACGTGTTTTTCAGCCCGAAATAAACGCGTTTTTTCAGACAGCTGTATCCCTATGTAACTGCAAGGCTCAGAAGAGCCCACACACTCAGGTCTTAACCCCAGTGTGCTGAAAGTGTCAAAACATGTTTTTCAGCAGAAATAAACATGTTTCTGCAAGTTTGGTCAACCCCATGTAAGTTATGGGGCAGTAACAGCTCACTTTTCAAAACGTGTTTTTCAGCCCGAAATAAACACGTTTTTTCAGACAGCTGTATCCCTATGTAACTGCAAGGCTCAGAAGAGCCCACACACTCAGGTCTTAACCCCAGTGTGCTGAAAGTGTCAAAACATGTTTTTCAGCAGAAATAAACATGTTTCTGCAAGTTTGGTCAACCCCATGTAAGTTATGGGGCAGTAACAGCTCACTTTTCAAAACGTGTTTTTCAGCCCGAAATAAACGCGTTTTTTCAGACAGCTGTATCCCTATGTAACTGCAAGGCTCAGAAGAGCCCACACACTCAGGTCTTAACCCCAGTGTACTGAATGTGTCAAAACATGTTTTTCAGCAGAAATAAACATGTTTCTGCAAGTTTGGTCAACCCCATGTAAGTTATGGGTCAGTAACAGCTCACTTTTCAAAACGTGTTTTTCAGCCCGAAATAAACGCGTTTTTTCAGACAGCTGTATCCCTATGTAACTGCAAGGCTCAGAAGAGCCCACACACTCAGGTCTTAACCCCAGTGTGCTGAAAGTGTCAAAACATGTTTTTCAGCAGAAATAAACATGTTTCTGCAAGTTTGGTCAACCCCATGTAAGTTATGGGGCAGTAACAGCTCACTTTTCAAAACGTGTTTTTCAGCCCGAAATAAACGCGTTTTTTCAGACAGCTGTATCCCTATGTAACTGCAAGGCTCAGAAGAGCCCACACACTCAGGTCTTAACCCCAGTGTGCTGAAAGTGTCAAAACATGTTTTTCAGCAGAAATAAACATGTTTCTGCAAGTTTGGTCAACCCCATGTAAGTTATGGGTTAGTAACAGCTCACTTTTCAAAACGTGTTTTTCAGCCCGAAATAAACGCGTTTTTTCAGACAGCTGTATCCCTATGTAACTGCAAGGCTCAGAAGAGCCCACACACTCAGGTCTTAACCCCAGTGTGCTGAAAGTGTCAAAACATGTTTTTCAGCAGAAATAAACATGTTTCTGCAAGTTTGGTCAACCCCATGTAAGTTATGGGTCAGTAACAGCTCACTTTTCAAAACGTGTTTTTCAGCCCGAAATAAACACGTTTTTTCAGACAGCTGTATCCCTATGTAACTGCAAGGCTCAGAAGAGCCCACACACTCAGGTCTTAACCCCAGTGTGCTGAAAGTTTCAAAACATGTTTTTCAGCAGAAATAAACATGTTTCTGCAAGTTTGGTCAACCCCATGTAAGTTATGGGTCAGTAACAGCTCACTTTTCAAAACGTGTTTTTCAGCCCGAAATAAACGCGTTTTTTCAGACAGCTGTATCCCTATGTAACTGCAAGGCTCAGAAGAGCCCACACACTCAGGTCTTAACCCCAGTGTGCTGAAAGTGTCAAAACATGTTTTTCAGCAGAAATAAACATGTTTCTGCAAGTTTGGTCAACCCCATGTAAGTTATGGGTCAGTAACAGCTCACTTTTCAAAACGTGTTTTTCAGCCCGAAATAAACGCGTTTTTTCAGACAGCTGTATCCCTATGTAACTGCAAGGCTCAGAAGAGCCCACACACTCAGGTCTTAACCCCAGTGTGCTGAAAGTGTCAAAACATGTTTTTCAGCAGAAATAAACATGTTTCTGCAAGTTTGGTCAACCCCATGTAAGTTATGGGTCAGTAACAGCTCACTTTTCAAAACGTGTTTTTCAGCCCGAAATAAACGCGTTTTTTCAGACAGCTGTATCCCTATGTAACTGCAAGGCTCAGAAGAGCCCACACACTCAGGTCTTAACCCCAGTGTGCTGAAAGTGTCAAAACATGTTTTTCAGCAGAAATAAACATGTTTCTGCAAGTTTGGTCAACCCCATGTAAGTTATGGGTCAGTAACAGCTCACTTTTCAAAACGTGTTTTTCAGCCCGAAATAAACGCGTTTTTTCAGACAGCTGTATCCCTATGTAACTGCAAGGCTCAGAAGAGCCCACACACTCAGGTCTTAACCCCAGTGTGCTGAAAGTGTCAAAACATGTTTTTCAGCAGAAATAAACATGTTTCTGCAAGTTTGGTCAACCCCATGTAAGTTATGGGTTAGTAACAGCTCACTTTTCAAAACGTGTTTTTCAGCCCGAAATAAACGCGTTTTTTCAGACAGCTGTATCCCTATGTAACTGCAAGGCTCAGAAGAGCCCACACACTCAGGTCTTAACCCCAGTGTGCTGAAAGTGTCAAAACATGTTTTTCAGCAGAAATAAACATGTTTCTGCAAGTTTGGTCAACCCCATGTAACTAATGGGGCAGTAACAGCTCACTTTTCAAAACGTGTTTTTCAGCCCGAAATAAACATGTTTTTTCAGACAGCTGTATCCCTATGTAACTGCAAGGCTCAGAAGAGCCCACACACTCAGGTCTTAACCCCAGTGTGCTGAAAGTGTCAAAACATGTTTTTCAGCAGAAATAAACATGTTTCTGCAAGTTTGGTCAACCCCATGTAACTAATGGGGCAGTAACAGCTCACTTTTCAAAACGTGTTTTTCAGCCCGAAATAAACGCGTTTTTTCAGACAGCTGTATCCCTATGTAACTGCAAGGCTCAGAAGAGCCCACACACTCAGGTCTTAACCCCAGTGTGCTGAAAGTGTCAAAACATGTTTTTCAGCAGAAATAAACATGTTTCTGCAAGTTTGGTCAACCCCATGTAAGTTATGGGGCAGTAACAGCTCACTTTTCAAAACGTGTTTTTCAGCCCGAAATAAACACGTTTTTTCAGACAGCTGTATCCCTATGTAACTGCAAGGCTCAGAAGAGCCCACACACTCAGGTCTTAACCCCAGTGTGCTGAAAGTGTCAAAACATGTTTTTCAGCAGAAATAAACATGTTTCTGCAAGTTTGGTCAACCCCATGTAAGTTATGGGTTAGTAACAGCTCACTTTTCAAAACGTGTTTTTCAGCCCGAAATAAACGCGTTTTTTCAGACAGCTGTATCCCTATGTAACTGCAAGGCTCAGAAGAGCCCACACACTCAGGTCTTAACCCCAGTGTGCTGAAAGTGTCAAAACATGTTTTTCAGCAGAAATAAACATGTTTCTGCAAGTTTGGTCAACCCCATGTAACTTATGGGTCAGTAACAGCTCACTTTTCAAAACGTGTTTTTCAGCCCGAAATAAACGCGTTTTTTCAGACAGCTGTATCCCTATGTAACTGCAAGGCTCAGAAGAGCCCACACACTCAGGTCTTAACCCCAGTGTGCTGAAAGTGTCAAAACATGTTTTTCAGCAGAAATAAACATGTTTCTGCAAGTTTGGTCAACCCCATGTAAGTTATGGGTCAGTAACAGCTCACTTTTCAAAACGTGTTTTTCAGCCCGAAATAAACGCGTTTTTTCAGACAGCTGTATCCCTATGTAACTGCAAGGCTCAGAAGAGCCCACACACTCAGGTCTTAACCCCAGTGTGCTGAAAGTGTCAAAACATGTTTTTCAGCAGAAATAAACATGTTTCTGCAAGTTTGGTCAACCCCATGTAACTTATGGGTCAGTAACAGCTCACTTTTCAAAACGTGTTTTTCAGCCCGAAATAAACGCGTTTTTTCAGACAGCTGTATCCCTATGTAACTGCAAGGCTCAGAAGAGCCCACACACTCAGGTCTTAACACCAGTGTGCTGAAAGTGTCAAAACATGTTTTTCAGCAGAAATAAACATGTTTCTGCAAGTTTGGTCAACCCCATGTAAGTTATGGGTCAGTAACAGCTCACTTTTCAAAACGTGTTTTTCAGCCCGAAATAAACGCGTTTTTTCAGACAGCTGTATCCCTATGTAACTGCAAGGCTCAGAAGAGCCCACACACTCAGGTCTTAACCCCAGTGTGCTGAAAGTGTCAAAACATGTTTTTCAGCAGAAATAAACATGTTTCTGCAAGTTTGGTCAACCCCATGTAACTTATGGGTCAGTAACAGCTCACTTTTCAAAACGTGATTTTCAGCCCGAAATAAACACGTTTTTTCATACAGCTGTATCCCTATGTAACTGCAAGGCTCAGAAGAGCCCACACACTCAGGTCTTAACCCCAGTGTGCTGAAAGTGTCAAAACATGTTTTTCAGCAGAAATAAACATGTTTCTGCAAGTTTGGTCAACCCCATGTAACTTATGGGGCAGTAACAGCTCACTTTTCAAAACGTGTTTTTCAGCCCGAAATAAACGCGTTTTTTCAGACAGCTGTATCCCTATGTAACTGCAAGGCTCAGAAGAGCCCACACACTCAGGGCTTAACCCCAGTGTGCTGAAAGTGTCAAAACATGTTTTTCAGCAGAAATAAACATGTTTCTGCAAGTTTGGTCAACCCCATGTAACTTACGGGGCAGTAACAGCTCACTTTTCAAAACGTGTTTTTCAGCCCGAAATAAACACGTTTTTTCAGACAGCTGTATCCCTATGTAACTGCAAGGCTCAGAAGAGCCCACACACTCAGGTCTTAACCCCAGTGTGCTGAAAGTGTCAAAACATGTTTTTCAGCAGAAATAAACATGTTTCTGCAAGTTTGGTCAACCCCATGTAACTAATGGGGCAGTAACAGCTCACTTTTCAAAACGTGTTTTTCAGCCCGAAATAAACACGTTTTTTCAGACAGCTGTATCCCTATGTAACTGCAAGGCTCAGAAGAGCCCACACACTCAGGTCTTAACCCCAGTGTGCTGAAAGTGTCAAAACATGTTTTTCAGCAGAAATAAACATGTTTCTGCAAGTTTGGTCAACCCCATGTAAGTTATGGGGCAGTAACAGCTCACTTTTCAAAACGTGTTTTTCAGCCCGAAATAAACGCGTTTTTTCAGACAGCTGTATCCCTATGTAACTGCAAGGCTCAGAAGAGCCCACACACTCAGGTCTTAACCCCAGTGTACTGAAAGTGTCAAAACATGTTTTTCAGCAGAAATAAACATGTTTCTGCAAGTTTGGTCAACCCCATGTAAGTTACGGGGCAGTAACAGCTCACTTTTCAAAACGTGTTTTTCAGCCCGAAATAAACGCGTTTTTTCAGACAGCTGTATCCCTATGTAACTGCAAGGCTCAGAAGAGCCCACACACTCAGGTCTTAACCCCAGTGTGCTGAAAGTGTCAAAACATGTTTTTCAGCAGAAATAAACATGTTTCTGCAAGTTTGGTCAACCCCATGTAAGTTATGGGTCAGTAACAGCTCACTTTTCAAAACGTGTTTTTCAGCCCGAAATAAACGCATTTTTTCAGACAGCTGTATCCCTATGTAACTGCAAGGCTCAGAAGAGCCCACACACTCAGGTCTTAACCCCAGTGTACTGAAAGTGTCAAAACATGTTTTTCAGCAGAAATAAACATGTTTCTGCAAGTTTGGTCAACCCCATGTAAGTTATGGGTCAGTAACAGCTCACTTTTCAAAACGTGTTTTTCAGCCCGAAATAAACGCGTTTTTTCAGACAGCTGTATCCCTATGTAACTGCAAGGCTCAGAAGAGCCCACACACTCAGGTCTTAACCCCAGTGTGCTGAAAGTGTCAAAACATGTTTTTCAGCAGAAATAAACATGTTTCTGCAAGTTTGGTCAACCCCATGTAAGTTATGGGGCAGTAACAGCTCACTTTTCAAAACGTGTTTTTCAGCCCGAAATAAACACGTTTTTTCAGACAGCTGTATCCCTATGTAACTGCAAGGCTCAGAAGAGCCCACACACTCAGGTCTTAACCCCAGTGTGCTGAAAGTGTCAAAACATGTTTTTCAGCAGAAATAAACATTTCTGCAAGTTTGGTCAACCCCATGTAAGTTATGGGGCAGTAACAGCTCACTTTTCAAAACGTGTTTTTCAGCCCGAAATAAACGCGTTTTTTCAGACAGCTGTATCCCTATGTAACTGCAAGGCTCAGAAGAGCCCACACACTCAGGTCTTAACCCCAGTGTACTGAATGTGTCAAAACATGTTTTTCAGCAGAAATAAACATGTTTCTGCAAGTTTGGTCAACCCCATGTAAGTTATGGGTCAGTAACAGCTCACTTTTCAAAACGTGTTTTTCAGCCCGAAATAAACGCGTTTTTTCAGACAGCTGTATCCCTATGTAACTGCAAGGCTCAGAAGAGCCCACACACTCAGGTCTTAACCCCAGTGTACTGAAAGTGTCAAAACATGTTTTTCAGCAGAAATAAACATGTTTCTGCAAGTTTGGTCAACCCCATGTAAGTTATGGGTCAGTAACAGCTCACTTTTCAAAACGTGTTTTTCAGCCCGAAATAAACGCGTTTTTTCAGACAGCTGTATCCCTATGTAACTGCAAGGCTCAGAAGAGCCCACACACTCAGGTCTTAACCCCAGTGTGCTGAAAGTGTCAAAACATGTTTTTCAGCAGAAATAAACATGTTTCTGCAAGTTTGGTCAACCCCATGTAAGTTATGGGGCAGTAACAGCTCACTTTTCAAAACGTGTTTTTCAGCCCGAAATAAACACGTTTTTTCAGACAGCTGTATCCCTATGTAACTGCAAGGCTCAGAAGAGCCCACACACTCAGGTCTTAACCCCAGTGTGCTGAAAGTGTCAAAACATGTTTTTCAGCAGAAATAAACATTTCTGCAAGTTTGGTCAACCCCATGTAAGTTATGGGGCAGTAACAGCTCACTTTTCAAAACGTGTTTTTCAGCCCGAAATAAACGCGTTTTTTCAGACAGCTGTATCCCTATGTAACTGCAAGGCTCAGAAGAGCCCACACACTCAGGTCTTAACCCCAGTGTACTGAATGTGTCAAAACATGTTTTTCAGCAGAAATAAACATGTTTCTGCAAGTTTGGTCAACCCCATGTAAGTTATGGGTCAGTAACAGCTCACTTTTCAAAACGTGTTTTTCAGCCCGAAATAAACGCGTTTTTTCAGACAGCTGTATCCCTATGTAACTGCAAGGCTCAGAAGAGCCCACACACTCAGGTCTTAACCCCAGTGTGCTGAAAGTGTCAAAACATGTTTTTCAGCAGAAATAAACATGTTTCTGCAAGTTTGGTCAACCCCATGTAAGTTATGGGTCAGTAACAGCTCACTTTTCAAAACGTGTTTTTCAGCCCGAAATAAACGCGTTTTTTCAGACAGCTGTATCCCTATGTAACTGCAAGGCTCAGAAGAGCCCACACACTCAGGTCTTAACCCCAGTGTGCTGAAAGTGTCAAAACATGTTTTTCAGCAGAAATAAACATGTTTCTGCAAGTTTGGTCAACCCCATGTAAGTTATGGGTCAGTAACAGCTCACTTTTCAAAACGTGTTTTTCAGCCCGAAATAAACGCGTTTTTTCAGACAGCTGTATCCCTATGTAACTGCAAGGCTCAGAAGAGCCCACACACTCAGGTCTTAACCCCAGTGTGCTGAAAGTGTCAAAACATGTTTTTCAGCAGAAATAAACATGTTTCTGCAAGTTTGGTCAACCCCATGTAAGTTATGGGTCAGTAACAGCTCACTTTTCAAAACGTGTTTTTCAGCCCGAAATAAACGCGTTTTTTCAGACAGCTGTATCCCTATGTAACTGCAAGGCTCAGAAGAGCCCACACACTCAGGTCTTAACCCCAGTGTGCTGAAAGTGTCAAAACATGTTTTTCAGCAGAAATAAACATGTTTCTGCAAGTTTGGTCAACCCCATGTAAGTTATGGGGCAGTAACAGCTCACTTTTCAAAACGTGTTTTTCAGCCCGAAATAAACACGTTTTTTCAGACAGCTGTATCCCTATGTAACTGCAAGGCTCAGAAGAGCCCACACACTCAGGTCTTAACCCCAGTGTGCTGAAAGTGTCAAAACATGTTTTTCAGCAGAAATAAACATTTCTGCAAGTTTGGTCAACCCCATGTAAGTTATGGGGCAGTAACAGCTCACTTTTCAAAACGTGTTTTTCAGCCCGAAATAAACACGTTTTTTCAGACAGCTGTATCCCTATGTAACTGCAAGGCTCAGAAGAGCCCACACACTCAGGTCTTAACCCCAGTGTGCTGAAAGTGTCAAAACATGTTTTTCAGCAGAAATAAACATGTTTCTGCAAGTTTGGTCAACCCCATGTAAGTTATGGGTTAGTAACAGCTCACTTTTCAAAACGTGTTTTTCAGCCCGAAATAAACGCGTTTTTTCAGACAGCTGTATCCCTATGTAACTGCAAGGCTCAGAAGAGCCCACACACTCAGGTCTTAACCCCAGTGTGCTGAAAGTGTCAAAACATGTTTTTCAGCAGAAATAAACATGTTTCTGCAAGTTTGGTCAACCCCATGTAAGTTACGGGGCAGTAACAGCTCACTTTTCAAAACGTGTTTTTCAGCCCGAAATAAACGCGTTTTTTCAGACAGCTGTATCCCTATGTAACTGCAAGGCTCAGAAGAGCCCACACACTCAGGTCTTAACCCCAGTGTGCTGAAAGTGTCAAAACATGTTTTTCAGCAGAAATAAACATGTTTCTGCAAGTTTGGTCAACCCCATGTAAGTTATGGGTCAGTAACAGCTCACTTTTCAAAACGTGTTTTTCAGCCCGAAATAAACGCATTTTTTCAGACAGCTGTATCCCTATGTAACTGCAAGGCTCAGAAGAGCCCACACACTCAGGTCTTAACCCCAGTGTACTGAAAGTGTCAAAACATGTTTTTCAGCAGAAATAAACATGTTTCTGCAAGTTTGGTCAACCCCATGTAAGTTATGGGTCAGTAACAGCTCACTTTTCAAAACGTGTTTTTCAGCCCGAAATAAACGCGTTTTTTCAGACAGCTGTATCCCTATGTAACTGCAAGGCTCAGAAGAGCCCACACACTCAGGTCTTAACCCCAGTGTGCTGAAAGTGTCAAAACATGTTTTTCAGCAGAAATAAACATGTTTCTGCAAGTTTGGTCAACCCCATGTAAGTTATGGGGCAGTAACAGCTCACTTTTCAAAACGTGTTTTTCAGCCCGAAATAAACACGTTTTTTCAGACAGCTGTATCCCTATGTAACTGCAAGGCTCAGAAGAGCCCACACACTCAGGTCTTAACCCCAGTGTGCTGAAAGTGTCAAAACATGTTTTTCAGCAGAAATAAACATTTCTGCAAGTTTGGTCAACCCCATGTAAGTTATGGGGCAGTAACAGCTCACTTTTCAAAACGTGTTTTTCAGCCCGAAATAAACGCGTTTTTTCAGACAGCTGTATCCCTATGTAACTGCAAGGCTCAGAAGAGCCCACACACTCAGGTCTTAACCCCAGTGTACTGAATGTGTCAAAACATGTTTTTCAGCAGAAATAAACATGTTTCTGCAAGTTTGGTCAACCCCATGTAAGTTATGGGTCAGTAACAGCTCACTTTTCAAAACGTGTTTTTCAGCCCGAAATAAACGCGTTTTTTCAGACAGCTGTATCCCTATGTAACTGCAAGGCTCAGAAGAGCCCACACACTCAGGTCTTAACCCCAGTGTGCTGAAAGTGTCAAAACATGTTTTTCAGCAGAAATAAACATGTTTCTGCAAGTTTGGTCAACCCCATGTAAGTTATGGGTCAGTAACAGCTCACTTTTCAAAACGTGTTTTTCAGCCCGAAATAAACGCGTTTTTTCAGACAGCTGTATCCCTATGTAACTGCAAGGCTCAGAAGAGCCCACACACTCAGGTCTTAACCCCAGTGTGCTGAAAGTGTCAAAACATGTTTTTCAGCAGAAATAAACATGTTTCTGCAAGTTTGGTCAACCCCATGTAAGTTATGGGGCAGTAACAGCTCACTTTTCAAAACGTGTTTTTCAGCCCGAAATAAACGCGTTTTTTCAGACAGCTGTATCCCTATGTAACTGCAAGGCTCAGAAGAGCCCACACACTCAGGTCTTAACCCCAGTGTGCTGAAAGTGTCAAAACATGTTTTTCAGCAGAAATAAACATGTTTCTGCAAGTTTGGTCAACCCCATGTAAGTTATGGGTCAGTAACAGCTCACTTTTCAAAACGTGTTTTTCAGCCCGAAATAAACGCGTTTTTTCAGACAGCTGTATCCCTATGTAACTGCAAGGCTCAGAAGAGCCCACACACTCAGGTCTTAACCCCAGTGTGCTGAAAGTGTCAAAACATGTTTTTCAGCAGAAATAAACATGTTTCTGCAAGTTTGGTCAACCTCATGTAAGTTATGGGGCAGTAACAGCTCACTTTTCAAAACGTGTTTTTCAGCCCGAAATAAACACGTTTTTTCAGACAGCTGTATCCCTATGTAACTGCAAGGCTCAGAAGAGCCCACACACTCAGGTCTTAACCCCAGTGTGCTGAAAGTGTCAAAACATGTTTTTCAGCAGAAATAAACATGTTTCTGCAAGTTTGGTCAACCCCATGTAAGTTATGGGGCAGTAACAGCTCACTTTTCAAAACGTGTTTTTCAGCCCGAAATAAACGCGTTTTTTCAGACAGCTGTATCCCTATGTAACTGCAAGGCTCAGAAGAGCCCACACACTCAGGTCTTAACCCCAGTGTACTGAATGTGTCAAAACATGTTTTTCAGCAGAAATAAACATGTTTCTGCAAGTTTGGTCAACCCCATGTAAGTTATGGGTCAGTAACAGCTCACTTTTCAAAACGTGTTTTTCAGCCCGAAATAAACGCGTTTTTTTCAGACAGCTGTATCCCTATGTAACTGCAAGGCTCAGAAGAGCCCACACACTCAGGTCTTAACCCCAGTGTGCTGAAAGTGTCAAAACATGTTTTTCAGCAGAAATAAACATGTTTCTGCAAGTTTGGTCAACCCCATGTAAGTTATGGGTCAGTAACAGCTCACTTTTCAAAACGTGTTTTTCAGCCCGAAATAAACGCGTTTTTTCAGACAGCTGTATCCCTATGTAACTGCAAGGCTCAGAAGAGCCCACACACTCAGGTCTTAACCCCAGTGTGCTGAAAGTGTCAAAACATGTTTTTCAGCAGAAATAAACATGTTTCTGCAAGTTTGGTCAACCCCATGTAAGTTATGGGTCAGTAACAGCTCACTTTTCAAAACGTGTTTTTCAGCCCGAAATAAACGCGTTTTTTCAGACAGCTGTATCCCTATGTAACTGCAAGGCTCAGAAGAGCCCACACACTCAGGTCTTAACCCCAGTGTGCTGAAAGTGTCAAAACATGTTTTTCAGCAGAAATAAACATGTTTCTGCAAGTTTGGTCAACCCCATGTAAGTTATGGGTTAGTAACAGCTCACTTTTCAAAACGTGTTTTTCAGCCCGAAATAAACGCGTTTTTTCAGACAGCTGTATCCCTATGTAACTGCAAGGCTCAGAAGAGCCCACACACTCAGGTCTTAACCCCAGTGTGCTGAAAGTGTCAAAACATGTTTTTCAGCAGAAATAAACATGTTTCTGCAAGTTTGGTCAACCCCATGTAACTAATGGGGCAGTAACAGCTCACTTTTCAAAACGTGTTTTTCAGCCCGAAATAAACATGTTTTTTCAGACAGCTGTATCCCTATGTAACTGCAAGGCTCAGAAGAGCCCACACACTCAGGTCTTAACCCCAGTGTGCTGAAAGTGTCAAAACATGTTTTTCAGCAGAAATAAACATGTTTCTGCAAGTTTGGTCAACCCCATGTAAGTTATGGGGCAGTAACAGCTCACTTTTCAAAACGTGTTTTTCAGCCCGAAATAAACACGTTTTTTCAGACAGCTGTATCCCTATGTAACTGCAAGGCTCAGAAGAGCCCACACACTCAGGTCTTAACCCCAGTGTGCTGAAAGTGTCAAAACATGTTTTTCAGCAGAAATAAACATGTTTCTGCAAGTTTGGTCAACCCCATGTAAGTTATGGGTTAGTAACAGCTCACTTTTCAAAACGTGTTTTTCAGCCCGAAATAAACGCGTTTTTTCAGACAGCTGTATCCCTATGTAACTGCAAGGCTCAGAAGAGCCCACACACTCAGGTCTTAACCCCAGTGTGCTGAAAGTGTCAAAACATGTTTTTCAGCAGAAATAAACATGTTTCTGCAAGTTTGGTCAACCCCATGTAACTTACGGGGCAGTAACAGCTCACTTTTCAAAACGTGTTTTTCAGCCCGAAATAAACACGTTTTTTCAGACAGCTGTATCCCTATGTAACTGCAAGGCTCAGAAGAGCCCACACACTCAGGTCTTAACCCCAGTGTGCTGAAAGTGTCAAAACATGTTTTTCAGCAGAAATAAACATGTTTCTGCAAGTTTGGTCAACCCCATGTAACTAATGGGGCAGTAACAGCTCACTTTTCAAAACGTGTTTTTCAGCCCGAAATAAACACGTTTTTTCAGACACCTGTATCCCTATGTAACTGCAAGGCTCAGAAGAGCCCACACACTCAGGTCTTAACCCCAGTGTGCTGAAAGTGTCAAAACATGTTTTTTCAGCAGAAATAAACATGTTTCTGCAAGTTTGGTCAACCCCATGTAAGTTATGGGGCAGTAACAGCTCACTTTTCAAAACGTGTTTTTCAGCCCGAAATAAACGCGTTTTTTCAGACAGCTGTATCCCTATGTAACTGCAAGGCTCAGAAGAGCCCACACACTCAGGTCTTAACCCCAGTGTACTGAAAGTGTCAAAACATGTTTTTCAGCAGAAATAAACATGTTTCTGCAAGTTTGGTCAACCCCATGTAAGTTATGGGTCAGTAACAGCTCACTTTTCAAAACGTGTTTTTCAGCCCGAAATAAACGCGTTTTTTCAGACAGCTGTATCCCTATGTAACTGCAAGGCTCAGAAGAGCCCACACACTCAGGTCTTAACCCCAGTGTGCTGAAAGTGTCAAAACATGTTTTTCAGCAGAAATAAACATGTTTCTGCAAGTTTGGTCAACCCCATGTAAGTTATGGGGCAGTAACAGCTCACTTTTCAAAACGTGTTTTTCAGCCCGAAATAAACACGTTTTTTCAGACAGCTGTATCCCTATGTAACTGCAAGGCTCAGAAGAGCCCACACACTCAGGTCTTAACCCCAGTGTGCTGAAAGTGTCAAAACATGTTTTTCAGCAGAAATAAACATGTTTCTGCAAGTTTGGTCAACCCCATGTAAGTTATGGGGCAGTAACAGCTCACTTTTCAAAACGTGTTTTTCAGCCCGAAATAAACGCGTTTTTTCAGACAGCTGTATCCCTATGTAACTGCAAGGCTCAGAAGAGCCCACACACTCAGGTCTTAACCCCAGTGTACTGAATGTGTCAAAACATGTTTTTCAGCAGAAATAAACATGTTTCTGCAAGTTTGGTCAACCCCATGTAAGTTATGGGTCAGTAACAGCTCACTTTTCAAAACGTGTTTTTCAGCCCGAAATAAACGCGTTTTTTCAGACAGCTGTATCCCTATGTAACTGCAAGGCTCAGAAGAGCCCACACACTCAGGTCTTAACCCCAGTGTGCTGAAAGTGTCAAAACATGTTTTTCAGCAGAAATAAACATGTTTCTGCAAGTTTGGTCAACCCCATGTAAGTTATGGGGCAGTAACAGCTCACTTTTCAAAACGTGTTTTTCAGCCCGAAATAAACGCGTTTTTTCAGACAGCTGTATCCCTATGTAACTGCAAGGCTCAGAAGAGCCCACACACTCAGGTCTTAACCCCAGTGTGCTGAAAGTGTCAAAACATGTTTTTCAGCAGAAATAAACATGTTTCTGCAAGTTTGGTCAACCCCATGTAAGTTATGGGTTAGTAACAGCTCACTTTTCAAAACGTGTTTTTCAGCCCGAAATAAACGCGTTTTTTCAGACAGCTGTATCCCTATGTAACTGCAAGGCTCAGAAGAGCCCACACACTCAGGTCTTAACCCCAGTGTGCTGAAAGTGTCAAAACATGTTTTTCAGCAGAAATAAACATGTTTCTGCAAGTTTGGTCAACCCCATGTAAGTTATGGGTCAGTAACAGCTCACTTTTCAAAACGTGTTTTTCAGCCCGAAATAAACACGTTTTTTCAGACAGCTGTATCCCTATGTAACTGCAAGGCTCAGAAGAGCCCACACACTCAGGTCTTAACCCCAGTGTGCTGAAAGTTTCAAAACATGTTTTTCAGCAGAAATAAACATGTTTCTGCAAGTTTGGTCAACCCCATGTAAGTTATGGGTCAGTAACAGCTCACTTTTCAAAACGTGTTTTTCAGCCCGAAATAAACGCGTTTTTTCAGACAGCTGTATCCCTATGTAACTGCAAGGCTCAGAAGAGCCCACACACTCAGGTCTTAACCCCAGTGTGCTGAAAGTGTCAAAACATGTTTTTCAGCAGAAATAAACATGTTTCTGCAAGTTTGGTCAACCCCATGTAAGTTATGGGGCAGTAACAGCTCACTTTTCAAAACGTGTTTTTCAGCCCGAAATAAACACGTTTTTTCAGACAGCTGTATCCCTATGTAACTGCAAGGCTCAGAAGAGCCCACACACTCAGGTCTTAACCCCAGTGTGCTGAAAGTGTCAAAACATGTTTTTCAGCAGAAATAAACATGTTTCTGCAAGTTTGGTCAACCCCATGTAAGTTATGGGGCAGTAACAGCTCACTTTTCAAAACGTGTTTTTCAGCCCGAAATAAACGCGTTTTTTCAGACAGCTGTATCCCTATGTAACTGCAAGGCTCAGAAGAGCCCACACACTCAGGTCTTAACCCCAGTGTGCTGAAAGTGTCAAAACATGTTTTTCAGCAGAAATAAACATGTTTCTGCAAGTTTGGTCAACCCCATGTAAGTTATGGGGCAGTAACAGCTCACTTTTCAAAACGTGTTTTTCAGCCCGAAATAAACGCGTTTTTTCAGACAGCTGTATCCCTATGTAACTGCAAGGCTCAGAAGAGCCCACACACTCAGGTCTTAACCCCAGTGTACTGAATGTGTCAAAACATGTTTTTCAGCAGAAATAAACATGTTTCTGCAAGTTTGGTCAACCCCATGTAAGTTATGGGGCAGTAACAGCTCACTTTTCAAAACGTGTTTTTCAGCCCGAAATAAACGCGTTTTTTCAGACAGCTGTATCCCTATGTAACTGCAAGGCTCAGAAGAGCCCACACACTCAGGTCTTAACCCCAGTGTGCTGAAAGTGTCAAAACATGTTTTTCAGCAGAAATAAACATGTTTCTGCAAGTTTGGTCAACCCCATGTAAGTTATGGGTCAGTAACAGCTCACTTTTCAAAACGTGTTTTTCAGCCCGATATAAACGCGTTTTTTCAGACAGCTGTATCCCTATGTAACTGCAAGGCTCAGAAGAGCCCACACACTCAGGTCTTAACCCCAGTGTGCTGAAAGTGTCAAAACATGTTTTTCAGCAGAAATAAACATGTTTCTGCAAGTTTGGTCAACCCCATGTAAGTTATGGGGCAGTAACAGCTCACTTTTCAAAACGTGTTTTTCAGCCCGAAATAAACGCGTTTTTTCAGACAGCTGTATCCCTATGTAACTGCAAGGCTCAGAAGAGCCCACACACTCAGGTCTTAACCCCAGTGTGCTGAAAGTGTCAAAACATGTTTTTCAGCAGAAATAAACATGTTTCTGCAAGTTTGGTCAACCCCATGTAAGTTATGGGTCAGTAACAGCTCACTTTTCAAAACGTGTTTTTCAGCCCGAAATAAACGCGTTTTTTCAGACAGCTGTATCCCTATGTAACTGCAAGGCTCAGAAGAGCCCACACACTCAGGTCTTAACCCCAGTGTGCTGAAAGTGTCAAAACATGTTTTTCAGCAGAAATAAACATGTTTCTGCAAGTTTGGTCAACCCCATGTAAGTTATGGGTCAGTAACAGCTCACTTTTCAAAACGTGTTTTTCAGCCCGAAATAAACGCGTTTTTTCAGACAGCTGTATCCCTATGTAACTGCAAGGCTCAGAAGAGCCCACACACTCAGGTCTTAACCCCAGTGTGCTGAAAGTGTCAAAACATGTTTTTCAGCAGAAATAAACATGTTTCTGCAAGTTTGGTCAACCCCATGTAAGTTATGGGGCAGCAACAGCTCACTTTTCAAAACGTGTTTTTCAGCCCGAAATAAACGCGTTTTTTCAGACAGCTGTATCCCTATGTAACTGCAAGGCTCAGAAGAGCCCACACACTCAGGTCTTAACCCCAGTGTGCTGAAAGTGTCAAAACATGTTTTTCAGCAGAAATAAACATGTTTCTGCAAGTTTGGTCAACCCCATGTAAGTTATGGGTCAGTAACAGCTCACTTTTCAAAACGTGTTTTTCAGCCCGAAATAAACGCGTTTTTTCAGACAGCTGTATCCCTATGTAACTGCAAGGCTCAGAAGAGCCCACACACTCAGGTCTTAACCCCAGTGTGCTGAAAGTGTCAAAACATGTTTTTCAGCAGAAATAAACATGTTTCTGCAAGTTTGGTCAACCCCATGTAAGTTATGGGGCAGTAACAGCTCACTTTTCAAAACGTGTTTTTCAGCCCGAAATAAACGCGTTTTTTCAGACAGCTGTATCCCTATGTAACTGCAAGGCTCAGAAGAGCCCACACACTCAGGTCTTAACCCCAGTGTGCTGAAAGTGTCAAAACATGTTTTTCAGCAGAAATAAACATGTTTCTGCAAGTTTGGTCAACCCCATGTAAGTTATGGGTCAGTAACAGCTCACTTTTCAAAACGTGTTTTTCAGCCCGAAATAAACGCGTTTTTTCAGACAGCTGTATCCCTATGTAACTGCAAGGCTCAGAAGAGCCCACACACTCAGGTCTTAACCCCAGTGTGCTGAAAGTGTCAAAACATGTTTTTCAGCAGAAATAAACATGTTTCTGCAAGTTTGGTCAACCCCATGTAAGTTATGGGGCAGTAACAGCTCACTTTTCAAAACGTGTTTTTCAGCCCGAAATAAACGCGTTTTTTCAGACAGCTGTATCCCTATGTAACTGCAAGGCTCAGAAGAGCCCACACACTCAGGTCTTAACCCCAGTGTGCTGAAAGTGTCAAAACATGTTTTTCAGCAGAAATAAACATGTTTCTGCAAGTTTGGTCAACCCCATGTAAGTTATGGGTCAGTAACAGCTCACTTTTCAAAACGTGTTTTTCAGCCCGAAATAAACGCGTTTTTTCAGACAGCTGTATCCCTATGTAACTGCAAGGCTCAGAAGAGCCCACACACTCAGGTCTTAACCCCAGTGTGCTGAAAGTGTCAAAACATGTTTTTCAGCAGAAATAAACATGTTTCTGCAAGTTTGGTCAACCCCATGTAACTTATGGGGCAGTAACAGCTCACTTTTCAAAACGTGTTTTTCAGCCCGAAATAAACGCGTTTTTTCAGACAGCTGTATCCCTATGTAACTGCAAGGCTCAGAAGAGCCCACACACTCAGGTCTTAACCCCAGTGTGCTGAAAGTGTCAAAACATGTTTTTCAGCAGAAATAAACATGTTTCTGCAAGTTTGGTCAACCCCATGTAAGTTATGGGGCAGTAACAGCTCACTTTTCAAAACGTGTTTTTCAGCCCGAAATAAACGCGTTTTTTCAGACAGCTGTATCCCTATGTAACTGCAAGGCTCAGAAGAGCCCACACACTCAGGTCTTAACCCCAGTGTGCTGAAAGTGTCAAAACATGTTTTTCAGCAGAAATAAACATGTTTCTGCAAGTTTGGTCAACCCCATGTAAGTTATGGGTTAGTAACAGCTCACTTTTCAAAACGTGTTTTTCAGCCCGAAATAAACGCGTTTTTTCAGACAGCTGTATCCCTATGTAACTGCAAGGCTCAGAAGAGCCCACACACTCAGGTCTTAACCCCAGTGTGCTGAAAGTGTCAAAACATGTTTTTCAGCAGAAATAAACATGTTTCTGCAAGTTTGGTCAACCCCATGTAAGTTATGGGGCAGTAACAGCTCACTTTTCAAAACGTGTTTTTCAGCCCGAAATAAACGCGTTTTTTCAGACAGCTGTATCCCTATGTAACTGCAAGGCTCAGAAGAGCCCACACACTCAGGTCTTAACCCCAGTGTGCTGAAAGTGTCAAAACATGTTTTTCAGCAGAAATAAACATGTTTCTGCAAGTTTGGTCAACCCCATGTAAGTTATGGGTTAGTAACAGCTCACTTTTCAAAACGTGTTTTTCAGCCCGAAATAAACGCGTTTTTTCAGACAGCTGTATCCCTATGTAACTGCAAGGCTCAGAAGAGCCCACACACTCAGGTCTTAACCGCAGTGTGCTGAAAGTGTCAAAACATGTTTTTCAGCAGAAATAAACATGTTTCTGCAAGTTTGGTCAACCCCATGTAACTTATGGGGCAGTAACAGCTCACTTTTCAAAACGTGTTTTTCAGCCCGAAATAAACGCGTTTTTTCAGACAGCTGTATCCCTATGTAACTGCAAGGCTCAGAAGAGCCCACACACTCAGGTCTTAACCCCAGTGTGCTGAAATGTCAAAACATGTTTTTCAGCAGAAATAAACATGTTTCTGCAAGTTTGGTCAACCCCATGTAAGTTATGGGTCAGTAACAGCTCACTTTTCAAAACGTGTTTTTCAGCCCGAAATAAACGCGTTTTTTCAGACAGCTGTATCCCTATGTAACTGCAAGGCTCAGAAGAGCCCACACACTCAGGTCTTAACCCCAGTGTGCTGAAAGTGTCAAAACATGTTTTTCAGCAGAAATAAACATGTTTCTGCAAGTCTGGTCAACCCCATGTAACTTATGGGTCAGTAACAGCTCACTTTTCAAAACGTGATTTTCAGCCCGAAATAAACACGTTTTTTCAGACAGCTGTATCCCTATGTAACTGCAAGGCTCAGAAGAGCCCACACACTCAGGTCTTAACCCCAGTGTGCTGAAAGTGTCAAAACATGTTTTTCAGCAGAAATAAACATGTTTCTGCAAGTTTGGTCAACCCCATGTAAGTTATGGGTTAGTAACAGCTCACTTTTCAAAACGTGTTTTTCAGCCCGAAATAAACGCGTTTTTTCAGACAGCTGTATCCCTATGTAACTGCAAGGCTCAGAAGAGCCCACACACTCAGGTCTTAACCCCAGTGTGCTGAAAGTGTCAAAACATGTTTTTCAGCAGAAATAAACATGTTTCTGCAAGTTTGGTCAACCCCATGTAAGTTATGGGGCAGTAACAGCTCACTTTTCAAAACGTGTTTTTCAGCCCGAAATAAACGCGTTTTTTCAGACAGCTGTATCCCTATGTAACTGCAAGGCTCAGAAGAGCCCACACACTCAGGTCTTAACCCCAGTGTGCTGAAAGTGTCAAAACATGTTTTTCAGCAGAAATAAACATGTTTCTGCAAGTTTGGTCAACCCCATGTAAGTTATGGGTTAGTAACAGCTCACTTTTCAAAACGTGTTTTTCAGCCCGAAATAAACGCGTTTTTTCAGACAGCTGTATCCCTATGTAACTGCAAGGCTCAGAAGAGCCCACACACTCAGGTCTTAACCCCAGTGTGCTGAAAGTGTCAAAACATGTTTTTCAGCAGAAATAAACATGTTTCTGCAAGTTTGGTCAACCCCATGTAAGTTATGGGGCAGTAACAGCTCACTTTTCAAAACGTGTTTTTCAGCCCGAAATAAACACGTTTTTTCAGACAGCTGTATCCCTATGTAACTGCAAGGCTCAGAAGAGCCCACACACTCAGGTCTTAACCCCAGTGTGCTGAAAGTGTCAAAACATGTTTTTCAGCAGAAATAAACATGTTTCTGCAAGTTTGGTCAACCCCATGTAAGTTATGGGGCAGTAACAGCTCACTTTTCAAAACGTGTTTTTCAGCCCGAAATAAACGCGTTTTTTCAGACAGCTGTATCCCTATGTAACTGCAAGGCTCAGAAGAGCCCACACACTCAGGTCTTAACCCCAGTGTGCTGAAAGTGTCAAAACATGTTTTTCAGCAGAAATAAACATGTTTCTGCAAGTTTGGTCAACCCCATGTAAGTTATGGGGCAGTAACAGCTCACTTTTCAAAACGTGTTTTTCAGCCCGAAATAAACGCGTTTTTTCAGACAGCTGTATCCCTATGTAACTGCAAGGCTCAGAAGAGCCCACACACTCAGGTCTTAACCCCAGTGTACTGAATGTGTCAAAACATGTTTTTCAGCAGAAATAAACATGTTTCTGCAAGTTTGGTCAACCCCATGTAAGTTATGGGTCAGTAACAGCTCACTTTTCAAAACGTGTTTTTCAGCCCGAAATAAACGCGTTTTTTCAGACAGCTGTATCCCTATGTAACTGCAAGGCTCAGAAGAGCCCACACACTCAGGTCTTAACCCCAGTGTGCTGAAAGTGTCAAAAAATGTTTTTCAGCAGAAATAAACATGTTTCTGCAAGTTTGGTCAACCCCATGTAAGTTATGGGTCAGTAACAGCTCACTTTTCAAAACGTGTTTTTCAGCCCGATAAAAACGCGTTTTTTCAGACAGCTGTATCCCTATGTAACTGCAAGGCTCAGAAGAGCCCACACACTCAGGTCTTAACCCCAGTGTGCTGAAAGTGTCAAAACATGTTTTTCAGCAGAAATAAACATGTTTCTGCAAGTTTGGTCAACCCCATGTAAGTTATGGGGCAGTAACAGCTCACTTTTCAAAACGTGTTTTTCAGCCCGAAATAAACGCGTTTTTTCAGACAGCTGTATCCCTATGTAACTGCAAGGCTCAGAAGAGCCCACACACTCAGGTCTTAACCCCAGTGTGCTGAAAGTGTCAAAACATGTTTTTCAGCAGAAATAAACATGTTTCTGCAAGTTTGGTCAACCCCATGTAAGTTATGGGGCAGTAACAGCTCACTTTTCAAAACGTGTTTTTCAGCCCGAAATAAACGCGTTTTTTCAGACAGCTGTATCCCTATGTAACTGCAAGGCTCAGAAGAGCCCACACACTCAGGTCTTAACCCCAGTGTGCTGAAAGTGTCAAAACATGTTTTTCAGCAGAAATAAACATGTTTCTGCAAGTTTGGTCAACCCCATGTAAGTTATGGGGCAGTAACAGCTCACTTTTCAAAACGTGTTTTTCAGCCCGAAATAAACACGTTTTTTCAGACAGCTGTATCCCTATGTAACTGCAAGGCTCAGAAGAGCCCACACACTCAGGTCTTAACCCCAGTGTGCTGAAAGTGTCAAAACATGTTTTTCAGCAGAAATAAACATGTTTCTGCAAGTTTGGTCAACCCCATGTAAGTTATGGGGCAGTAACAGCTCACTTTTCAAAACGTGTTTTTCAGCCCGAAATAAACGCGTTTTTTCAGACAGCTGTATCCCTATGTAACTGCAAGGCTCAGAAGAGCCCACACACTCAGGTCTTAACCCCAGTGTACTGAATGTGTCAAAACATGTTTTTCAGCAGAAATAAACATGTTTCTGCAAGTTTGGTCAACCCCATGTAAGTTATGGGTCAGTAACAGCTCACTTTTCAAAACGTGTTTTTCAGCCCGAAATAAACGCGTTTTTTCAGACAGCTGTATCCCTATGTAACTGCAAGGCTCAGAAGAGCCCACACACTCAGGTCTTAACCCCAGTGTGCTGAAAGTGTCAAAACATGTTTTTCAGCAGAAATAAACATGTTTCTGCAAGTTTGGTCAACCCCATGTAAGTTATGGGTTAGTAACAGCTCACTTTTCAAAACGTGTTTTTCAGCCCGAAATAAACGCGTTTTTTCAGACAGCTGTATCCCTATGTAACTGCAAGGCTCAGAAGAGCCCACACACTCAGGTCTTAACCCCAGTGTGCTGAAAGTGTCAAAACATGTTTTTCAGCAGAAATAAACATGTTTCTGCAAGTTTGGTCAACCCCATGTAAGTTATGGGTCAGTAACAGCTCACTTTTCAAAACGTGTTTTTCAGCCCGAAATAAACGCGTTTTTTCAGACAGCTGTATCCCTATGTAACTGCAAGGCTCAGAAGAGCCCACACACTCAGGTCTTAACCCCAGTGTGCTGAAAGTGTCAAAACATGTTTTTCAGCAGAAATAAACATGTTTCTGCAAGTTTGGTCAACCCCATGTAAGTTATGGGGCAGCAACAGCTCACTTTTCAAAACGTGTTTTTCAGCCCGAAATAAACGCGTTTTTTCAGACAGCTGTATCCCTATGTAACTGCAAGGCTCAGAAGAGCCCACACACTCAGGTCTTAACCCCAGTGTGCTGAAAGTGTCAAAACATGTTTTTCAGCAGAAATAAACATGTTTCTGCAAGTTTGGTCAACCCCATGTAAGTTATGGGTCAGTAACAGCTCACTTTTCAAAACGTGTTTTTCAGCCCGAAATAAACGCGTTTTTTCAGACAGCTGTATCCCTATGTAACTGCAAGGCTCAGAAGAGCCCACACACTCAGGTCTTAACCCCAGTGTGCTGAAAGTGTCAAAACATGTTTTTCAGCAGAAATAAACATGTTTCTGCAAGTTTGGTCAACCCCATGTAAGTTATGGGGCAGTAACAGCTCACTTTTCAAAACGTGTTTTTCAGCCCGAAATAAACGCGTTTTTTCAGACAGCTGTATCCCTATGTAACTGCAAGGCTCAGAAGAGCCCACACACTCAGGTCTTAACCCCAGTGTGCTGAAAGTGTCAAAACATGTTTTTCAGCAGAAATAAACATGTTTCTGCAAGTTTGGTCAACCCCATGTAAGTTATGGGTCAGTAACAGCTCACTTTTCAAAACGTGTTTTTCAGCCCGAAATAAACGCGTTTTTTCAGACAGCTGTATCCCTATGTAACTGCAAGGCTCAGAAGAGCCCACACACTCAGGTCTTAACCCCAGTGTGCTGAAAGTGTCAAAACATGTTTTTCAGCAGAAATAAACATGTTTCTGCAAGTTTGGTCAACCCCATGTAAGTTATGGGGCAGTAACAGCTCACTTTTCAAAACGTGTTTTTCAGCCCGAAATAAACGCGTTTTTTCAGACAGCTGTATCCCTATGTAACTGCAAGGCTCAGAAGAGCCCACACACTCAGGTCTTAACCCCAGTGTGCTGAAAGTGTCAAAACATGTTTTTCAGCAGAAATAAACATGTTTCTGCAAGTTTGGTCAACCCCATGTAAGTTATGGGTCAGTAACAGCTCACTTTTCAAAACGTGTTTTTCAGCCCGAAATAAACGCGTTTTTTCAGACAGCTGTATCCCTATGTAACTGCAAGGCTCAGAAGAGCCCACACACTCAGGTCTTAACCCCAGTGTGCTGAAAGTGTCAAAACATGTTTTTCAGCAGAAATAAACATGTTTCTGCAAGTTTGGTCAACCCCATGTAACTTATGGGGCAGTAACAGCTCACTTTTCAAAACGTGTTTTTCAGCCCGAAATAAACGCGTTTTTTCAGACAGCTGTATCCCTATGTAACTGCAAGGCTCAGAAGAGCCCACACACTCAGGTCTTAACCCCAGTGTGCTGAAAGTGTCAAAACATGTTTTTCAGCAGAAATAAACATGTTTCTGCAAGTTTGGTCAACCCCATGTAAGTTATGGGTCAGTAACAGCTCACTTTTCAAAACGTGTTTTTCAGCCCGAAATAAACGCGTTTTTTCAGACAGCTGTATCCCTATGTAACTGCAAGGCTCAGAAGAGCCCACACACTCAGGTCTTAACCCCAGTGTGCTGAAAGTGTCAAAACATGTTTTTCAGCAGAAATAAACATGTTTCTGCAAGTTTGGTCAACCCCATGTAACTTATGGGGCAGTAACAGCTCACTTTTCAAAACGTGTTTTTCAGCCCGAAATAAACGCGTTTTTTCAGACAGCTGTATCCCTATGTAACTGCAAGGCTCAGAAGAGCCCACACACTCAGGTCTTAACCCCAGTGTGCTGAAAGTGTCAAAACATGTTTTTCAGCAGAAATAAACGTTTCTGCAAGTTTGGTCAACCCCATGTAAGTTATGGGGCAGTAACAGCTCACTTTTCAAAACGTGTTTTTCAGCCCGAAATAAACGCGTTTTTTCAGACAGCTGTATCCCTATGTAACTGCAAGGCTCAGAAGAGCCCACACACTCAGGTCTTAACCCCAGTGTGCTGAAAGTGTCAAAACATGTTTTTCAGCAGAAATAAACATGTTTCTGCAAGTTTGGTCAACCCCATGTAAGTTATGGGTTAGTAACAGCTCACTTTTCAAAACGTGTTTTTCAGCCCGAAATAAACGCGTTTTTTCAGACAGCTGTATCCCTATGTAACTGCAAGGCTCAGAAGAGCCCACACACTCAGGTCTTAACCCCAGTGTGCTGAAAGTGTCAAAACATGTTTTTCAGCAGAAATAAACATGTTTCTGCAAGTTTGGTCAACCCCATGTAAGTTATGGGGCAGTAACAGCTCACTTTTCAAAACGTGTTTTTCAGCCCGAAATAAACGCGTTTTTTCAGACAGCTGTATCCCTATGTAACTGCAAGGCTCAGAAGAGCCCACACACTCAGGTCTTAACCCCAGTGTGCTGAAAGTGTCAAAACATGTTTTTCAGCAGAAATAAACATGTTTCTGCAAGTTTGGTCAACCCCATGTAAGTTATGGGTTAGTAACAGCTCACTTTTCAAAACGTGTTTTTCAGCCCGAAATAAACGCGTTTTTTCAGACAGCTGTATCCCTATGTAACTGCAAGGCTCAGAAGAGCCCACACACTCAGGTCTTAACCCCAGTGTGCTGAAAGTGTCAAAACATGTTTTTCAGCAGAAATAAACATGTTTCTGCAAGTTTGGTCAACCCCATGTAACTTATGGGGCAGTAACAGCTCACTTTTCAAAACGTGTTTTTCAGCCCGAAATAAACGCGTTTTTTCAGACAGCTGTATCCCTATGTAACTGCAAGGCTCAGAAGAGCCCACACACTCAGGTCTTAACCCCAGTGTGCTGAAAGTGTCAAAACATGTTTTTCAGCAGAAATAAACATGTTTCTGCAAGTTTGGTCAACCCCATGTAAGTTATGGGTTAGTAACAGCTCACTTTTCAAAACGTGTTTTTCAGCCCGAAATAAACGCGTTTTTTCAGACAGCTGTATCCCTATGTAACTGCAAGGCTCAGAAGAGCCCACACACTCAGGTCTTAACCGCAGTGTGCTGAAAGTGTCAAAACATGTTTTTCAGCAGAAATAAACATGTTTCTGCAAGTTTGGTCAACCCCATGTAACTTATGGGGCAGTAACAGCTCACTTTTCAAAACGTGTTTTTCAGCCCGAAATAAACGCGTTTTTTCAGACAGCTGTATCCCTATGTAACTGCAAGGCTCAGAAGAGCCCACACACTCAGGTCTTAACCCCAGTGTGCTGAAATGTCAAAACATGTTTTTCAGCAGAAATAAACATGTTTCTGCAAGTTTGGTCAACCCCATGTAAGTTATGGGTCAGTAACAGCTCACTTTTCAAAACGTGTTTTTCAGCCCGAAATAAACGCGTTTTTTCAGACAGCTGTATCCCTATGTAACTGCAAGGCTCAGAAGAGCCCACACACTCAGGTCTTAACCCCAGTGTGCTGAAAGTGTCAAAACATGTTTTTCAGCAGAAATAAACATGTTTCTGCAAGTTTGGTCAACCCCATGTAAGTTATGGGTCAGTAACAGCTCACTTTTCAAAACGTGTTTTTCAGCCCGAAATAAACGCGTTTTTTCAGACAGCTGTATCCCTATGTAACTGCAAGGCTCAGAAGAGCCCACACACTCAGGTCTTAACCCCAGTGTGCTGAAAGTGTCAAAACATGTTTTTCAGCAGAAATAAACATGTTTCTGCAAGTCTGGTCAACCCCATGTAACTTATGGGTCAGTAACAGCTCACTTTTCAAAACGTGATTTTCAGCCCGAAATAAACACGTTTTTTCAGACAGCTGTATCCCTATGTAACTGCAAGGCTCAGAAGAGCCCACACACTCAGGTCTTAACCCCAGTGTGCTGAAAGTGTCAAAACATGTTTTTCAGCAGAAATAAACATGTTTCTGCAAGTTTGGTCAACCCCATGTAACTTATGGGGCAGTAACAGCTCACTTTTCAAAACGTGTTTTTCAGCCCGAAATAAACGCGTTTTTTCAGACAGCTGTATCCCTATGTAACTGCAAGGCTCAGAAGAGCCCACACACTCAGGTCTTAACCCCAGTGTGCTGAAAGTGTCAAAACATGTTTTTCAGCAGAAATAAACATGTTTCTGCAAGTTTGGTCAACCCCATGTAACTTACGGGGCAGTAACAGCTCACTTTTCAAAACGTGTTTTTCAGCCCGAAATAAACACGTTTTTTCAGACAGCTGTATCCCTATGTAACTGCAAGGCTCAGAAGAGCCCACACACTCAGGTCTTAACCCCAGTGTGCTGAAAGTGTCAAAACATGTTTTTCAGCAGAAATAAACATGTTTCTGCAAGTTTGGTCAACCCCATGTAACTAATGGGGCAGTAACAGCTCACGTTTCAAAACGTGTTTTTCAGCCCGAAATAAACACGTTTTTTCAGACAGCTGTATCCCTATGTAACTGCAAGGCTCAGAAGAGCCCACACACTCAGGTCTTAACCCCAGTGTGCTGAAAGTGTCAAAACATGTTTTTCAGCAGAAATAAACATGTTTCTGCAAGTTTGGTCAACCCCATGTAACTTATGGGTCAGTAACAGCTCACTTTTCAAAACGTGATTTTCAGCCCGAAATAAACACGTTTTTTCAGACAGCTGTATCCCTATGTAACTGCAAGGCTCAGAAGAGCCCACACACTCAGGTCTTAACCCCAGTGTGCTGAAAGTGTCAAAACATGTTTTTCAGCAGAAATAAACATGTTTCTGCAAGTTTGGTCAACCCCATGTAACTTATGGGGCAGTAACAGCTCACTTTTCAAAACGTGTTTTTCAGCCATAAATAAACGCGTTTTTTCAGACAGCTGTATCCCTATGTAACTGCAAGGCTCAGAAGAGCCCACACACTCAGGTCTTAACCCCAGTGTGCTGAAAGTGTCAAAACATGTTTTTCAGCAGAAATAAACATGTTTCTGCAAGTTTGGTCAACCCCATGTAACTTACGGGGCAGTAACAGCTCACTTTTCAAAACGTGTTTTTCAGCCCGAAATAAACACGTTTTTTCAGACAGCTGTATCCCTATGTAACTGCAAGGCTCAGAAGAGCCCACACACTCAGGTCTTAACCCCAGTGTGCTGAAAGTGTCAAAACATGTTTTTCAGCAGAAATAAACATGTTTCTGCAAGTTTGGTCAACCCCATGTAACTAATGGGGCAGTAACAGCTCACTTTTCAAAACGTGTTTTTCAGCCCGAAATAAACACGTTTTTTCTGACAGCTGTATCCCTATGTAACTGCAAGGCTCAGAAGAGCCCACACACTCAGGTCTTAACCCCAGTGTGCTGAAAGTGTCAAAACATGTTTTTCAGCAGAAATAAACATGTTTCTGCAAGTTTGGTCAACCCCATGTAAGTTATGGGGCAGTAACAGCTCACTTTTCAAAACGTGTTTTTCAGCCCGAAATAAACGCGTTTTTTCAGACAGCTGTATCCCTATGTAACTGCAAGGCTCAGAAGAGCCCACACACTCAGGTCTTAACCCCAGTGTGCTGAAAGTGTCAAAACATGTTTTTCAGCAGAAATAAACATGTTTCTGCAAGTTTGGTCAACCCCATGTAAGTTATGGGGCAGTAACAGCTCACTTTTCAAAACGTGTTTTTCAGCCCGAAATAAACGCGTTTTTTCAGACAGCTGTATCCCTATGTAACTGCAAGGCTCAGAAGAGCCCACACACTCAGGTCTTAACCCCAGTGTGCTGAAAGTGTCAAAACATGTTTTTCAGCAGAAATAAACATGTTTCTGCAAGTTTGGTCAACCCCATGTAAGTTATGGGTCAGTAACAGCTCACTTTTCAAAACGTGTTTTTCAGCCCGAAATAAACGCGTTTTTTCAGACAGCTGTATCCCTATGTAACTGCAAGGCTCAGAAGAGCCCACACACTCAGGTCTTAACCCCATTGTGCTGAAAGTGTCAAAACATGTTTTTCAGCAGAAATAAACATGTTTCTGCAAGTTTGGTCAACCCCATGTAACTAATGGGGCAGTAACAGCTCACTTTTCAAAACGTGTTTTTCAGCCCGAAATAAACACGTTTTTTTCAGACAGCTGTATCCCTATGTAACTGCAAGGCTCAGAAGAGCCCACACACTCAGGTCTTAACCCCAGTGTGCTGAAAGTGTCAAAACATGTTTTTCAGCAGAAATAAACATGTTTCTGCAAGTTTGGTCAACCCCATGTAAGTTATGGGGCAGTAACAGCTCACTTTTCAAAACGTGTTTTTCAGCCCGAAATAAACGCGTTTTTTCAGACAGCTGTATCCCTATGTAACTGCAAGGCTCAGAAGAGCCCACACACTCAGGTCTTAACCCCAGTGTGCTGAAAGTGTCAAAACATGTTTTTCAGCAGAAATAAACATGTTTCTGCAAGTTTGGTCAACCCCATGTAAGTTATGGGTTAGTAACAGCTCACTTTTCAAAACGTGTTTTTCAGCCCGAAATAAACGCGTTTTTTCAGACAGCTGTATCCCTATGTAACTGCAAGGCTCAGAAGAGCCCACACACTCAGGTCTTAACCCCAGTGTGCTGAAAGTGTCAAAACATGTTTTTCAGCAGAAATAAACATGTTTCTGCAAGTTTGGTCAACCCCATGTAACTTATGGGGCAGTAACAGCTCACTTTTCAAAACGTGTTTTTCAGCCCGAAATAAACGCGTTTTTTCAGACAGCTGTATCCCTATGTAACTGCAAGGCTCAGAAGAGCCCACACACTCAGGTCTTAACCCCAGTGTGCTGAAATGTCAAAACATGTTTTTCAGCAGAAATAAACATGTTTCTGCAAGTTTGGTCAACCCCATGTAAGTTATGGGTCAGTAACAGCTCACTTTTCAAAACGTGTTTTTCAGCCCGAAATAAACGCGTTTTTTCAGACAGCTGTATCCCTATGTAACTGCAAGGCTCAGAAGAGCCCACACACTCAGGTCTTAACCCCAGTGTGCTGAAAGTGTCAAAACATGTTTTTCAGCAGAAATAAACATGTTTCTGCAAGTCTGGTCAACCCCATGTAACTTATGGGTCAGTAACAGCTCACTTTTCAAAACGTGATTTTCAGCCCGAAATAAACACGTTTTTTCAGACAGCTGTATCCCTATGTAACTGCAAGGCTCAGAAGAGCCCACACACTCAGGTCTTAACCCCAGTGTGCTGAAAGTGTCAAAACATGTTTTTCAGCAGAAATAAACATGTTTCTGCAAGTTTGGTCAACCCCATGTAACTTATGGGGCAGTAACAGCTCACTTTTCAAAACGTGTTTTTCAGCCCGAAATAAACGCGTTTTTTCAGACAGCTGTATCCCTATGTAACTGCAAGGCTCAGAAGAGCCCACACACTCAGGTCTTAACCCCAGTGTGCTGAAAGTGTCAAAACATGTTTTTCAGCAGAAATAAACATGTTTCTGCAAGTTTGGTCAACCCCATGTAACTTACGGGGCAGTAACAGCTCACTTTTCAAAACGTGTTTTTCAGCCCGAAATAAACACGTTTTTTCAGACAGCTGTATCCCTATGTAACTGCAAGGCTCAGAAGAGCCCACACACTCAGGTCTTAACCCCAGTGTGCTGAAAGTGTCAAAACATGTTTTTCAGCAGAAATAAACATGTTTCTGCAAGTTTGGTCAACCCCATGTAACTAATGGGGCAGTAACAGCTCACTTTTCAAAACGTGTTTTTCAGCCCGAAATAAACACGTTTTTTCTGACAGCTGTATCCCTATGTAACTGCAAGGCTCAGAAGAGCCCACACACTCAGGTCTTAACCCCAGTGTGCTGAAAGTGTCAAAACATGTTTTTCAGCAGAAATAAACATGTTTCTGCAAGTTTGGTCAACCCCATGTAAGTTATGGGGCAGTAACAGCTCACTTTTCAAAACGTGTTTTTCAGCCCGAAATAAACGCGTTTTTTCAGACAGCTGTATCCCTATGTAACTGCAAGGCTCAGAAGAGCCCACACACTCAGGTCTTAACCCCAGTGTGCTGAAAGTGTCAAAACATGTTTTTCAGCAGAAATAAACATGTTTCTGCAAGTTTGGTCAACCCCATGTAAGTTATGGGGCAGTAACAGCTCACTTTTCAAAACGTGTTTTTCAGCCCGAAATAAACGCGTTTTTTCAGACAGCTGTATCCCTATGTAACTGCAAGGCTCAGAAGAGCCCACACACTCAGGTCTTAACCCCAGTGTGCTGAAAGTGTCAAAACATGTTTTTCAGCAGAAATAAACATGTTTCTGCAAGTTTGGTCAACCCCATGTAAGTTATGGGTCAGTAACAGCTCACTTTTCAAAACGTGTTTTTCAGCCCGAAATAAACGCGTTTTTTCAGACAGCTGTATCCCTATGTAACTGCAAGGCTCAGAAGAGCCCACACACTCAGGTCTTAACCCCAGTGTGCTGAAAGTGTCAAAACATGTTTTTCAGCAGAAATAAACGTTTCTGCAAGTTTGGTCAACCCCATGTAAGTTATGGGGCAGTAACAGCTCACTTTTCAAAACGTGTTTTTCAGCCCGAAATAAACGCGTTTTTTCAGACAGCTGTATCCCTATGTAACTGCAAGGCTCAGAAGAGCCCACACACTCAGGTCTTAACCCCAGTGTGCTGAAAGTGTCAAAACATGTTTTTCAGCAGAAATAAACATGTTTCTGCAAGTTTGGTCAACCCCATGTAAGTTATGGGGCAGTAACAGCTCACTTTTCAAAACGTGTTTTTCAGCCCGAAATAAACGCGTTTTTTCAGACAGCTGTATCCCTATGTAACTGCAAGGCTCAGAAGAGCCCACACACTCAGGTCTTAACCCCAGTGTGCTGAAAGTGTCAAAACATGTTTTTCAGCAGAAATAAACATGTTTCTGCAAGTTTGGTCAACCCCATGTAAGTTATGGGTCAGTAACAGCTCACTTTTCAAAACGTGTTTTTCAGCCCGAAATAAACGCGTTTTTTCAGACAGCTGTATCCCTATGTAACTGCAAGGCTCAGAAGAGCCCACACACTCAGGTCTTAACCCCAGTGTGCTGAAAGTGTCAAAACATGTTTTTCAGCAGAAATAAACATGTTTCTGCAAGTTTGGTCAACCCCATGTAACTAATGGGGCAGTAACAGCTCACTTTTCAAAACGTGTTTTTCAGCCCGAAATAAACACGTTTTTTCAGACAGCTGTATCCCTATGTAACTGCAAGGCTCAGAAGAGCCCACACACTCAGGTCTTAACCCCAGTGTGCTGAAAGTGTCAAAACATGTTTTTCAGCAGAAATAAACATGTTTCTGCAAGTTTGGTCAACCCCATGTAAGTTATGGGGCAGTAACAGCTCACTTTTCAAAACGTGTTTTTCAGCCCGAAATAAACGCGTTTTTTCAGACAGCTGTATCCCTATGTAACTGCAAGGCTCAGAAGAGCCCACACACTCAGGTCTTAACCCCAGTGTACTGAAAGTGTCAAAACATGTTTTTCAGCAGAAATAAACATGTTTCTGCAAGTTTGGTCAACCCCATGTAAGTTATGGGTCAGTAACAGCTCACTTTTCAAAACGTGTTTTTCAGCCCGAAATAAACGCGTTTTTTCAGACAGCTGTATCCCTATGTAACTGCAAGGCTCAGAAGAGCCCACACACTCAGGTCTTAACCCCAGTGTGCTGAAAGTGTCAAAACATGTTTTTCAGCAGAAATAAACATGTTTCTGCAAGTTTGGTCAACCCCATGTAAGTTATGGGGCAGTAACAGCTCACTTTTCAAAACGTGTTTTTCAGCCCGAAATAAACGCGTTTTTTCAGACAGCTGTATCCCTATGTAACTGCAAGGCTCAGAAGAGCCCACACACTCAGGTCTTAACCCCAGTGTGCTGAAAGTGTCAAAACATGTTTTTCAGCAGAAATAAACATGTTTCTGCAAGTTTGGTCAACCCCATGTAAGTTATGGGGCAGTAACAGCTCACTTTTCAAAACGTGTTTTTCAGCCCGAAATAAACGCGTTTTTTCAGACAGCTGTATCCCTATGTAACTGCAAGGCTCAGAAGAGCCCACACACTCAGGTCTTAACCCCAGTGTGCTGAAAGTGTCAAAACATGTTTTTCAGCAGAAATAAACATGTTTCTGCAAGTTTGGTCAACCCCATGTAAGTTATGGGGCAGTAACAGCTCACTTTTCAAAACGTGTTTTTCAGCCCGAAATAAACGCGTTTTTTCAGACAGCTGTATCCCTATGTAACTGCAAGGCTCAGAAGAGCCCACACACTCAGGTCTTAACCCCAGTGTGCTGAAAGTGTCAAAACATGTTTTTCAGCAGAAATAAACATGTTTCTGCAAGTTTGGTCAACCCCATGTAAGTTATGGGTCACTAACAGCTCACTTTTCAAAACGTGTTTTTCAGCCCGAAATAAACGCGTTTTTTCAGACAGCTGTATCCCTATGTAACTGCAAGGCTCAGAAGAGCCCACACACTCAGGTCTTAACCCCAGTGTGCTGAAAGTGTCAAAACATGTTTTTCAGCAGAAATAAACATGTTTCTGCAAGTTTGGTCAACCCCATGTAACTAATGGGGCAGTAACAGCTCACTTTTCAAAACGTGTTTTTCAGCCCGAAATAAACACGTTTTTTCAGACAGCTGTATCCCTATGTAACTGCAAGGCTCAGAAGAGCCCACACACTCAGGTCTTAACCCCAGTGTACTGAAAGTGTCAAAACATGTTTTTCAGCAGAAATAAACATGTTTCTGCAAGTTTGGTCAACCCCATGTAAGTTATGGGTCAGTAACAGCTCACTTTTCAAAACGTGTTTTTCAGCCCGAAATAAACGCGTTTTTTCAGACAGCTGTATCCCTATGTAACTGCAAGGCTCAGAAGAGCCCACACACTCAGGTCTTAACCCCAGTGTGCTGAAAGTGTCAAAACATGTTTTTCAGCAGAAATAAACATGTTTCTGCAAGTCTGGTCAACCCCATGTAACTTATGGGTCAGTAACAGCTCACTTTTCAAAACGTGATTTTCAGCCCGAAATAAACACGTTTTTTCAGACAGCTGTATCCCTATGTAACTGCAAGGCTCAGAAGAGCCCACACACTCAGGTCTTAACCCCAGTGTGCTGAAAGTGTCAAAACATGTTTTTCAGCAGAAATAAACATGTTTCTGCAAGTTTGGTCAACCCCATGTAACTTATGGGGCAGTAACAGCTCACTTTTCAAAACGTGTTTTTCAGCCCGAAATAAACGCGTTTTTTCAGACAGCTGTATCCCTATGTAACTGCAAGGCTCAGAAGAGCCCACACACTCAGGTCTTAACCCCAGTGTGCTGAAAGTGTCAAAACATGTTTTTCAGCAGAAATAAACATGTTTCTGCAAGTTTGGTCAACCCCATGTAACTTACGGGGCAGTAACAGCTCACTTTTCAAAACGTGTTTTTCAGCCCGAAATAAACACGTTTTTTCAGACAGCTGTATCCCTATGTAACTGCAAGGCTCAGAAGAGCCCACACACTCAGGTCTTAACCCCAGTGTGCTGAAAGTGTCAAAACATGTTTTTCAGCAGAAATAAACATGTTTCTGCAAGTTTGGTCAACCCCATGTAACTAATGGGGCAGTAACAGCTCACTTTTCAAAACGTGTTTTTCAGCCCGAAATAAACACGTTTTTTCAGACAGCTGTATCCCTATGTAACTGCAAGGCTCAGAAGAGCCCACACACTCAGGTCTTAACCCCAGTGTGCTGAAAGTGTCAAAACATGTTTTTCAGCAGAAATAAACATGTTTCTGCAAGTTTGGTCAACCCCATGTAACTTATGGGTCAGTAACAGCTCACTTTTCAAAACGTGATTTTCAGCCCGAAATAAACACGTTTTTTCAGACAGCTGTATCCCTATGTAACTGCAAGGCTCAGAAGAGCCCACACACTCAGGTCTTAACCCCAGTGTGCTGAAAGTGTCAAAACATGTTTTTCAGCAGAAATAAACATGTTTCTGCTTGTTTGGTCAACCCCATGTAACTTATGGGGCAGTAACAGCTCACTTTTCAAAACGTGTTTTTCAGCCATAAATAAACGCGTTTTTTCAGACAGCTGTATCCCTATGTAACTGCAAGGCTCAGAAGAGCCCACACACTCAGGTCTTAACCCCAGTGTGCTGAAAGTGTCAAAACATGTTTTTCAGCAGAAATAAACATGTTTCTGCAAGTTTGGTCAACCCCATGTAACTTACGGGGCAGTAACAGCTCACTTTTCAAAACGTGTTTTTCAGCCCGAAATAAACACGTTTTTTCAGACAGCTGTATCCCTATGTAACTGCAAGGCTCAGAAGAGCCCACACACTCAGGTCTTAACCCCAGTGTGCTGAAAGTGTCAAAACATGTTTTTCAGCAGAAATAAACATGTTTCTGCAAGTTTGGTCAACCCCATGTAACTAATGGGGCAGTAACAGCTCACTTTTCAAAACGTGTTTTTCAGCCCGAAATAAACACTTTTTTCAGACAGCTGTATCCCTATGTAACTGCAAGGCTCAGAAGAGCCCACACACTCAGGTCTTAACCCCAGTGTGCTGAAAGTGTCAAAACATGTTTTTCAGCAGAAATAAACATGTTTCTGCAAGTTTGGTCAACCCCATGTAAGTTATGGGGCAGTAACAGCTCACTTTTCAAAACGTGTTTTTCAGCCCGAAATAAACGCGTTTTTTCAGACAGCTGTATCCCTATGTAACTGCAAGGCTCAGAAGAGCCCACACACTCAGGTCTTAACCCCAGTGTGCTGAAAGTGTCAAAACATGTTTTTCAGCAGAAATAAACATGTTTCTGCAAGTTTGGTCAACCCCATGTAAGTTATGGGGCAGTAACAGCTCACTTTTCAAAACGTGTTTTTCAGCCCGAAATAAACGCGTTTTTTCAGACAGCTGTATCCCTATGTAACTGCAAGGCTCAGAAGAGCCCACACACTCAGGTCTTAACCCCAGTGTGCTGAAAGTGTCAAAACATGTTTTTCAGCAGAAATAAACATGTTTCTGCAAGTTTGGTCAACCCCATGTAAGTTATGGGTCAGTAACAGCTCACTTTTCAAAACGTGTTTTTCAGCCCGAAATAAACGCGTTTTTTCAGACAGCTGTATCCCTATGTAACTGCAAGGCTCAGAAGAGCCCACACACTCAGGTCTTAACCCCAGTGTGCTGAAAGTGTCAAAACATGTTTTTCAGCAGAAATAAACATGTTTCTGCAAGTTTGGTCAACCCCATGTAAGTTATGGGGCAGTAACAGCTCACTTTTCAAAACGTGTTTTTCAGCCCGAAATAAACACGTTTTTTCAGACAGCTGTATCCCTATGTAACTGCAAGGCTCAGAAGAGCCCACACACTCAGGTCTTAACCCCAGTGTGCTGAAAGTGTCAAAACATGTTTTTCAGCAGAAATAAACATGTTTCTGCAAGTTTGGTCAACCCCATGTAAGTTATGGGTCAGTAACAGCTCACTTTTCAAAACGTGTTTTTCAGCCCGAAATAAACGCGTTTTTTCAGACAGCTGTATCCCTATGTAACTGCAAGGCTCAGAAGAGCCCACACACTCAGGTCTTAACCCCAGTGTGCTGAAAGTGTCAAAACATGTTTTTCAGCAGAAATAAACATGTTTCTGCAAGTTTGGTCAACCCCATGTAAGTTATGGGGCAGTAACAGCTCACTTTTCAAAACGTGTTTTTCAGCCCGAAATAAACGCATTTTTTTCAGACAGCTGTATCCCTATGTAACTGCAAGGCTCAGAAGAGCCCACACACTCAGGTCTTAACCCCAGTGTGCTGAAAGTGTCAAAACATGTTTTTCAGCAGAAATAAACATGTTTCTGCAAGTTTGGTCAACCCCATGTAAGTTATGGGTCAGTAACAGCTCACTTTTCAAAACGTGTTTTTCAGCCCGAAATAAACGCGTTTTTTCAGACAGCTGTATCCCTATGTAACTGCAAGGCTCAGAAGAGCCCACACACTCAGGTCTTAACCCCAGTGTGCTGAAAGTGTCAAAACATGTTTTTCAGCAGAAATAAACATGTTTCTGCAAGTTTGGTCAACCCCATGTAACTAATGGGGCAGTAACAGCTCACTTTTCAAAACGTGTTTTTCAGCCCGAAATAAACACGTTTTTTCTGACAGCTGTATCCCTATGTAACTGCAAGGCTCAGAAGAGCCCACACACTCAGGTCTTAACCCCAGTGTGCTGAAAGTGTCAAAACATGTTTTTCAGCAGAAATAAACATGTTTCTGCAAGTTTGGTCAACCCCATGTAAGTTATGGGGCAGTAACAGCTCACTTTTCAAAACGTGTTTTTCAGCCCGAAATAAACGCGTTTTTTCAGACAGCTGTATCCCTATGTAACTGCAAGGCTCAGAAGAGCCCACACACTCAGGTCTTAACCCCAGTGTGCTGAAAGTGTCAAAACATGTTTTTCAGCAGAAATAAACATGTTTCTGCAAGTTTGGTCAACCCCATGTAAGTTATGGGGCAGTAACAGCTCACTTTTCAAAACGTGTTTTTCAGCCCGAAATAAACGCGTTTTTTCAGACAGCTGTATCCCTATGTAACTGCAAGGCTCAGAAGAGCCCACACACTCAGGTCTTAACCCCAGTGTGCTGAAAGTGTCAAAACATGTTTTTCAGCAGAAATAAACATGTTTCTGCAAGTTTGGTCAACCCCATGTAAGTTATGGGTCAGTAACAGCTCACTTTTCAAAACGTGTTTTTCAGCCCGAAATAAACGCGTTTTTTCAGACAGCTGTATCCCTATGTAACTGCAAGGCTCAGAAGAGCCCACACACTCAGGTCTTAACCCCAGTGTGCTGAAAGTGTCAAAACATGTTTTTCAGCAGAAATAAACATGTTTCTGCAAGTTTGGTCAACCCCATGTAAGTTATGGGGCAGTAACAGCTCACTTTTCAAAACGTGTTTTTCAGCCCGAAATAAACGCGTTTTTTCAGACAGCTGTATCCCTATGTAACTGCAAGGCTCAGAAGAGCCCACACACTCAGGTCTTAACCCCAGTGTGCTGAAAGTGTCAAAACATGTTTTTCAGCAGAAATAAACATGTTTCTGCAAGTTTGGTCAACCCCATGTAAGTTATGGGGCAGTAACAGCTCACTTTTCAAAACGTGTTTTTCAGCCCGAAATAAACGCGTTTTTTCAGACAGCTGTATCCCTATGTAACTGCAAGGCTCAGAAGAGCCCACACACTCAGGTCTTAACCCCAGTGTGCTGAAAGTGTCAAAACATGTTTTTCAGCAGAAATAAACATGTTTCTGCAAGTTTGGTCAACCCCATGTAAGTTATGGGTCAGTAACAGCTCACTTTTCAAAACGTGTTTTTCAGCCCGAAATAAACGCGTTTTTTCAGACAGCTGTATCCCTATGTAACTGCAAGGCTCAGAAGAGCCCACACACTCAGGTCTTAACCCCAGTGTGCTGAAAGTGTCAAAACATGTTTTTCAGCAGAAATAAACATGTTTCTGCAAGTTTGGTCAACCCCATGTAACTAATGGGGCAGTAACAGCTCACTTTTCAAAACGTGTTTTTCAGCCCGAAATAAACGCGTTTTTTCAGACAGCTGTATCCCTATGTAACTGCAAGGCTCAGAAGAGCCCACACACTCAGGTCTTAACCCCAGTGTGCTGAAAGTGTCAAAACATGTTTTTCAGCAGAAATAAACATGTTTCTGCAAGTTTGGTCAACCCCATGTAAGTTATGGGGCAGTAACAGCTCACTTTTCAAAACGTGTTTTTCAGCCCGAAATAAACGCGTTTTTTCAGACAGCTGTATCCCTATGTAACTGCAAGGCTCAGAAGAGCCCACACACTCAGGTCTTAACCCCAGTGTGCTGAAAGTGTCAAAACATGTTTTTCAGCAGAAATAAACATGTTTCTGCAAGTTTGGTCAACCCCATGTAAGTTATGGGGCAGTAACAGCTCACTTTTCAAAACGTGTTTTTCAGCCCGAAATAAACACGTTTTTTCAGACAGCTGTATCCCTATGTAACTGCAAGGCTCAGAAGAGCCCACACACTCAGGTCTTAACCCCAGTGTACTGAAAGTGTCAAAACATGTTTTTCAGCAGAAATAAACATGTTTCTGCAAGTTTGGTCAACCCCATGTAAGTTATGGGGCAGTAACAGCTCACTTTTCAAAACGTGTTTTTCAGCCCGAAATAAACGCGTTTTTTCAGACAGCTGTATCCCTATGTAACTGCAAGGCTCAGAAGAGCCCACACACTCAGGTCTTAACCCCAGTGTGCTGAAAGTGTCAAAACATGTTTTTCAGCAGAAATAAACATGTTTCTGCAAGTTTGGTCAACCCCATGTAAGTTATGGGTCACTAACAGCTCACTTTTCAAAACGTGTTTTTCAGCCCGAAATAAACGCGTTTTTTCAGACAGCTGTATCCCTATGTAACTGCAAGGCTCAGAAGAGCCCACACACTCAGGTCTTAACCCCAGTGTGCTGAAAGTGTCAAAACATGTTTTTCAGCAGAAATAAACATGTTTCTGCAAGTTTGGTCAACCCCATGTAACTAATGGGGCAGTAACAGCTCACTTTTCAAAACGTGTTTTTCAGCCCGAAATAAACACGTTTTTTCAGACAGCTGTATCCCTATGTAACTGCAAGGCTCAGAAGAGCCCACACACTCAGGTCTTAACCCCAGTGTGCTGAAAGTGTCAAAACATGTTTTTCAGCAGAAATAAACATGTTTCTGCAAGTTTGGTCAACCCCATGTAAGTTATGGGGCAGTAACAGCTCACTTTTCAAAACGTGTTTTTCAGCCCGAAATAAACGCGTTTTTTCAGACAGCTGTATCCCTATGTAACTGCAAGGCTCAGAAGAGCCCACACACTCAGGTCTTAACCCCAGTGTACTGAAAGTGTCAAAACATGTTTTTCAGCAGAAATAAACATGTTTCTGCAAGTTTGGTCAACCCCATGTAAGTTATGGGTCAGTAACAGCTCACTTTTCAAAACGTGTTTTTCAGCCCGAAATAAACGCGTTTTTTCAGACAGCTGTATCCCTATGTAACTGCAAGGCTCAGAAGAGCCCACACACTCAGGTCTTAACCCCAGTGTGCTGAAAGTGTCAAAACATGTTTTTCAGCAGAAATAAACATGTTTCTGCAAGTCTGGTCAACCCCATGTAACTTATGGGTCAGTAACAGCTCACTTTTCAAAACGTGATTTTCAGCCCGAAATAAACACGTTTTTCCAGACAGCTGTATCCCTATGTAACTGCAAGGCTCAGAAGAGCCCACACACTCAGGTCTTAACCCCAGTGTGCTGAAAGTGTCAAAACATGTTTTTCAGCAGAAATAAACATGTTTCTGCAAGTTTGGTCAACCCCATGTAACTTATGGGGCAGTAACAGCTCACTTTTCAAAACGTGTTTTTCAGCCCGAAATAAACGCGTTTTTTCAGACAGCTGTATCCCTATGTAACTGCAAGGCTCAGAAGAGCCCACACACTCAGGTCTTAACCCCAGTGTGCTGAAAGTGTCAAAACATGTTTTTCAGCAGAAATAAACATGTTTCTGCAAGTTTGGTCAACCCCATGTAACTTACGGGGCAGTAACAGCTCACTTTTCAAAACGTGTTTTTCAGCCCGAAATAAACACGTTTTTTCAGACAGCTGTATCCCTATGTAACTGCAAGGCTCAGAAGAGCCCACACACTCAGGTCTTAACCCCAGTGTGCTGAAAGTGTCAAAACATGTTTTTCAGCAGAAATAAACATGTTTCTGCAAGTTTGGTCAACCCCATGTAACTAATGGGGCAGTAACAGCTCACTTTTCAAAACGTGTTTTTCAGCCCGAAATAAACACGTTTTTTCAGACAGCTGTATCCCTATGTAACTGCAAGGCTCAGAAGAGCCCACACACTCAGGTCTTAACCCCAGTGTGCTGAAAGTGTCAAAACATGTTTTTCAGCAGAAATAAACATGTTTCTGCAAGTTTGGTCAACCCCATGTAACTTATGGGTCAGTAACAGCTCACTTTTCAAAACGTGATTTTCAGCCCGAAATAAACACGTTTTTTCAGACAGCTGTATCCCTATGTAACTGCAAGGCTCAGAAGAGCCCACACACTCAGGTCTTAACCCCAGTGTGCTGAAAGTGTCAAAACATGTTTTTCAGCAGAAATAAACATGTTTCTGCAAGTTTGGTCAACCCCATGTAACTTATGGGGCAGTAACAGCTCACTTTTCAAAACGTGTTTTTCAGCCATAAATAAACGCGTTTTTTCAGATAGCTGTATCCCTATGTAACTGCAAGGCTCAGAAGAGCCCACACACTCAGGTCTTAACCCCAGTGTGCTGAAAGTGTCAAAACATGTTTTTCAGCAGAAATAAACATGTTTCTGCAAGTTTGGTCAACCCCATGTAACTTACGGGGCAGTAACAGCTCACTTTTCAAAACGTGTTTTTCAGCCCGAAATAAACACGTTTTTTCAGACAGCTGTATCCCTATGTAACTGCAAGGCTCAGAAGAGCCCACACACTCAGGTCTTAACCCCAGTGTGCTGAAAGTGTCAAAACATGTTTTTCAGCAGAAATAAACATGTTTCTGCAAGTTTGGTCAACCCCATGTAAGTTATGGGGCAGTAACAGCTCACTTTTCAAAACGTGTTTTTCAGCCCGAAATAAACGCGTTTTTTCAGACAGCTGTATCCCTATGTAACTGCAAGGCTCAGAAGAGCCCACACACTCAGGTCTTAACCCCAGTGTGCTGAAAGTGTCAAAACATGTTTTTCAGCAGAAATAAACATGTTTCTGCAAGTTTGGTCAACCCCATGTAAGTTATGGGTCAGTAACAGCTCACTTTTCAAAACGTGTTTTTCAGCCCGAAATAAACGCGTTTTTTCAGACAGCTGTATCCCTATGTAACTGCAAGGCTCAGAAGAGCCCACACACTCAGGTCTTAACCCCAGTGTGCTGAAAGTGTCAAAACATGTTTTTCAGCAGAAATAAACATGTTTCTGCAAGTTTGGTCAACCCCATGTAAGTTATGGGGCAGTAACAGCTCACTTTTCAAAACGTGTTTTTCAGCCCGAAATAAACACGTTTTTTCAGACAGCTGTATCCCTATGTAACTGCAAGGCTCAGAAGAGCCCACACACTCAGGTCTTAACCCCAGTGTGCTGAAAGTGTCAAAACATGTTTTTCAGCAGAAATAAACATGTTTCTGCAAGTTTGGTCAACCCCATGTAAGTTATGGGTCAGTAACAGCTCACTTTTCAAAACGTGTTTTTCAGCCCGAAATAAACGCGTTTTTTCAGACAGCTGTATCCCTATGTAACTGCAAGGCTCAGAAGAGCCCACACACTCAGGTCTTAACCCCAGTGTGCTGAAAGTGTCAAAACATGTTTTTCAGCAGAAATAAACATGTTTCTGCAAGTTTGGTCAACCCCATGTAAGTTATGGGGCAGTAACAGCTCACTTTTCAAAACGTGTTTTTCAGCCCGAAATGAACGCATTTTTTCAGACAGCTGTATCCCTATGTAACTGCAAGGCTCAGAAGAGCCCACACACTCAGGTCTTAACCCCAGTGTGCTGAAAGTGTCAAAACATGTTTTTCAGCAGAAATAAACATGTTTCTGCAAGTTTGGTCAACCCCATGTAACTAATGGGGCAGTAACAGCTCACTTTTCAAAACGTGTTTTTCAGCCCGAAATAAACACGTTTTTTCAGACAGCTGTATCCCTATGTAACTGCAAGGCTCAGAAGAGCCCACACACTCAGGTCTTAACCCCAGTGTGCTGAAAGTGTCAAAACATGTTTTACAGCAGAAATAAACATGTTTCTGCAAGTTTGGTCAACCCCATGTAAGTTATGGGGCAGTAACAGCTCACTTTTCAAAACGTGTTTTTCAGCCCGAAATAAACGCGTTTTTTCAGACAGCTGTATCCCTATGTAACTGCAAGGCTCAGAAGAGCCCACACACTCAGGTCTTAACCCCAGTGTACTGAAAGTGTCAAAACATGTTTTTCAGCAGAAATAAACATGTTTCTGCAAGTTTGGTCAACCCCATGTAAGTTATGGGTCAGTAACAGCTCACTTTTCAAAACGTGTTTTTCAGCCCGAAATAAACGCGTTTTTTCAGACAGCTGTATCCCTAAGTAACTGCAAGGCTCAGAAGAGCCCACACACTCAGGTCTTAACCCCAGTGTGCTGAAAGTGTCAAAACATGTTTTTCAGCAGAAATAAACATGTTTCTGCAAGTTTGGTCAACCCCATGTAAGTTATGGGTCACTAACAGCTCACTTTTCAAAACGTGTTTTTCAGCCCGAAATAAACACGTTTTTTCAGACAGCTGTATCCCTATGTAACTGCAAGGCTCAGAAGAGCCCACACACTCAGGTCTTAACCCCAGTGTGCTGAAAGTGTCAAAACATGTTTTTCAGCAGAAATAAACATGTTTCTGCAAGTTTGGTCAACCCCATGTAAGTTATGGGTCAGTAACAGCTCACTTTTCAAAACGTGTTTTTCAGCCCGAAATAAACGCGTTTTTTCAGACAGCTGTATCCCTATGTAACTGCAAGGCTCAGAAGAGCCCACACACTCAGGTCTTAACCCCAGTGTGCTGAAAGTGTCAAAACATGTTTTTCAGCAGAAATAAACATGTTTCTGCAAGTTTGGTCAACCCCATGTAAGTTATGGGGCAGTAACAGCTCACTTTTCAAAACGTGTTTTTCAGCCCGAAATAAACGCGTTTTTTCAGACAGCTGTATCCCTATGTAACTGCAAGGCTCAGAAGAGCCCACACACTCAGGTCTTAACCCCAGTGTGCTGAAAGTGTCAAAACATGTTTTTCAGCAGAAATAAACATGTTTCTGCAAGTTTGGTCAACCCCATGTAAGTTATGGGTCACTAACAGCTCACTTTTCAAAACGTGTTTTTCAGCCCGAAATAAACGCGTTTTTTCAGACAGCTGTATCCCTATGTAACTGCAAGGCTCAGAAGAGCCCACACACTCAGGTCTTAACCCCAGTGTGCTGAAAGTGTCAAAACATGTTTTTCAGCAGAAATAAACATGTTTCTGCAAGTTTGGTCAACCCCATGTAACTAATGGGGCAGTAACAGCTCACTTTTCAAAACGTGTTTTTCAGCCCGAAATAAACACGTTTTTTCAGACAGCTGTATCCCTATGTAACTGCAAGGCTCAGAAGAGCCCACACACTCAGGTCTTAACCCCAGTGTGCTGAAAGTGTCAAAACATGTTTTTCAGCAGAAATAAACATGTTTCTGCAAGTTTGGTCAACCCCATGTAAGTTATGGGGTAGTAACAGCTCACTTTTCAAAACGTGTTTTTCAGCCCGAAATAAACGCGTTTTTTCAGACAGCTGTATCCCTATGTAACTGCAAGGCTCAGAAGAGCCCACACACTCAGGTCTTAACCCCAGTGTACTGAAAGTGTCAAAACATGTTTTTCAGCAGAAATAAACATGTTTCTGCAAGTTTGGTCAACCCCATGTAAGTTATGGGTCAGTAACAGCTCACTTTTCAAAACGTGTTTTTCAGCCCGAAATAAACGCGTTTTTTCAGACAGCTGTATCCCTATGTAACTGCAAGGCTCAGAAGAGCCCACACACTCAGGTCTTAACCCCAGTGTGCTGAAAGTGTCAAAACATGTTTTTCAGCAGAAATAAACATGTTTCTGCAAGTTTGGTCAACCCCATGTAAGTTATGGGGCAGTAACAGCTCACTTTTCAAAACGTGTTTTTCAGCCCGAAATAAACACGTTTTTTCAGACAGCTGTATCCCTATGTAACTGCAAGGCTCAGAAGAGCCCACACACTCAGGTCTTAACCCCAGTGTGCTGAAAGTGTCAAAACGTGTTTTTCAGCCAGAAATAAACATGTTTCTGCAAGTTTGGTCAACCCCATGTAAGTTATGGGGCAGTAACAGCTCACTTTTCAAAACGTGTTTTTCAGCCCGAAATAAACGCGTTTTTTCAGACAGCTGTATCCCTATGTAACTGCAAGGCTCAGAAGAGCCCACACACTCAGGTCTTAACCCCAGTGTACTGAATGTGTCAAAACATGTTTTTCAGCAGAAATAAACATGTTTCTGCAAGTTTGGTCAACCCCATGTAAGTTATGGGTCAGTAACAGCTCACTTTTCAAAACGTGTTTTTCAGCCCGAAATAAATGCGTTTTTTCAGACAGCTGTATCCCTATGTAACTGCAAGGCTCAGAAGAGCCCACACACTCAGGTCTTAACCCCAGTGTGCTGAAAGTGTCAAAACATGTTTTTCAGCAGAAATAAACATGTTTCTGCAAGTTTGGTCAACCCCATGTAAGTTATGGGTCAGTAACAGCTCACTTTTCAAAACGTGTTTTTCAGCCCGAAATAAACGCGTTTTTTCAGACAGCTGTATCCCTATGTAACTGCAAGGCTCAGAAGAGCCCACACACTCAGGTCTTAACCCCAGTGTGCTGAAAGTGTCAAAACATGTTTTTCAGCAGAAATAAACATGTTTCTGCAAGTTTGGTCAACCCCATGTAAGTTATGGGGCAGTAACAGCTCACTTTTCAAAACGTGTTTTTCAGCCCGAAATAAACACGTTTTTTCAGACAGCTGTATCCCTATGTAACTGCAAGGCTCAGAAGAGCCCACACACTCAGGTCTTAACCCCAGTGTGCTGAAAGTGTCAAAACATGTTTTTCAGCAGAAATAAACATGTTTCTGCAAGTTTGGTCAACCCCATGTAAGTTATGGGGCAGTAACAGCTCACTTTTCAAAACGTGTTTTTCAGCCCGAAATAAACGCGTTTTTTCAGACAGCTGTATCCCTATGTAACTGCAAGGCTCAGAAGAGCCCACACACTCAGGTCTTAACCCCAGTGTGCTGAAAGTGTCAAAACATGTTTTTCAGCAGAAATAAACATGTTTCTGCAAGTTTGGTCAACCCCATGTAAGTTATGGGTCACTAACAGCTCACTTTTCAAAACGTGTTTTTCAGCCCGAAATAAACGCGTTTTTTCAGACAGCTGTATCCCTATGTAACTGCAAGGCTCAGAAGAGCCCACACACTCAGGTCTTAACCCCAGTGTGCTGAAAGTGTCAAAACATGTTTTTCAGCAGAAATAAACATGTTTCTGCAAGTTTGGTCAACCCCATGTAACTAATGGGGCAGTAACAGCTCACTTTTCAAAACGTGTTTTTCAGCCCGAAATAAACACGTTTTTTCAGACAGCTGTATCCCTATGTAACTGCAAGGCTCAGAAGAGCCCACACACTCAGGTCTTAACCCCAGTGTGCTGAAAGTGTCAAAACATGTTTTTCAGCAGAAATAAACATGTTTCTGCAAGTTTGGTCAACCCCATGTAAGTTATGGGGCAGTAACAGCTCACTTTTCAAAACGTGTTTTTCAGCCCGAAATAAACGCGTTTTTTCAGACAGCTGTATCCCTATGTAACTGCAAGGCTCAGAAGAGCCCACACACTCAGGTCTTAACCCCAGTGTACTGAAAGTGTCAAAACATGTTTTTCAGCAGAAATAAACATGTTTCTGCAAGTTTGGTCAACCCCATGTAAGTTATGGGTCAGTAACAGCTCACTTTTCAAAACGTGTTTTTCAGCCCGAAATAAACGCGTTTTTTCAGACAGCTGTATCCCTATGTAACTGCAAGGCTCAGAAGAGCCCACACACTCAGGTCTTAACCCCAGTGTGCTGAAAGTGTCAAAACATGTTTTTCAGCAGAAATAAACATGTTTCTGCAAGTTTGGTCAACCCCATGTAAGTTATGGGGCAGTAACAGCTCACTTTTCAAAACGTGTTTTTCAGCCCGAAATAAACACGTTTTTTCAGACAGCTGTATCCCTATGTAACTGCAAGGCTCAGAAGAGCCCACACACTCAGGTCTTAACCCCAGTGTGCTGAAAGTGTCAAAACGTGTTTTTCAGCCAGAAATAAACATGTTTCTGCAAGTTTGGTCAACCCCATGTAAGTTATGGGGCAGTAACAGCTCACTTTTCAAAACGTGTTTTTCAGCCCGAAATAAACGCGTTTTTTCAGACAGCTGTATCCCTATGTAACTGCAAGGCTCAGAAGAGCCCACACACTCAGGTCTTAACCCCAGTGTACTGAATGTGTCAAAACATGTTTTTCAGCAGAAATAAACATGTTTCTGCAAGTTTGGTCAACCCCATGTAAGTTATGGGTCAGTAACAGCTCACTTTTCAAAACGTGTTTTTCAGCCCGAAATAAATGCGTTTTTTCAGACAGCTGTATCCCTATGTAACTGCAAGGCTCAGAAGAGCCCACACACTCAGGTCTTAACCCCAGTGTGCTGAAAGTGTCAAAACATGTTTTTCAGCAGAAATAAACATGTTTCTGCAAGTTTGGTCAACCCCATGTAAGTTATGGGTCAGTAACAGCTCACTTTTCAAAACGTGTTTTTCAGCCCGAAATAAACGCGTTTTTTCAGACAGCTGTATCCCTATGTAACTGCAAGGCTCAGAAGAGCCCACACACTCAGGTCTTAACCCCAGTGTGCTGAAAGTGTCAAAACATGTTTTTCAGCAGAAATAAACATGTTTCTGCAAGTTTGGTCAACCCCATGTAAGTTATGGGGCAGTAACAGCTCACTTTTCAAAACGTGTTTTTCAGCCCGAAATAAACACGTTTTTTCAGACAGCTGTATCCCTATGTAACTGCAAGGCTCAGAAGAGCCCACACACTCAGGTCTTAACCCCAGTGTGCTGAAAGTGTCAAAACATGTTTTTCAGCAGAAATAAACATGTTTCTGCAAGTTTGGTCAACCCCATGTAAGTTATGGGTCAGTAACAGCTCACTTTTCAAAACGTGTTTTTCAGCCCGAAATAAACGCGTTTTTTCAGACAGCTGTATCCCTATGTAACTGCAAGGCTCAGAAGAGCCCACACACTCAGGTCTTAACCCCAGTGTGCTGAAAGTGTCAAAACATGTTTTTCAGCAGAAATAAACATGTTTCTGCAAGTTTGGTCAACCCCATGTAAGTTATGGGGCAGTAACAGCTCACTTTTCAAAACGTGTTTTTCAGCCCGAAATAAACGCGTTTTTTCAGACAGCTGTATCCCTATGTAACTGCAAGGCTCAGAAGAGCCCACACACTCAGGTCTTAACCCCAGTGTACTGAAAGTGTCAAAACATGTTTTTCAGCAGAAATAAACATGTTTCTGCAAGTTTGGTCAACCCCATGTAAGTTATGGGTCAGTAACAGCTCACTTTTCAAAACGTGTTTTTCAGCCCGAAATAAACGCGTTTTTTCAGACAGCTGTATCCCTATGTAACTGCAAGGCTCAGAAGAGCCCACACACTCAGGTCTTAACCCCAGTGTGCTGAAAGTGTCAAAACATGTTTTTCAGCTGAAATAAACATGTTTCTGCAAGTCTGGTCAACCCCATGTAACTAATGGGGCAGTAACAGCTCACTTTTCAAAACGTGTTTTTCAGCCCGAAATAAACACGTTTTTTCAGACAGCTGTATCCCTATGTAACTGCAAGGCTCAGAAGAGCCCACACACTCAGGTCTTAACCCCAGTGTGCTGAAAGTGTCAAAACATGTTTTTCAGCAGAAATAAACATGTTTCTGCAAGTTTGGTCAACCCCATGTAACTTATGGGTCAGTAACAGCTCACTTTTCAAAACGTGATTTTCAGCCCGAAATAAACACGTTTTTTCAGACAGCTGTATCCCTATGTAACTGCAAGGCTCAGAAGAGCCCACACACTCAGGTCTTAACCCCAGTGTGCTGAAAGTGTCAAAACATGTTTTTCAGCAGAAATAAACATGTTTCTGCAAGTTTGGTCAACCCCATGTAACTTATGGGGCAGTAACAGCTCACTTTTCAAAACGTGTTTTTCAGCCATAAATAAACGCGTTTTTTCAGACAGCTGTATCCCTATGTAACTGCAAGGCTCAGAAGAGCCCACACACTCAGGTCTTAACCCCAGTGTGCTGAAAGTGTCAAAACATGTTTTTCAGCAGAAATAAACATGTTTCTGCAAGTTTGGTCAACCCCATGTAACTTACGGGGCAGTAACAGCTCACTTTTCAAAACGTGTTTTTCAGCCCGAAATAAACACGTTTTTTCAGACAGCTGTATCCCTATGTAACTGCAAGGCTCAGAAGAGCCCACACACTCAGGTCTTAACCCCAGTGTGCTGAAAGTGTCAAAACATGTTTTTCAGCAGAAATAAACATGTTTCTGCAAGTTTGGTCAACCCCATGTAAGTTATGGGGCAGTAACAGCTCACTTTTCAAAACGTGTTTTTCAGCCCGAAATAAACGCGTTTTTTCAGACAGCTGTATCCCTATGTAACTGCAAGGCTCAGAAGAGCCCACACACTCAGGTCTTAACCCCAGTGTGCTGAAAGTGTCAAAACATGTTTTTCAGCAGAAATAAACATGTTTCTGCAAGTTTGGTCAACCCCATGTAAGTTATGGGTCAGTAACAGCTCACTTTTCAAAACGTGTTTTTCAGCCCGAAATAAACGCGTTTTTTCAGACAGCTGTATCCCTATGTAACTGCAAGGCTCAGAAGAGCCCACACACTCAGGTCTTAACCCCAGTGTGCTGAAAGTGTCAAAACATGTTTTTCAGCAGAAATAAACATGTTTCTGCAAGTTTGGTCAACCCCATGTAAGTTATGGGGCAGTAACAGCTCACTTTTCAAAACGTGTTTTTCAGCCCGAAATAAACACGTTTTTTCAGACAGCTGTATCCCTATGTAACTGCAAGGCTCAGAAGAGCCCACACACTCAGGTCTTAACCCCAGTGTGCTGAAAGTGTCAAAACATGTTTTTCAGCAGAAATAAACATGTTTCTGCAAGTTTGGTCAACCCCATGTAAGTTATGGGTCAGTAACAGCTCACTTTTCAAAACGTGTTTTTCAGCCCGAAATAAACGCGTTTTTTCAGACAGCTGTATCCCTATGTAACTGCAAGGCTCAGAAGAGCCCACACACTCAGGTCTTAACCCCAGTGTGCTGAAAGTGTCAAAACATGTTTTTCAGCAGAAATAAACATGTTTCTGCAAGTTTGGTCAACCCCATGTAAGTTATGGGGCAGTAACAGCTCACTTTTCAAAACGTGTTTTTCAGCCCGAAATAAACGCGTTTTTTCAGACAGCTGTATCCCTATGTAACTGCAAGGCTCAGAAGAGCCCACACACTCAGGTCTTAACCCCAGTGTGCTGAAAGTGTCAAAACATGTTTTTCAGCAGAAATAAACATGTTTCTGCAAGTTTGGTCAACCCCATGTAAGTTATGGGTCACTAACAGCTCACTTTTCAAAACGTATTTTTCAGCCCGAAATAAACGCGTTTTTTCAGACAGCTGTATCCCTATGTAACTGCAAGGCTCAGAAGAGCCCACACACTCAGGTCTTAACCCCAGTGTGCTGAAAGTGTCAAAACATGTTTTTCAGCAGAAATAAACATGTTTCTGCAAGTTTGGTCAACCCCATGTAACGGGGCAGTAACAGCTCACTTTTCAAAACGTGTTTTTCAGCCCGAAATAAACACGTTTTTTCAGACAGCTGTATCCCTATGTAACTGCAAGGCTCAGAAGAGCCCACACACTCAGGTCTTAACCCCAGTGTGCTGAAAGTGTCAAAACATGTTTTTCAGCAGAAATAAACATGTTTCTGCAAGTTTGGTCAACCCCATGTAAGATATGGGGCAGTAACAGCTCACTTTTCAAAACGTGTTTTTCAGCCCGAAATAAACGCGTTTTTTCAGACAGCTGTATCCCTATGTAACTGCAAGGCTCAGAAGAGCCCACACACTCAGGTCTTAACCCCAGTGTGCTGAAAGTGTCAAAACATGTTTTTCAGCAGAAATAAACATGTTTCTGCAAGTTTGGTCAACCCCATGTAAGTTATGGGGCAGTAACAGCTCACTTTTCAAAACGTGTTTTTCAGCCCGAAATAAACACGTTTTTTCAGACAGCTGTATCCCTATGTAACTGCAAGGCTCAGAAGAGCCCACACACTCAGGTCTTAACCCCAGTGTGCTGAAAGTGTCAAAACATGTTTTTCAGCAGAAATAAACATGTTTCTGCAAGTTTGGTCAACCCCATGTAAGTTATGGGGCAGTAACAGTTCACTTTTCAAAACGTGTTTTTCAGCCCAAAATAAACGCGTTTTTTCAGACAGCTGTATCCCTATGTAACTGCAAGGCTCAGAAGAGCCCACACACTCAGGTCTTAACCCCAGTGTACTGAATGTGTCAAAACATGTTTTTCAGCAGAAATAAACATGTTTCTGCAAGTTTGGTCAACCCCATGTAAGTTATGGGTCAGTAACAGCTCACTTTTCAAAACGTGTTTTTCAGCCCGAAATAAACGCGTTTTTTCAGACAGCTGTATCCCTATGTAACTGCAAGGCTCAGAAGAGCCCACACACTCAGGTCTTAACCCCAGTGTGCTGAAAGTGTCAAAACATGTTTTTCAGCAGAAATAAACATGTTTCTGCAAGTTTGGTCAACCCCATGTAAGTTATGGGTCAGTAACAGCTCACTTTTCAAAACGTGTTTTTCAGCCCGAAATAAACGCGTTTTTTCAGACAGCTGTATCCCTATGTAACTGCAAGGCTCAGAAGAGCCCACACACTCAGGTCTTAACCCCAGTGTGCTGAAAGTGTCAAAACATGTTTTTCAGCAGAAATAAACATGTTTCTGCAAGTTTGGTCAACCCCATGTAAGTTATGGGTCAGTAACAGCTCACTTTTCAAAACGTGTTTTTCAGCCCGAAATAAACGCGTTTTTTCAGACAGCTGTATCCCTATGTAACTGCAAGGCTCAGAAGAGCCCACACACTCAGGTCTTAACCCCAGTGTGCTGAAAGTGTCAAAACGTGTTTTTCAGCAGAAATAAACATGTTTCTGCAAGTTTGGTCAACCCCATGTAACTAATGGGGCAGTAACAGCTCACTTTTCAAAACGTGTTTTTCAGCCCGAAATAAACACGTTTTTTCAGACAGCTGTATCCCTATGTAACTGCAAGGCTCAGAAGAGCCCACACACTCAGGTCTTAACCCCAGTGTGCTGAAAGTGTCAAAACATGTTTTTCAGCCAGAAATAAACATGTTTCTGCAAGTTTGGTCAACCCCATGTAAGTTATGGGGCAGTAACAGCTCACTTTTCAAAACGTGTTTTTCAGCCCGAAATAAACGCGTTTTTTCAGACAGCTGTATCCCTATGTAACTGCAAGGCTCAGAAGAGCCCACACACTCAGGTCTTAACCCCAGTGTACTGAAAGTGTCAAAACATGTTTTTCAGCAGAAATAAACATGTTTCTGCAAGTTTGGTCAACCCCATGTAAGTTATGGGTCAGTAACAGCTCACTTTTCAAAACGTGTTTTTCAGCCCGAAATAAACGCGTTTTTTCAGACAGCTGTATCCCTATGTAACTGCAAGGCTCAGAAGAGCCCACACACTCAGGTCTTAACCCCAGTGTGCTGAAAGTGTCAAAACATGTTTTTCAGCAGAAATAAACATGTTTCTGCAAGTTTGGTCAACCCCATGTAAGTTATGGGGCAGTAACAGCTCACTTTTCAAAACGTGTTTTTCAGCCCGAAATAAACACGTTTTTTCAGACAGCTGTATCCCTATGTAACTGCAAGGCTCAGAAGAGCCCACACACTCAGGTCTTAACCCCAGTGTGCTGAAAGTGTCAAAACATGTTTTTCAGCAGAAATAAACATGTTTCTGCAAGTTTGGTCAACCCCATGTAACTTATGGGTCAGTAACAGCTCACTTTTCAAAACGTGATTTTCAGCCCGAAATAAACACGTTTTTTCAGACAGCTGTATCCCTATGTAACTGCAAGGCTCAGAAGAGCCCACACACTCAGGTCTTAACCCCAGTGTGCTGAAAGTGTCAAAACATGTTTTTCAGCAGAAATAAACATGTTTCTGCAAGTTTGGTCAACCCCATGTAACTTATGGGGCAGTAACAGCTCACTTTTCAAAACGTGTTTTTCAGCCATAAATAAACGCGTTTTTTCAGATAGCTGTATCCCTATGTAACTGCAAGGCTCAGAAGAGCCCACACACTCAGGTCTTAACCCCAGTGTGCTGAAAGTGTCAAAACATGTTTTTCAGCAGAAATAAACATGTTTCTGCAAGTTTGGTCAACCCCATGTAACTTACGGGGCAGTAACAGCTCACTTTTCAAAACGTGTTTTTCAGCCCGAAATAAACACGTTTTTTCAGACAGCTGTATCCCTATGTAACTGCAAGGCTCAGAAGAGCCCACACACTCAGGTCTTAACCCCAGTGTGCTGAAAGTGTCAAAACATGTTTTTCAGCAGAAATAAACATGTTTCTGCAAGTTTGGTCAACCCCATGTAAGTTATGGGGCAGTAACAGCTCACTTTTCAAAACGTGTTTTTCAGCCCGAAATAAACGCGTTTTTTCAGACAGCTGTATCCCTATGTAACTGCAAGGCTCAGAAGAGCCCACACACTCAGGTCTTAACCCCAGTGTGCTGAAAGTGTCAAAACATGTTTTTCAGCAGAAATAAACATGTTTCTGCAAGTTTGGTCAACCCCATGTAAGTTATGGGTCAGTAACAGCTCACTTTTCAAAACGTGTTTTTCAGCCCGAAATAAACGCGTTTTTTCAGACAGCTGTATCCCTATGTAACTGCAAGGCTCAGAAGAGCCCACACACTCAGGTCTTAACCCCAGTGTGCTGAAAGTGTCAAAACATGTTTTTCAGCAGAAATAAACATGTTTCTGCAAGTTTGGTCAACCCCATGTAAGTTATGGGGCAGTAACAGCTCACTTTTCAAAACGTGTTTTTCAGCCCGAAATAAACACGTTTTTTCAGACAGCTGTATCCCTATGTAACTGCAAGGCTCAGAAGAGCCCACACACTCAGGTCTTAACCCCAGTGTGCTGAAAGTGTCAAAACATGTTTTTCAGCAGAAATAAACATGTTTCTGCAAGTTTGGTCAACCCCATGTAAGTTATGGGTCAGTAACAGCTCACTTTTCAAAACGTGTTTTTCAGCCCGAAATAAACGCGTTTTTTCAGACAGCTGTATCCCTATGTAACTGCAAGGCTCAGAAGAGCCCACACACTCAGGTCTTAACCCCAGTGTGCTGAAAGTGTCAAAACATGTTTTTCAGCAGAAATAAACATGTTTCTGCAAGTTTGGTCAACCCCATGTAAGTTATGGGGCAGTAACAGCTCACTTTTCAAAACGTGTTTTTCAGCCCGAAATGAACGCATTTTTTCAGACAGCTGTATCCCTATGTAACTGCAAGGCTCAGAAGAGCCCACACACTCAGGTCTTAACCCCAGTGTGCTGAAAGTGTCAAAACATGTTTTTCAGCAGAAATAAACATGTTTCTGCAAGTTTGGTCAACCCCATGTAACTAATGGGGCAGTAACAGCTCACTTTTCAAAACGTGTTTTTCAGCCCGAAATAAACACGTTTTTTCAGACAGCTGTATCCCTATGTAACTGCAAGGCTCAGAAGAGCCCACACACTCAGGTCTTAACCCCAGTGTGCTGAAAGTGTCAAAACATGTTTTACAGCAGAAATAAACATGTTTCTGCAAGTTTGGTCAACCCCATGTAAGTTATGGGGCAGTAACAGCTCACTTTTCAAAACGTGTTTTTCAGCCCGAAATAAACGCGTTTTTTCAGACAGCTGTATCCCTATGTAACTGCAAGGCTCAGAAGAGCCCACACACTCAGGTCTTAACCCCAGTGTACTGAAAGTGTCAAAACATGTTTTTCAGCAGAAATAAACATGTTTCTGCAAGTTTGGTCAACCCCATGTAAGTTATGGGTCAGTAACAGCTCACTTTTCAAAACGTGTTTTTCAGCCCGAAATAAACGCGTTTTTTCAGACAGCTGTATCCCTAAGTAACTGCAAGGCTCAGAAGAGCCCACACACTCAGGTCTTAACCCCAGTGTGCTGAAAGTGTCAAAACATGTTTTTCAGCAGAAATAAACATGTTTCTGCAAGTTTGGTCAACCCCATGTAAGTTATGGGTCACTAACAGCTCACTTTTCAAAACGTGTTTTTCAGCCCGAAATAAACACGTTTTTTCAGACAGCTGTATCCCTATGTAACTGCAAGGCTCAGAAGAGCCCACACACTCAGGTCTTAACCCCAGTGTGCTGAAAGTGTCAAAACATGTTTTTCAGCAGAAATAAACATGTTTCTGCAAGTTTGGTCAACCCCATGTAAGTTATGGGTCAGTAACAGCTCACTTTTCAAAACGTGTTTTTCAGCCCGAAATAAACGCGTTTTTTCAGACAGCTGTATCCCTATGTAACTGCAAGGCTCAGAAGAGCCCACACACTCAGGTCTTAACCCCAGTGTGCTGAAAGTGTCAAAACATGTTTTTCAGCAGAAATAAACATGTTTCTGCAAGTTTGGTCAACCCCATGTAAGTTATGGGGCAGTAACAGCTCACTTTTCAAAACGTGTTTTTCAGCCCGAAATAAACGCGTTTTTTCAGACAGCTGTATCCCTATGTAACTGCAAGGCTCAGAAGAGCCCACACACTCAGGTCTTAACCCCAGTGTGCTGAAAGTGTCAAAACATGTTTTTCAGCAGAAATAAACATGTTTCTGCAAGTTTGGTCAACCCCATGTAAGTTATGGGTCACTAACAGCTCACTTTTCAAAACGTGTTTTTCAGCCCGAAATAAACGCGTTTTTTCAGACAGCTGTATCCCTATGAAACTGCAAGGCTCAGAAGAGCCCACACACTCAGGTCTTAACCCCAGTGTGCTGAAAGTGTCAAAACATGTTTTTCAGCAGAAATAAACATGTTTCTGCAAGTTTGGTCAACCCCATGTAACTAATGGGGCAGTAACAGCTCACTTTTCAAAACGTGTTTTTCAGCCCGAAATAAACACGTTTTTTCAGACAGCTGTATCCCTATGTAACTGCAAGGCTCAGAAGAGCCCACACACTCAGGTCTTAACCCCAGTGTGCTGAAAGTGTCAAAACATGTTTTTCAGCAGAAATAAACATGTTTCTGCAAGTTTGGTCAACCCCATGTAAGTTATGGGGCAGTAACAGCTCACTTTTCAAAACGTGTTTTTCAGCCCGAAATAAACGCGTTTTTTCAGACAGCTGTATCCCTATGTAACTGCAAGGCTCAGAAGAGCCCACACACTCAGGTCTTAACCCCAGTGTACTGAAAGTGTCAAAACATGTTTTTCAGCAGAAATAAACATGTTTCTGCAAGTTTGGTCAACCCCATGTAAGTTATGGGTCAGTAACAGCTCACTTTTCAAAACGTGTTTTTCAGCCCGAAATAAACGCGTTTTTTCAGACAGCTGTATCCCTATGTAACTGCAAGGCTCAGAAGAGCCCACACACTCAGGTCTTAACCCCAGTGTGCTGAAAGTGTCAAAACATGTTTTTCAGCAGAAATAAACATGTTTCTGCAAGTTTGGTCAACCCCATGTAAGTTATGGGGCAGTAACAGCTCACTTTTCAAAACGTGTTTTTCAGCCCGAAATAAACACGTTTTTTCAGACAGCTGTATCCCTATGTAACTGCAAGGCTCAGAAGAGCCCACACACTCAGGTCTTAACCCCAGTGTGCTGAAAGTGTCAAAACGTGTTTTTCAGCCAGAAATAAACATGTTTCTGCAAGTTTGGTCAACCCCATGTAAGTTATGGGGCAGTAACAGCTCACTTTTCAAAACGTGTTTTTCAGCCCGAAATAAACGCGTTTTTTCAGACAGCTGTATCCCTATGTAACTGCAAGGCTCAGAAGAGCCCACACACTCAGGTCTTAACCCCAGTGTACTGAATGTGTCAAAACATGTTTTTCAGCAGAAATAAACATGTTTCTGCAAGTTTGGTCAACCCCATGTAAGTTATGGGTCAGTAACAGCTCACTTTTCAAAACGTGTTTTTCAGCCCGAAATAAATGCGTTTTTTCAGACAGCTGTATCCCTATGTAACTGCAAGGCTCAGAAGAGCCCACACACTCAGGTCTTAACCCCAGTGTGCTGAAAGTGTCAAAACATGTTTTTCAGCAGAAATAAACATGTTTCTGCAAGTTTGGTCAACCCCATGTAAGTTATGGGTCAGTAACAGCTCACTTTTCAAAACGTGTTTTTCAGCCCGAAATAAACGCGTTTTTTCAGACAGCTGTATCCCTATGTAACTGCAAGGCTCAGAAGAGCCCACACACTCAGGTCTTAACCCCAGTGTGCTGAAAGTGTCAAAACATGTTTTTCAGCAGAAATAAACATGTTTCTGCAAGTTTGGTCAACCCCATGTAAGTTATGGGGCAGTAACAGCTCACTTTTCAAAACGTGTTTTTCAGCCCGAAATAAACACGTTTTTTCAGACAGCTGTATCCCTATGTAACTGCAAGGCTCAGAAGAGCCCACACACTCAGGTCTTAACCCCAGTGTGCTGAAAGTGTCAAAACATGTTTTTCAGCAGAAATAAACATGTTTCTGCAAGTTTGGTCAACCCCATGTAAGTTATGGGGCAGTAACAGCTCACTTTTCAAAACGTGTTTTTCAGCCCGAAATAAACGCGTTTTTTCAGACAGCTGTATCCCTATGTAACTGCAAGGCTCAGAAGAGCCCACACACTCAGGTCTTAACCCCAGTGTGCTGAAAGTGTCAAAACATGTTTTTCAGCAGAAATAAACATGTTTCTGCAAGTTTGGTCAACCCCATGTAAGTTATGGGTCACTAACAGCTCACTTTTCAAAACGTGTTTTTCAGCCCGAAATAAACGCGTTTTTTCAGACAGCTGTATCCCTATGTAACTGCAAGGCTCAGAAGAGCCCACACACTCAGGTCTTAACCCCAGTGTGCTGAAAGTGTCAAAACATGTTTTTCAGCAGAAATAAACATGTTTCTGCAAGTTTGGTCAACCCCATGTAACTAATGGGGCAGTAACAGCTCACTTTTCAAAACGTGTTTTTCAGCCCGAAATAAACACGTTTTTTCAGACAGCTGTATCCCTATGTAACTGCAAGGCTCAGAAGAGCCCACACACTCAGGTCTTAACCCCAGTGTGCTGAAAGTGTCAAAACATGTTTTTCAGCAGAAATAAACATGTTTCTGCAAGTTTGGTCAACCCCATGTAAGTTATGGGGCAGTAACAGCTCACTTTTCAAAACGTGTTTTTCAGCCCGAAATAAATGCGTTTTTTCAGACAGCTGTATCCCTATGTAACTGCAAGGCTCAGAAGAGCCCACACACTCAGGTCTTAACCCCAGTGTACTGAAAGTGTCAAAACATGTTTTTCAGCAGAAATAAACATGTTTCTGCAAGTTTGGTCAACCCCATGTAAGTTATGGGTCAGTAACAGCTCACTTTTCAAAACGTGTTTTTCAGCCCGAAATAAACGCGTTTTTTCAGACAGCTGTATCCCTATGTAACTGCAAGGCTCAGAAGAGCCCACACACTCAGGTCTTAACCCCAGTGTGCTGAAAGTGTCAAAACATGTTTTTCAGCAGAAATAAACATGTTTCTGCAAGTTTGGTCAACCCCATGTAAGTTATGGGGCAGTAACAGCTCACTTTTCAAAACGTGTTTTTCAGCCCGAAATAAACACGTTTTTTCAGACAGCTGTATCCCTATGTAACTGCAAGGCTCAGAAGAGCCCACACACTCAGGTCTTAACCCCAGTGTGCTGAAAGTGTCAAAACGTGTTTTTCAGCCAGAAATAAACATGTTTCTGCAAGTTTGGTCAACCCCATGTAAGTTATGGGGCAGTAACAGCTCACTTTTCAAAACGTGTTTTTCAGCCCGAAATAAACGCGTTTTTTCAGACAGCTGTATCCCTATGTAACTGCAAGGCTCAGAAGAGCCCACACACTCAGGTCTTAACCCCAGTGTACTGAATGTGTCAAAACATGTTTTTCAGCAGAAATAAACATGTTTCTGCAAGTTTGGTCAACCCCATGTAAGTTATGGGTCAGTAACAGCTCACTTTTCAAAACGTGTTTTTCAGCCCGAAATAAATGCGTTTTTTCAGACAGCTGTATCCCTATGTAACTGCAAGGCTCAGAAGAGCCCACACACTCAGGTCTTAACCCCAGTGTGCTGAAAGTGTCAAAACATGTTTTTCAGCAGAAATAAACATGTTTCTGCAAGTTTGGTCAACCCCATGTAAGTTATGGGTCAGTAACAGCTCACTTTTCAAAACGTGTTTTTCAGCCCGAAATAAACGCGTTTTTTCAGACAGCTGTATCCCTATGTAACTGCAAGGCTCAGAAGAGCCCACACACTCAGGTCTTAACCCCAGTGTGCTGAAAGTGTCAAAACATGTTTTTCAGCAGAAATAAACATGTTTCTGCAAGTTTGGTCAACCCCATGTAAGTTATGGGGCAGTAACAGCTCACTTTTCAAAACGTGTTTTTCAGCCCGAAATAAACACGTTTTTTCAGACAGCTGTATCCCTATGTAACTGCAAGGCTCAGAAGAGCCCACACACTCAGGTCTTAACCCCAGTGTGCTGAAAGTGTCAAAACATGTTTTTCAGCAGAAATAAACATGTTTCTGCAAGTTTGGTCAACCCCATGTAAGTTATGGGTCAGTAACAGCTCACTTTTCAAAACGTGTTTTTCAGCCCGAAATAAACGCGTTTTTTCAGACAGCTGTATCCCTATGTAACTGCAAGGCTCAGAAGAGCCCACACACTCAGGTCTTAACCCCAGTGTGCTGAAAGTGTCAAAACATGTTTTTCAGCAGAAATAAACATGTTTCTGCAAGTTTGGTCAACCCCATGTAAGTTATGGGGCAGTAACAGCTCACTTTTCAAAACGTGTTTTTCAGCCCGAAATAAACGCGTTTTTTCAGACAGCTGTATCCCTATGTAACTGCAAGGCTCAGAAGAGCCCACACACTCAGGTCTTAACCCCAGTGTACTGAAAGTGTCAAAACATGTTTTTCAGCAGAAATAAACATGTTTCTGCAAGTTTGGTCAACCCCATGTAAGTTATGGGTCAGTAACAGCTCACTTTTCAAAACGTGTTTTTCAGCCCGAAATAAACGCGTTTTTTCAGACAGCTGTATCCCTATGTAACTGCAAGGCTCAGAAGAGCCCACACACTCAGGTCTTAACCCCAGTGTGCTGAAAGTGTCAAAACATGTTTTTCAGCTGAAATAAACATGTTTCTGCAAGTCTGGTCAACCCCATGTAACTAATGGGGCAGTAACAGCTCACTTTTCAAAACGTGTTTTTCAGCCCGAAATAAACACGTTTTTTCAGACAGCTGTATCCCTATGTAACTGCAAGGCTCAGAAGAGCCCACACACTCAGGTCTTAACCCCAGTGTGCTGAAAGTGTCAAAACATGTTTTTCAGCAGAAATAAACATGTTTCTGCAAGTTTGGTCAACCCCATGTAACTTATGGGTCAGTAACAGCTCACTTTTCAAAACGTGATTTTCAGCCCGAAATAAACACGTTTTTTCAGACAGCTGTATCCCTATGTAACTGCAAGGCTCAGAAGAGCCCACACACTCAGGTCTTAACCCCAGTGTGCTGAAAGTGTCAAAACATGTTTTTCAGCAGAAATAAACATGTTTCTGCAAGTTTGGTCAACCCCATGTAACTTACGGGGCAGTAACAGCTCACTTTTCAAAACGTGTTTTTCAGCCCGAAATAAACACGTTTTTTCAGACAGCTGTATCCCTATGTAACTGCAAGGCTCAGAAGAGCCCACACACTCAGGTCTTAACCCCAGTGTGCTGAAAGTGTCAAAACATGTTTTTCAGCAGAAATAAACATGTTTCTGCAAGTTTGGTCAACCCCATGTAAGTTATGGGGCAGTAACAGCTCACTTTTCAAAACGTGTTTTTCAGCCCGAAATAAACGCGTTTTTTCAGACAGCTGTATCCCTATGTAACTGCAAGGCTCAGAAGAGCCCACACACTCAGGTCTTAACCCCAGTGTGCTGAAAGTGTCAAAACATGTTTTTCAGCAGAAATAAACATGTTTCTGCAAGTTTGGTCAACCCCATGTAAGTTATGGGTCAGTAACAGCTCACTTTTCAAAACGTGTTTTTCAGCCCGAAATAAACGCGTTTTTTCAGACAGCTGTATCCCTATGTAACTGCAAGGCTCAGAAGAGCCCACACACTCAGGTCTTAACCCCAGTGTGCTGAAAGTGTCAAAACATGTTTTTCAGCAGAAATAAACATGTTTCTGCAAGTTTGGTCAACCCCATGTAAGTTATGGGGCAGTAACAGCTCACTTTTCAAAACGTGTTTTTCAGCCCGAAATAAACACGTTTTTTCAGACAGCTGTATCCCTATGTAACTGCAAGGCTCAGAAGAGCCCACACACTCAGGTCTTAACCCCAGTGTGCTGAAAGTGTCAAAACATGTTTTTCAGCAGAAATAAACATGTTTCTGCAAGTTTGGTCAACCCCATGTAAGTTATGGGTCAGTAACAGCTCACTTTTCAAAACGTGTTTTTCAGCCCGAAATAAACGCGTTTTTTCAGACAGCTGTATCCCTATGTAACTGCAAGGCTCAGAAGAGCCCACACACTCAGGTCTTAACCCCAGTGTGCTGAAAGTGTCAAAACATGTTTTTCAGCAGAAATAAACATGTTTCTGCAAGTTTGGTCAACCCCATGTAAGTTATGGGGCAGTAACAGCTCACTTTTCAAAACGTGTTTTTCAGCCCGAAATAAACGCGTTTTTTCAGACAGCTGTATCCCTATGTAACTGCAAGGCTCAGAAGAGCCCACACACTCAGGTCTTAACCCCAGTGTGCTGAAAGTGTCAAAACATGTTTTTCAGCAGAAATAAACATGTTTCTGCAAGTTTGGTCAACCCCATGTAAGTTATGGGTCACTAACAGCTCACTTTTCAAAACGTATTTTTCAGCCCGAAATAAACGCGTTTTTTCAGACAGCTGTATCCCTATGTAACTGCAAGGCTCAGAAGAGCCCACACACTCAGGTCTTAACCCCAGTGTGCTGAAAGTGTCAAAACATGTTTTTCAGCAGAAATAAACATGTTTCTGCAAGTTTGGTCAACCCCATGTAACGGGGCAGTAACAGCTCACTTTTCAAAACGTGTTTTTCAGCCCGAAATAAACACGTTTTTTCAGACAGCTGTATCCCTATGTAACTGCAAGGCTCAGAAGAGCCCACACACTCAGGTCTTAACCCCAGTGTGCTGAAAGTGTCAAAACATGTTTTTCAGCAGAAATAAACATGTTTCTGCAAGTTTGGTCAACCCCATGTAAGATATGGGGCAGTAACAGCTCACTTTTCAAAACGTGTTTTTCAGCCCGAAATAAACGCGTTTTTTCAGACAGCTGTATCCCTATGTAACTGCAAGGCTCAGAAGAGCCCACACACTCAGGTCTTAACCCCAGTGTGCTGAAAGTGTCAAAACATGTTTTTCAGCAGAAATAAACATGTTTCTGCAAGTTTGGTCAACCCCATGTAAGTTATGGGGCAGTAACAGCTCACTTTTCAAAACGTGTTTTTCAGCCCGAAATAAACACGTTTTTTCAGACAGCTGTATCCCTATGTAACTGCAAGGCTCAGAAGAGCCCACACACTCAGGTCTTAACCCCAGTGTGCTGAAAGTGTCAAAACATGTTTTTCAGCAGAAATAAACATGTTTCTGCAAGTTTGGTCAACCCCATGTAAGTTATGGGGCAGTAACAGTTCACTTTTCAAAACGTGTTTTTCAGCCCAAAATAAACGCGTTTTTTCAGACAGCTGTATCCCTATGTAACTGCAAGGCTCAGAAGAGCCCACACACTCAGGTCTTAACCCCAGTGTACTGAATGTGTCAAAACATGTTTTTCAGCAGAAATAAACATGTTTCTGCAAGTTTGGTCAACCCCATGTAAGTTATGGGTCAGTAACAGCTCACTTTTCAAAACGTGTTTTTCAGCCCGAAATAAACGCGTTTTTTCAGACAGCTGTATCCCTATGTAACTGCAAGGCTCAGAAGAGCCCACACACTCAGGTCTTAACCCCAGTGTGCTGAAAGTGTCAAAACATGTTTTTCAGCAGAAATAAACATGTTTCTGCAAGTTTGGTCAACCCCATGTAAGTTATGGGTCAGTAACAGCTCACTTTTCAAAACGTGTTTTTCAGCCCGAAATAAACGCGTTTTTTCAGACAGCTGTATCCCTATGTAACTGCAAGGCTCAGAAGAGCCCACACACTCAGGTCTTAACCCCAGTGTGCTGAAAGTGTCAAAACATGTTTTTCAGCAGAAATAAACATGTTTCTGCAAGTTTGGTCAACCCCATGTAAGTTATGGGTCAGTAACAGCTCACTTTTCAAAACGTGTTTTTCAGCCCGAAATAAACGCGTTTTTTCAGACAGCTGTATCCCTATGTAACTGCAAGGCTCAGAAGAGCCCACACACTCAGGTCTTAACCCCAGTGTGCTGAAAGTGTCAAAACGTGTTTTTCAGCAGAAATAAACATGTTTCTGCAAGTTTGGTCAACCCCATGTAACTAATGGGGCAGTAACAGCTCACTTTTCAAAACGTGTTTTTCAGCCCGAAATAAACACGTTTTTTCAGACAGCTGTATCCCTATGTAACTGCAAGGCTCAGAAGAGCCCACACACTCAGGTCTTAACCCCAGTGTGCTGAAAGTGTCAAAACATGTTTTTCAGCCAGAAATAAACATGTTTCTGCAAGTTTGGTCAACCCCATGTAAGTTATGGGGCAGTAACAGCTCACTTTTCAAAACGTGTTTTTCAGCCCGAAATAAACGCGTTTTTCAGACAGCTGTATCCCTATGTAACTGCAAGGCTCAGAAGAGCCCACACACTCAGGTCTTAACCCCAGTGTACTGAAAGTGTCAAAACATGTTTTTCAGCAGAAATAAACATGTTTCTGCAAGTTTGGTCAACCCCATGTAAGTTATGGGTCAGTAACAGCTCACTTTTCAAAACGTGTTTTTCAGCCCGAAATAAACGCGTTTTTTCAGACAGCTGTATCCCTATGTAACTGCAAGGCTCAGAAGAGCCCACACACTCAGGTCTTAACCCCAGTGTGCTGAAAGTGTCAAAACATGTTTTTCAGCAGAAATAAACATGTTTCTGCAAGTTTGGTCAACCCCATGTAAGTTATGGGGCAGTAACAGCTCACTTTTCAAAACGTGTTTTTCAGCCCGAAATAAACACGTTTTTTCAGACAGCTGTATCCCTATGTAACTGCAAGGCTCAGAAGAGCCCACACACTCAGGTCTTAACCCCAGTGTGCTGAAAGTGTCAAAACATGTTTTTCAGCAGAAATAAACATGTTTCTGCAAGTTTGGTCAACCCCATGTAAGTTATGGGTCAGTAACAGCTCACTTTTCAAAACGTGTTTTTCAGCCCGAAATAAACGCGTTTTTTCAGACAGCTGTATCCCTATGTAACTGCAAGGCTCAGAAGAGCCCACACACTCAGGTCTTAACCCCAGTGTGCTGAAAGTGTCAAAACATGTTTTTCAGCAGAAATAAACATGTTTCTGCAAGTTTGGTCAACCCCATGTAAGTTATGGGGCAGTAACAGCTCACTTTTCAAAACGTGTTTTTCAGCCCGAAATAAACGCGTTTTTTCAGACAGCTGTATCCCTATGTAACTGCAAGGCTCAGAAGAGCCCACACACTCAGGTCTTAACCCCAGTGTGCTGAAAGTGTCAAAACATGTTTTTCAGCAGAAATAAACATGTTTCTGCAAGTTTGGTCAACCCCATGTAAGTTATGGGTCACTAACAGCTCACTTTTCAAAACGTGTTTTTCAGCCCGAAATAAACGCGTTTTTTCAGACAGCTGTATCCCTATGTAACTGCAAGGCTCAGAAGAGCCCACACACTCAGGTCTTAACCCCAGTGTGCTGAAAGTGTCAAAACATGTTTTTCAGCAGAAATAAACATGTTTCTGCAAGTTTGGTCAACCCCATGTAACTAATGGGGCAGTAACAGCTCACTTTTCAAAACGTGTTTTTCAGCCCGAAATAAACACGTTTTTTCAGACAGCTGTATCCCTATGTAACTGCAAGGCTCAGAAGAGCCCACACACTCAGGTCTTAACCCCAGTGTGCTGAAAGTGTCAAAACATGTTTTTCAGCAGAAATAAACATGTTTCTGCAAGTTTGGTCAACCCCATGTAAGTTATGGGTCAGTAACAGCTCACTTTTCAAAACGTGTTTTTCAGCCCGAAATAAACGCGTTTTTTCAGACAGCTGTATCCCTATGTAACTGCAAGGCTCAGAAGAGCCCACACACTCAGGTCTTAACCCCAGTGTGCTGAAAGTGTCAAAACATGTTTTTCAGCAGAAATAAACATGTTTCTGCAAGTTTGGTCAACCCCATGTAAGTTATGGGGCAGTAACAGCTCACTTTTCAAAACGTGTTTTTCAGCCCGAAATAAACACGTTTTTTCAGACAGCTGTATCCCTATGTAACTGCAAGGCTCAGAAGAGCCCACACACTCAGGTCTTAACCCCAGTGTGCTGAAAGTGTCAAAACATGTTTTTCAGCAGAAATAAACATGTTTCTGCAAGTTTGGTCAACCCCATGTAAGTTATGGGTCAGTAACAGCTCACTTTTCAAAACGTGTTTTTCAGCCCGAAATAAACGCGTTTTTTCAGACAGCTGTATCCCTATGTAACTGCAAGGCTCAGAAGAGCCCACACACTCAGGTCTTAACCCCAGTGTGCTGAAAGTGTCAAAACATGTTTTTCAGCAGAAATAAACATGTTTCTGCAAGTTTGGTCAACCCCATGTAAGTTATGGGGCAGTAACAGCTCACTTTTCAAAACGTGTTTTTCAGCCCGAAATAAACGCATTTTTTTCAGACAGCTGTATCCCTATGTAACTGCAAGGCTCAGAAGAGCCCACACACTCAGGTCTTAACCCCAGTGTGCTGAAAGTGTCAAAACATGTTTTTCAGCAGAAATAAACATGTTTCTGCAAGTTTGGTCAACCCCATGTAAGTTATGGGTCAGTAACAGCTCACTTTTCAAAACGTGTTTTTCAGCCCGAAATAAACGCGTTTTTTCAGACAGCTGTATCCCTATGTAACTGCAAGGCTCAGAAGAGCCCACACACTCAGGTCTTAACCCCAGTGTGCTGAAAGTGTCAAAACATGTTTTTCAGCAGAAATAAACATGTTTCTGCAAGTTTGGTCAACCCCATGTAAGTTATGGGGCAGTAACAGCTCACTTTTCAAAACGTGTTTTTCAGCCCGAAATAAACGCGTTTTTTCAGACAGCTGTATCCCTATGTAACTGCAAGGCTCAGAAGAGCCCACACACTCAGGTCTTAACCCCAGTGTGCTGAAAGTGTCAAAACATGTTTTTCAGCAGAAATAAACATGTTTCTGCAAGTTTGGTCAACCCCATGTAAGTTATGGGTCAGTAACAGCTCACTTTTCAAAACGTGTTTTTCAGCCCGAAATAAACGCGTTTTTTCAGACAGCTGTATCCCTATGTAACTGCAAGGCTCAGAAGAGCCCACACACTCAGGTCTTAACCCCAGTGTGCTGAAAGTGTCAAAACATGTTTTTCAGCAGAAATAAACATGTTTCTGCAAGTTTGGTCAACCCCATGTAACTAATGGGGCAGTAACAGCTCACTTTTCAAAACGTGTTTTTCAGCCCGAAATAAACGCGTTTTTTCAGACAGCTGTATCCCTATGTAACTGCAAGGCTCAGAAGAGCCCACACACTCAGGTCTTAACCCCAGTGTGCTGAAAGTGTCAAAACATGTTTTTCAGCAGAAATAAACATGTTTCTGCAAGTTTGGTCAACCCCATGTAAGTTATGGGGCAGTAACAGCTCACTTTTCAAAACGTGTTTTTCAGCCCGAAATAAACGCGTTTTTTCAGACAGCTGTATCCCTATGTAACTGCAAGGCTCAGAAGAGCCCACACACTCAGGTCTTAACCCCAGTGTGCTGAAAGTGTCAAAACATGTTTTTCAGCAGAAATAAACATGTTTCTGCAAGTTTGGTCAACCCCATGTAAGTTATGGGGCAGTAACAGCTCACTTTTCAAAACGTGTTTTTCAGCCCGAAATAAACGCGTTTTTTCAGACAGCTGTATCCCTATGTAACTGCAAGGCTCAGAAGAGCCCACACACTCAGGTCTTAACCCCAGTGTACTGAAAGTGTCAAAACATGTTTTTCAGCAGAAATAAACATGTTTCTGCAAGTTTGGTCAACCCCATGTAAGTTATGGGTCAGTAACAGCTCACTTTTCAAAACGTGTTTTTCAGCCCGAAATAAACGCGTTTTTTCAGACAGCTGTATCCCTATGTAACTGCAAGGCTCAGAAGAGCCCACACACTCAGGTCTTAACCCCAGTGTGCTGAAAGTGTCAAAACATGTTTTTCAGCAGAAATAAACATGTTTCTGCAAGTTTGGTCAACCCCATGTAAGTTATGGGGCAGTAACAGCTCACTTTTCAAAACGTGTTTTTCAGCCCGAAATAAACGCGTTTTTTCAGACAGCTGTATCCCTATGTAACTGCAAGGCTCAGAAGAGCCCACACACTCAGGTCTTAACCCCAGTGTGCTGAAAGTGTCAAAACATGTTTTTCAGCAGAAATAAACATGTTTCTGCAAGTTTGGTCAACCCCATGTAAGTTATGGGGCAGTAACAGCTCACTTTTCAAAACGTGTTTTTCAGCCCGAAATAAACGCGTTTTTTCAGACAGCTGTATCCCTATGTAACTGCAAGGCTCAGAAGAGCCCACACACTCAGGTCTTAACCCCAGTGTGCTGAAAGTGTCAAAACATGTTTTTCAGCAGAAATAAACATGTTTCTGCAAGTTTGGTCAACCCCATGTAAGTTATGGGGCAGTAACAGCTCACTTTTCAAAACGTGTTTTTCAGCCCGAAATAAACGCGTTTTTTCAGACAGCTGTATCCCTATGTAACTGCAAGGCTCAGAAGAGCCCACACACTCAGGTCTTAACCCCAGTGTGCTGAAAGTGTCAAAACATGTTTTTCAGCAGAAATAAACATGTTTCTGCAAGTTTGGTCAACCCCATGTAAGTTATGGGTCACTAACAGCTCACTTTTCAAAACGTGTTTTTCAGCCCGAAATAAACGCGTTTTTTCAGACAGCTGTATCCCTATGTAACTGCAAGGCTCAGAAGAGCCCACACACTCAGGTCTTAACCCCAGTGTGCTGAAAGTGTCAAAACATGTTTTTCAGCAGAAATAAACATGTTTCTGCAAGTTTGGTCAACCCCATGTAACTAATGGGGCAGTAACAGCTCACTTTTCAAAACGTGTTTTTCAGCCCGAAATAAACACGTTTTTTCAGACAGCTGTATCCCTATGTAACTGCAAGGCTCAGAAGAGCCCACACACTCAGGTCTTAACCCCAGTGTGCTGAAAGTGTCAAAACATGTTTTTCAGCAGAAATAAACATGTTTCTGCAAGTTTGGTCAACCCCATGTAAGTTATGGGGCAGTAACAGCTCACTTTTCAAAACGTGTTTTTCAGCCCGAAATAAACGCGTTTTTTCAGACAGCTGTATCCCTATGTAACTGCAAGGCTCAGAAGAGCCCACACACTCAGGTCTTAACCCCAGTGTACTGAAAGTGTCAAAACATGTTTTTCAGCAGAAATAAACATGTTTCTGCAAGTTTGGTCAACCCCATGTAAGTTATGGGTCAGTAACAGCTCACTTTTCAAAACGTGTTTTTCAGCCCGAAATAAACGCGTTTTTTCAGACAGCTGTATCCCTATGTAACTGCAAGGCTCAGAAGAGCCCACACACTCAGGTCTTAACCCCAGTGTGCTGAAAGTGTCAAAACATGTTTTTCAGCAGAAATAAACATGTTTCTGCAAGTCTGGTCAACCCCATGTAACTTATGGGTCAGTAACAGCTCACTTTTCAAAACGTGATTTTCAGCCCGAAATAAACACGTTTTTTCAGACAGCTGTATCCCTATGTAACTGCAAGGCTCAGAAGAGCCCACACACTCAGGTCTTAACCCCAGTGTGCTGAAAGTGTCAAAACATGTTTTTCAGCAGAAATAAACATGTTTCTGCAAGTTTGGTCAACCCCATGTAACTTATGGGGCAGTAACAGCTCACTTTTCAAAACGTGTTTTTCAGCCCGAAATAAACGCGTTTTTTCAGACAGCTGTATCCCTATGTAACTGCAAGGCTCAGAAGAGCCCACACACTCAGGTCTTAACCCCAGTGTGCTGAAAGTGTCAAAACATGTTTTTCAGCAGAAATAAACATGTTTCTGCAAGTTTGGTCAACCCCATGTAACTTACGGGGCAGTAACAGCTCACTTTTCAAAACGTGTTTTTCAGCCCGAAATAAACACGTTTTTTCAGACAGCTGTATCCCTATGTAACTGCAAGGCTCAGAAGAGCCCACACACTCAGGTCTTAACCCCAGTGTGCTGAAAGTGTCAAAACATGTTTTTCAG